>NC_088709.1:75820137-76148537 GCF_963576615.1 Watersipora subatra | reverse complement strand
CAGTTTTGGCAAACTCTTGCAAACGTACGACACTGTGCAGATGCTTATCATAAACCATTTTCACAGAGTTATTGCTTCCAAAAATGTATTTGTTATCGATGTTTTATGATAGAAAGGTGGCAACTTTGACACATCACAATTTTGATAGAAATATTCACAGACGAATAAATTTGCAGGGACGATTTGCAAGGAATAAATGGCTGCCTGTTGAGAAATTTCTAAGCTTTCAAATGCATATTCATTTATAGCTCTATTCCAATTTGCATGTAAGTTATAGCGAAGTTTAGGCGACATTGTCAGGCCTCCATTTTTCGCTGGTCTTTTGGGTCATGCACTGAGAATTTCGAGTGGCGCTCCTGCAATGCGTCGGAGCTCATAACTCCACTTTCAATGCTCTTTGACGACCAATTTTTTTTGCAAATTGTTGTGAACCTATGAATCCGTGCAAGTATTATTTATACAACATTGTCAATTACCTTTATTAATTAAGAAAATACAACTGAAAATAGCGTATAAAAAAAATTAATAGTTTCAACAAATTGAAACTTTTGCTGGAAAGCATTTGCAAGCTATCTGCATAGAAAAAATATCAGCTTGTAGCTAAATTTCTCAGCTTTCCTATGCATATTAATTTATGTAACTAGCAGAATTGTGATGTAAGTTACTGCAGTTTTATGCAGTCATATCGAAGGCTCAAATCGCCCTAGTAATTGCCTCCGTACGCTGGTATTTTCCCGGCCGTAAGCGCGCCGTATCCAAAAGGTTAAGAACATGCATTAGATATATATAAAGCAGGTAATGTCTGTAAATACCAGCACTATACTATTTAAAGATATCAGAATAGTATTCTCATGCTCTAGGTTGGTGAACACAGTAAAAAAATTGTTATGTATTAACATGATGCAAATATAAAACTTGTTAGCCTGTATGTGGCTTACATCTTCAACCTACCTGCTTCAATAGAGAGCTTGATATCCGCCAATGCTTGACCGTCTTCCTAACATAAATAAAGACAACTGGTTAAAAACGAAATTCAATGCAAAAATGTTAAAAATTTGTTAGTTCAGGTTGAGAAAATTAAACCAAATAAGTGAGGAAGTATCTTAACATATATTTACATACAAGATATACAGATGTGCTAAATCTGCTGGGAATAGTTATTGTTTCACATATCGTTATACTTGCCAATAATTCTTTACGGTATGTGGAAGGATTTAAAGACATATCACCATATTTTCTAGCTCAAACGATTCAACATATCGTTGCACATGCTGAAAATATTAATAACATTATAAAAAGAGAGATTCTTAGAATTATTCTTTGATATGTTTACATCAACAAAAAAAATGTGCCGAATGTCTAGAAAGTTTAAGATTATTGCATAACTCCCTACAAGGAATCACACTAATTTTGCTGAAAAAACATTGTGGTTAACAGTGAAAATTGACAGAATAGGACTAGGTTCCCTAGTAATAGTTAATGTGTAGATAAATAATCCAACCAGACGTTTCCTACTGATAATTGTTGTAGTCTTGAGACTTCTACGAATGAGAGTGGCTGATGTTATTGATCTAGTATTGTATGGAAATATTTTGAAAACAAGATACCAGCAGGGAATGTAACCAGATCACAGAATAAGTGTATAATAACTACAAGCAGCAAGATGCCTAAGAGACATCAAAAGATTCTCTAATTGGAAATGTCAGAATTAAAAGACATCAATCTTGGAAACAGCTGCGTCAACACCGTCAACACCTTCTATGGAAACCGCTAAAGGAATTTGGAAGTAATTACATCTACCCACCCATCACCAAGCACAACCAAAAATAACTGAACTTACTCTCACCCTGAGCCAGTATTTTTCCATGACATGTCACAGTGCCAACGGAAGCAATATTATGCAATCCTAGCTCAGCGACACAGAGACGGCGCTCTTCAGATGACGCACGCAGAGACAGTGTTCCCTCCAATGGACTTACTCCTACAACATAAAGATATAATACGAACATTATATGTACCCGTCCTCAGGCTATCCTGAATGCCTATAAAAGCGAACAATTTTAGTAGCTCATCCTCTTTTGACAGTGACACTTGTAGACGTACAAGACGAGCTTAAGAGCCTATACAGCTGTTGGCGTAAGAGATTATTTTACTTAGCTTTTACTACTTGTTATCTATCTTATATTCTAGAATTTTGCTACTTGTGTATTAGGTTTTGGTTCATAAGAATAAAATATAATTGATTACTATAATCCACCTTTGATACTTGGTATAACTGGGCTTGCACTAAAGACCTAGGTAAAGTCCTATAATTTGAACTCTCCACTCTTGAAAACCCATACTAACAAGGCTGCGCCTAAGCATAATAAATCACATTGGCATAGTTTAGATTGAAGGGGAACTTTTAGTTATTAATCATTGATGGTAGTGTGGTATTCAAGTAAAGCAAATTACTTAAATACACATATAACACTAGTCAATCACTAAGACTGACTAGCACAAAAAAAGGGGCGTGGCCTAAACGCTCCTTGTTGGCACCGGAAATGCTCATGTAGTTATCACTCTAGGGGGAGATAACTCTATGGTCATACCTCGCTCTCTCAATACATGTACCTCACTTTTTTACATTTTTTAATAGAAAAATATTGGTAAGTATAGAAAAGTATTGGTTCTTGTGAAAATTTTCTTTTCTTCCAAATTGTGTGTAATACAACAATCAATTTCAAAGCGACTATCAATGGAAGTAATTTTTTGTTGGTTAATGTTACGGCAACTCCATTAAAACGTAAGTAAAAAAGTGGGCGTGACCTGTTTGTTTGGAAACGAGCGAGTGCATTATACGCTTCCTTTGGTCGCAGGACTCTGTGAAGCTATACGCTACGGCTTTGGTTTTACCCAAAACCGTGTGGCGCAAAGTTCCGTGACCAGAACCGGAAACCAAACTCTAGTTTCCAAACAAACAGTCTATTTTATATACGGTAATCAATAATTAAGAGATCATAATATCAACAAAAAACATCCATTTTCAGCAGCTCTAAAATTGATAGCTGCATTGTACATCATTTGTAAAAAAGATAAAATTCTCTACAAGTTGATACCAACAATTTGATAATTTAAGACAAATTAATCGCTTTAAAGCTCAAATCAAAGCACAAGTCTTACCTAAGCTGGCACATAGCTCAAGTTCTGATAGGTTTTTGCATCTTGTACTTGCCTATGGTTTGTGTTTTTAAAAGAAGGATATGTTTTGATGTCTGTGTAAAAACTCTGGGTGCTGCTGCTAAACAGTAAACAGATTTAAGAACATAGAGGCTGCAGCAATGTCCATTTGAATACTGTATGTAGTGTAAAGGAATTTGCCGGCCTTTACTTGGCATGATCTAGATTATTACATGAAGAGAAGAGAATGCGCATAGTTCCTTTTAATTTTATTATAGAAGGAAACTTTACTAGCCGAGGAGTGTACGGCTATCTGCTCTGCCCAACTGAGTGAGCGCGCTCCTTTATACCCATACAATAAACTCACCCATTCCGGCTAACGAAACCGAGTAAAAACCATATAATATTAATAATAAACAGAATCCCTAATCCGTTGGCATGGTTATAATACAGCGATAAACGAAGACATAATAGCGGTATAGTATATGGACAAATTAATAACAATATAATAAAAAAAACAACACAGCATGCAAGATATAACATAAAAAGATTTACATGAATTACGAAGTCATGGCCCACCATCCACCACAGTAGATTCATTTCCTTACACTGGCACTCGCACAAGGTACTTATCTGCTCAAGATCCATTAAGCAAAAGATATACGTAAAATATATGTACAGTATTGCAACACATTTGCAAAACTGGGCTCAAGTCAACAGTTACAAATGTTAAGAACATCTGCATGCGATTAGATAAAAATACAATTTATGTAATAGTAGAGCAAAAATGAAACAAAATTGCTGGAAAATTTTGGATTTTTTTAAATAGATTAATGTTGCATTCACAACACTAGATTCAGGTCAGCAGTTGAGTACTAATAATATTTTGGTAATATATTAAAATATGTAATAATACGTATCGTAGGCCAATTACCTGTGTACCGGTATTGTAGTTAAGGTCAGAGCTTATCGGAAGGACAGGGACTGGCCGGCCAAGGGGAGGGGTGTACTAACTGCTAAAGCGTGATCAGAATCTCAATTCAGTTCGTGTTTGTAGTCTACTTATTTATTGCGCCCGCTTCCTCTGCAGCTGTCTTTGGCGGTCTGACAAGATCGCAACTACGAGCTTTAAAATGTCACGTGCACTTAATTAATACCATTACATAAAATATTAATCTATTAAGATGAAAAATATTAGGTTAAAGAAAGTATAAAAATAAAGAGAGATATGAAAAGGCTCTGCTCTTCAACACAAGCTTTAGGCTAAGAGTTAACTGGTGCCAACAACTCTCCACAGCGTCTCTCGTCGCTATTGAAGCACTCCCAAAGTTAACAGAAGCATTAATTTTTCAGCGCCACATTAGCTTTTTTATACATCAAGTGCAGACATACCATGACAAACCTCATTGCTAGACAATGTCCTAGCTATTGTTGTCGGCTTGATGATGTCAGTGCATGGCACGCCGTACTGAATTCTAAGCAATGGTTGCCTATTTTTGGCATATGAATCTGTGCCTCGTTGGCACGTACAGTGACCTCCTATTTCATAAGCTCAGCAAAGAACTCATCGCTCACATCAAAAAGGGTATCCACTTCAAAGTTCTTCAGCTGGGTGAATCTTGACTGGTTGAGATGGCATCTATCCACAACTTGGAGTTGGTCTATACAGGTCCTGCACAGTTGCCTCAGTTTCATCAACAATTGAACACAGTATCTGCTGAGATAACAAAGAGACAGCTGTTCAGCTTCACATAAACACCTTCAGTTGTGAAGGCTGTTGGAATCTCAACAGTAGAGTCTTCATCGACTGGAGGCATTAACTGGTAAAAAATTCACTAAATACTGATGTTCGTTGGTTGCATAGACTCCAGTTTGGACTTATTTTAAATACTGAGCGATGTATATGTTTTTTCAAAGTATATTTAAAATAGCTAGGGGATAGTACAGGGTCTCTACTTTGAACAGCAGAGAAAAGAGTCTGGTGTCACCGTGACGTTAACAGGGTGTGTTGTAGTATTTCACAATCTACAAATGATTTGCAGAGATTCAAAACAACTATTGTAGAGGGATGTACACCTGCTTTTGCTGGCTTCCATGTCACGTTCTGTCCAATTTGCCATTTTTTGACAGTTGTAAGAGACTTGTTGAGAAATGCAAGTGCAGAAGCGTACATCATAGGGTTGTTTGCTGACAGAGCCATTACAGAATGGCGGCTGCTCATCAAGTCAAACCAATTGTCCACAACTTTGAGAAACCAAGCTGTGATCAGGTATGACACAGGTCTTTCTTCCTCCTCAACATAATACTGCCGGCCTTTACCAACTGAGTCACTAAGTAAACACACAGCTTTTTACCAACATTCATCTTTTTAAAATAAGTGCGGTTAGTCAGAGCGTTTATCTTTAGGTTAGATGTTAATTTAAGATCCTTTCCTTCCTGGAATTTAATGAGGCCGTCGAGGTGACCTCTTTACCGTATTCATAGGCAGAGGATGTCTGTTGATTGTGGTAGCAGATCATGTCTGTTGATTGTGGTAGCAGATGGTGTTATTGTCCTGTGATTGAGGAAATCCTTGGCAGAGGTTTTGGTGACTTGAGGCACATTATCCATGAACTCAGTAGTGTTACCTCCAATCATCGCTGATGTAACTAGACTGTTCATCTTGCTAGTGAGGCCAAACTGACACCACATACTTCGGTTACTAGGAACCATGTCTGAGGTGATTGCTATGACATCCAGTCTAAGTGCTTTTGCCTTGGCAATGATATCTATAGTAGGGATTTTCTAACATTGACTGACATTGAGTGACCAGTGAAATGATACCTAACCAACCTGCTTCCATCTTTTGGCTATGCCTGCAAAAGTCACACATAAATAAATGTGAAAGGATTAAAGTTCATAGTTTGCAGTGATGATGATAAATAGCATTAATGGATCAATGGAATCCTGCTCAATAAAAAAGATATATAATACGCATTGCCTATCACTGTTCTTTAGTTCATGAGCAACCCTTGAATTCTGAGAAAGCCATGAAAATCCTGTATGTATATAAGCCGACAATAGAGAAAACAAAATATCTATTCACCAAAAAAGCCTATGATCCCAATAGTTACTGTCTCCATTACATTTCTGTACTAAATTTGTGTTCTTCGTTAATCAGAAGATATGCTCTTACCACCCAGCGTAAAGGCCAATCCATGATTTGCCTTCTCCTAATGGCCTGGCAGCATTATCTGACCTAGAACTTTCTTGGCACAAGGGTCTACAGGCTGCTGCTCTACAGGTTTCTTCAGTTCAATCTCATCACAAGTTCTGCAAAGGTCTACAGGTTGCTGCTCTACAGGTTTCTTCAGTTCAATCTCATCACAAATGCTGCAAGGGTCTACAGGTTGCTGCTCTACGGGTTTTTTCGGTTCCATCTCATCACAAGTTCTGCAAGGGTCTACAGGTTGCTGCTCTACAGGTTTCTTCAGTTCCATCTCATCACAAGTGCTGCAAGGGTCTACAGGTTGCTGCTCTACAGGTTTCTTCAGTTCCATCTCATCACAAGTGCTGCAAGAGTCTACAGGTTGCTGCTCTACAGGTTTCTTCAGTTCCATCTCATCACAAGTTCTGCAAGGGTCTACAGTTTGCTGCTCTCTAGGTTTCTTCAGTTCCATCTCATCACAAGTTCTGCAAGGGTCTACAGGTTGCTGCTCTACAGGTTTCTTCAGTTCCATCTCATCACAAGTTCTGCAAGGGTCTACAGGTTGCTGCTCTACAGGTTTCTTCAGTTCCATCTCATCACAAGCTCTGCAAGGGTCTACAGGTTGCTGCTCTACAGGTTTCTTCAGTTCCATCTCATCACAAGTACTGCAAGAGTCTACAGGTTGCTGCTCTACAGGTTTCTTCAGTTCCATCTCATCACAAGTGAGACAACAAAGCTTGCCAACATCCCCCAACATAAACCTAAAAACGCAGCCTAAAGACACCAAAAGTAACATACAGTAATTGCTGTAAAACCTAAGCCTCAGGTCCTAAGGTATAAATTCATTAGTATATAAATGAGTAGTAAAATGTTAGTAAAATGATTTCTGATCGCTGGGTACCTTTTAATAAACATGAGATAGTAGCAAACGCCTGCAGTCTCATATGTTCACAATTAACAAATTATTTACATTTCTAGAAGTAATTTAGTCGTAAAAAACACTTCAGTTTCTATATTTATGTCATGAATTTTGGCCAGTCAAAGACGTTTATATCCTAAAACATAACAAATATAGCTTTGGGATCAAATATTCAAACACTGAGCACAGCACAATGGGAAAAAGTTCATGTTCATTGTAGAGTTTGTATGGAAAAGAGAGTAAAGCCGTTAGCTAACAGTAGTATAGTGAGAGCAGATCTACACACCTATGCACTTAAAGTTGGATTTTGGGTACATTTTAGCCCGAGAACCTCGGAGAATGGTGTTGTCTGATGGAAAGTTTGGGGGGGTAGGTGTGTGAGTGTTGGGAGCTAAGGTTATGAAGTTTGAGAGGAATTGTGGGAAGGATGCGGTGCTGGTCGAAAGGAATTGTGGGAAGGATGAGGTGAAGAGGGCGATGGTTTCGGGTTTCGATGCGATGGGTTTGGGGTTCGGGTGTCGACGAGTTGAGCGATCGATCGTCGAATGGTTGGGGTCGGGTTGGCGACCGGTGGGGTGAACGGTGTTATGTCGTTTCGGTTGAATGAACGCTGATGTTGGACGAGTTCGGGCGTGTCTATTCGTGGAATCGATTAACTGTCCATTCACTATTTATAAGTTAAGAGTTTTATATATATGAACATTATATCATTGAGAAGTTCAACTAGAAGGAATATAAAATTATGGAAACTATTCATAAGGATAATTCTAAAGTTTACAATTCTTGTGAAGAAGAAAAAGATGAAACAGATGGATTAGTTGAAGAGGCTGTATTATTACATAATCATTTTGATAACATCACTAAATCTACATCAAAACCGCTTCGACAAAGTTTGCTTCAATTTTTTGGAGTGGTTTTAATATTACTTGCAATAACTGTAGCTTCATCTTTGATTGAATATTTTTTTATTCGGATTACAGGAGAAAAGATGAATGCTACTGTGAACTATGTAGAAGTATTTTTTCAAAATTTTGTGAATAATGAAAGTATGATTTTTGAAACATCTCCTCATCATTATAATTAGTTTAAATGAAAACTTCAAATGTTAGTAATTATCAAAACATGGAGAATGACGGACTACAATCAATTGATGTGAGGTTACATTCTCCATTCACATCTATGATAACAGGACCAACAGGATCAGGAAAAACTCAACTCGTTAAACGGTTGATTGAACAATCTCAATTAATATCTACTCCTCCTCCAATCGAAATTATATATTGCTATGGAATATGGCAGGAAGCTTTTGAGGATATGAAAGGAGTGGAATTTCATGAAGGATTGAAAGATCCGAGTACTTTTCCCAAAGATGGAGAAAATAGATGGATGATCATTGATGATCTAATGGAGGAATTATCATCAAATATCAAGATGGCTAACAATTTGTATACTCGAGAAAGTCACCATCTAAATATTAGTATTTTTACTATTACACAAAACTTATTCTTTGGTAAACTTAGAACAATTTCGCTGAATAGTCACTATTTTTTTATAGGAAAAAACCCCAGGGATTCTACATCAATCACATTTTTAGGAAAACAAGTTTTTCCTGGACAAGTTAAATATTTTCAGGAATCCTGCCGAGATGCAACATCTTCACCATATTCCTTCATGAGACTGGACCTCCGACAAGAAACCGATGATACAATGAGAATTATGGGAAATTTCCCTCCTGTTGACTCTACGCCTATGATTATTTATAAGCCTAATTAAGCAAACGATTTTGATTTGTATTCCATAATTAAATAAAACAAGTATATATTCCAAGTTCTCTTTAAATATTCACCATACCACTTCTGTATCTTCCTCTGAGTGATTACTATAATATCACTAAAATTATCACATAGATATGGCTGAAACAAAAAGAATTCAACGAAATTTACTAACTTTATTATCTCTAGTTGGAGATTCTATTTCTTCTCAACAATCGATTATTAAAAATGCTAAAACGGATTTAATTTTAGCAATTATTGATTGTGTGAAATTACTCATTAAAAGAAAAGAACGACTAACTGATGCTCAGTATAAAGCTTTGAGTCGACAAAGTAAAAACATCGCTCGACTGATTAGTCCTAGAACATCGAATTTGGAAAAGAAACAACTTTTGCAAAAAGGAGGGTTTTTATCGGCTTTACTAGGTCCGATCGCGGGTGCTATACTCCCAGGATTAGTTGAACCATTGCTCGGAGGATTGTTTAAAACACGAAGAAGAAAATAATTAAGTTATCATGGATAATTCTCCACTTTCTAAGAGAATGAAAAAAAAACAGAGTTATTCTGCAAATACTGAACAGTCTTACCGATGAACTTGCAAGTTCTGCTTTACCTCATATGAAAGAAGAAGTAATTAGAACATTACTTGAAATTGTTAAAAATATTATATATGGGAATGTACCTTTAACGAAAAATCAATACCATTCTCTGAGTCAACATAAAAAGGAGTTGATGAATATTATCGATGAAAACAAACCTCTTAAATATAAACGAAAGATTTTGCAAAACGGAAAAGGATTATTGAAACGGATTATAAAGCCATCCCTCAACTTGTATTAATCATTCAGCAGGAAGATGAGCTTTCCTAAGTATACAAAAAAATTTTTTTTGGTTTCTGAAGACGAGTACAAAAGGAACCAATTTAAAAGTCAACAGGATTCAAAAATTATCAATGATGGCTATAGTTCGTCACTTCGTTTCAATCCATTAGAAAATCCAAGAGTAAGTAAGGTTAAGAAGACCAGAGATAGGATGCGTCAAATTAATAACGATAACACTATTTCAGACTATAACAAAGTTAATTTGTATGCAGCTGAACTTCAAAATTTTTTAGATGAAATGAATTCAATTCGGAGTTATCCAATTCAACAGTCTCCGACTATTCAAAATCCGATTTCAATGATGTCACAAACACCTTCAGCTCCACAAAATTCAAAAGAAACTCTAAAGAAAGATACACCTGAATTACCCGAAGATAATTCGTCTCAAGACTCTACAGTTTTAAAAGAATCGCCAAAAAAAGAAGACACATTATTACCACCGAAGTTAAACGAAGAAGAACCATCGTCAAATTCTTCTAGATCTTATTCCATTTCTTCAATAGTTGAAGACTTCGGTTCGATTCAGGATCGAACTAAAGCGAAAAATCTTCTGGAAAAATTGAAAAAGTCTGGAAATTATGATTCTTTAACCGGGAAAATAACAGGATCTACAGGAGAGATTAAACCTGAGAACTTACGAAATCTTCTTGAAAGAAAGATTCGAGTTAAAGATAGTTCAATTGTATCTTCTCCCTTTTCTCCAAGTTCATTTGAGAAACAATATAACTTATTTGAAAAAATTATCAAGGAGTCGAACTCGAATTTATCAAATAAATCAAAATCCAATTCGAATAGATCGTCTTCACGAAAACCTTATGTAGGAACAAGAGGAAAATGGACGACTTACTAAATGAATTCTATTATACCCCGGATCTACCATCTTCATTAGGTGGAGCACGAAAACTGAATGAAGCACTTCGGAGAAAAGAAAGCGAACAAGAAGTTAGAGATTGGTTAAGTGGTGAAGATGCTTATACGTTACACAAACAAATAAAAACGAAATTTAGAAGAAGACCTACAATTGTTGCAGGAGTTGGTGAACAATTACAGGCTGATTTAATGGATGTTAGATCTCATCGAGCTGAAAATGATGGAATTACGTTTTTACTTACAATGATTGATGTTTTTTCAAGAAAAGCATGGGTAGAGCCTCTTGTTAACAAATCAGGTATATTGGTAGCAAAAGCCTTAAAAAAGTATTGGATGGAACTAATTATAGAGTTTTTCAAACAGAAAAAGGAAAAGAGTTTAATAATCGAGATGTCAAAAAAGTTTTGAAAGAAAATAAAGTAAAATGGTTTACATCTGAGAATGAGACAATTAAAGCTTCCATCATAGAACGATTCAACAAAACATTACGGGTGAAGATGTATAGATTCATGACATATTCGGATGATCGTAGATATATTGATGTTTTACCACAAATGGTAAAAGCATATAACAATACTATTCACACAACATTAGGAATAAAACCGAATGATGTAAATTATGAAAATCAAGAAAGAATCTGGAATAGGATTTATGAAAATGGAGAATATAGTTCTGACAGTACTCCCAAATTCAATATTGATGATTACGTTCGTATTAGTAAAGCTAGAACAGTTTTCGAAAGAGGTTTCACAATAAATTGGACAGTTGAAGTTTTTCAAATTACAGAAGTGCTTGATTTTGAAAGACCGATTATCTATAAATTACGTGATTTAGCAAACGAACCGGTTGATGGAACTTTTTATGAAGATGAACTACAGAAAGTAAAAAAACCCGCATTTTTTCGAATTGAGAAAATTCTCAAATCTCGGAAACGAGGAAGAACAAAGGAAATACTCGTTAAATGGATGGGATATCCTGATTCATTCAATAGCTGGGTCAATGAAAGAGATTTTGTTAAATAAAAGAGGATGATAAGCAATTGAACTTCATTGAAAGAATTGAAAATGTCGGAGTTCGTAACTCTTCCTTCTGATGCTAGTTTTAGTGACTTTCCTAAAAATACTAATTCAAACTTTACAGTTAGACTAGCCAGATATGTAGATTTTACAGAAGGACAATGGGAAGTTGCTCTAAAAGATATATCGTTTTTAAATAATTGGCCAAATGTAGTAGAAGGAATAATAAGCATCACAAAAGCGGAACTTAATGGGAGATTTCGTCGTTTCGACATAAAAATTGGAAATGGAAGATACGAAGATATAGATGAAGTAATTCAACGAACTCATGATGTTCTAAAACCCTTCAATCTCCATCCAACTATAGAATTCGAATACGACAAAATATCCAACAAATCTATGTTGTATGTAAGAGATTCGAGTGTTCAGGTTTCGTTTTCACAAGATTTCGCAAATATCTTAGGATTAGATCCGAAGATAACTTATAATGTGGGAAAACACGGAAACATCACATCTCCGGATATCAACTATGGATTTACATCATTATACGTATATTCATCAATTGTAAGTAACAGACTCGTTGGAGATGCAAATGTACGATTGCTACGAGTTGTCCCAGTAAGTGGAAAGAAGTTCTCTCGAGTTTATACAGAATTCAGTCAAGCGCATTACGTTGAAGTGGATAAAATTTCTACTGATGTGATAGAGACCCTTATAACAAGTGATGATGGAGAAAAAGTACCATTTGATGGAGGGAAGGTTATACTAACGGTTCATTTCAGAAAGAAACAATGAATTCCATATTAATTCCATATACTCCAGAAGACTCAAAAAACTTTTACATTCAGTATTACACGTCTAATCAATCAGGAAATGGCGGATTGACACCATATAAAGGAAAGAGAGTGATGGGAAATGGACGACTATCAGGAATATTTAAAAAATTAGCAAAAGCTGTTGCGCCTCTAGCAAAAAAAACGGCTATCTCATTAGGGAAAAAAGGGTTAGATGCTGCATCCAATTATCTTAATAACATGGTAGAGAGACCAAAAGAAGAAGAAAAAGAAACAGATGAAGTAGTAATTCCAAGAGTTAGAAAACCTGGGAAAAGAAAATTAAATAACCGTAGCAAACCTGCAAAGCGACGGAGAAAAGCCACTCCAAATATTTTTTAAAATTTGAAAATGCTTTATATATTATTATCTCAATATTTTTTAGTTCATTTCATTGACATACATCAATAGTGAAAGATGAGTTCTGGAGAGATTGGTTCAACAGGTTTAAAAATATCGGGTTCTCCTTTTACGATAAACGAAAGTTTGGGTATATTTGATGTTCCAGGCACACATAGTTCGGTGGAGCGCGGATATTATAGTGAATTAGCTCCGTCAGTGAATATGGGCCAATTGAAATTGAAATACCTGGAGATGTAGATCACTATATCGATTTAAGTAATTCATATTTGCAAATCGAAGGAAAAGTAGTCAAGGACGATGGTTCCCATTTAGACAATACTGCTGCTAATGTAAATGTTGTACCAGGGGATGCGTTTTTTCATTTGCTAATCAAAACAGCAACATTCAAAATTAATGGATCTGTTGTTGAACATTCAAGTGATTATCCTATGAGATCGTTCATAGAAACCCTTCTCAATAATAGCAGAGAAGCAAAACAATACCAATTAAAAGCAGAAGGATGGTTTCAAGATGATAATCTTGCAAAAGATGGTGCGGAATTCGATAATAGTGCGGCTACAGCAAGAAAGAATCTTATTAGAGGTTCAAACTCATTTGAGTTTTTTGGACGACTCCATCTTAGCATTTTTCAACAGGAAAGATATCTCATTCCAGGATTGAATTGTAAATTAGAACTAGACCGAAGTAAACCAAGTTATTGTTTGATGGCAGCAACAGCTACTCCTGGAGGAGGAGGAAAAGTAAAGTTGACGAAATGTGTACTTCATCTTCGAAAATTAAAAATCAACCAAACAATTCAGCTTTTACATAACGAAAAACTACTTAATGGTGTTAATGCAAAGTATCCTCTTTCTCGGGTATACACCAGATCTTATAATGTGAATACTGGATTAACCCATACTCAAATAAAAATTGCTGATAACACACTTAGACCAAATTTAATACTTGTTTCACTTTCATCACACGATGGAGAAAATGGATCATACAATCGTAATCCTTTCAAATTTGGTCATTACGATGTGAGTCATGTAGAACTACAAATTGATGGACTACCTTTTGGAAAACGATATACTCCAAATTTTGTAAATAGAATGTATACTCGACCATATGTACAACTTCTAAATGCAATGGGAAAAGATCTTTCTTCTGAAGGAAGTGGAATTGGACTGAGTGAATATGAAACTGGACTTGCAATATACGCTTTCGATTTGACAGGAGATCTCTCATCCGAAGGATTTCATTTAATGAGACATGTTTCACTAACAATCGATATCGGTTTTCGGGTTGCAACACCAGAAAATGTCTATCTTAATACATATATACAAAAAGATGGAATGATGGAAATCGCTTCTGACTTTAGTGTTCGACTCAGTGGTGGAAGCATATTCTAAGGATGAGTACAGCAAATATTTTCGATGTTCTTTCCCAAGATCACATGACTAATAATCATTTTTTTGCTGTCTGTGCAAGAAATGAATTTATAGAACAATTTTTATCGAATGAAGGAATATATATTTTTAACACACACTATTCTTATCAACCAGGAGAACACTGGATAGGAGTTATTCGAACAAAATCCGAAATTAATTATTTCGATTCAACAGGACGAGATCCTTCAACATATCCAGATGTCGCTCAAATCTTAAAACTTTCTGGAATAAAGTTAATTAAATGGAATGATGTTCTACTCCAAGGTTTTCTTTCAACAACATGTGGAGATTACTGTCTTCTCTTTGCAATATTTTGGAGCAGAGGATGTTCAATAGAAGATTTTCTAACAGTTATGCTAAAAATTTCTGAAAAAGATACACGAGATCATGTAGTTCGAAAAACTATACTAGATAGATATGATTGGAATGGAAAAATTAGTAAAAGTCTTAATAACGAAGAAAATGAAGGTATTGACAATGTACATATTCAAGGAACTTCCCAAATTGTTAAATTACTAGAAGAACTGACATAAAATTTTTTTCTATATTTTACAATTGAATATACATATATACTTTATATCGAAATAAACTTGGTAAAAAATACAACCGAATGTTATTTACTTTTTTTGTTGAATATGTGTGTAGTTAATGCTGTAGAACGTATATTATGAATAACGAACAATAGTACATGTGAATAAGGAATACAATACAAGAGCATTAGAAAAACGTGTAACGCATCCTCGAGGATAAAAACAGAACTGCGTGCGCATGCACTAACCGGAAACGGCAAAGCCAATGATTCAATAACGTAACATTTTTGATATAAGTTTTATATATTGATATACTCACGCTGAGTTGGAGTTATCCTCAAAATAATCCACATATTAATCCATGTATGCCTCTTTACTAGTTCATCATCTTCATCTATTTACTGGTCGAGAGGCTGTTATGGAATGGTTAAGCCAAACCAAACAGGAGAATTCCATAGGTAAACCTAGGAAAACAATCAGGTCGAATGCCAAGGCGCTTGTCCACACAACAGCCCCTGAAAACAGCGACACTCAACGAACTTAATCGCGAGTAGCCGACTAACCAAATTCTAGCTGAAGCATACAAGCCTTATGGTATCAACGCTCGATCGACCCAAATTCTCAAATATAAGTAGGCATCAAGAGATGGTTAATGAGGCAGAATATTCCATCAGATCATGCAATGCTTATATAGTGAATTGAAGAATGATGGGTGTGTCCAAAGGAATTAATGAGGCGAAAATAGCAAACAGATTTTCGCGAAATTGAATTTCGCGAAAGTTGACTATATAATATATGATGTGAAATTTCGCGAAATCCAATTTCGCGAAATTCACTTTTCGCGAAATTGAATTTCGCGAAAGTTGACTATATAATATATATGATGTGAAATTTCGCGAAATCCAATTTCGCGAAATTCACTTTCGCGAAATTCAATTTCGCGAAAGTTGACTATATAATATATATGATGTGAAATTTCGCGAAATCCAATTTCGCGAAATTCACTTTCGCGAAATTCAATTTCGCGAAAGTTGACTATATAATATATATGATGTGAAATTTCGCGAAATCCAATTTCGCGAAATTCACTTTCGCGAAATTCAATTTCGCGAAAGTTGACTATATAATATATATGATGTGAAATTTCGCGAAATCCAATTTCGCGAAATTCACTTTCGCGAAATTCAATTTCGCGAAAGTTGACTATATAATATATATGATGTGAAATTCACTTTTCGCGAAATTCAATTTCGCGAAAGTTGACTATATAATATATATAATGTGAAATTTCGCGAAATCCAATTTCGCGAAAGTTGACTATATAATATATATGTGTAATTTCGCGAAATTCATTTTCGCGAAATTGTAAGCATAGAGAAATGTTTTGTAATCTATTTATAAATTTTCATTAAACTCACTCAAGCGTTTTACAGATGCTCAACTTTATAAAAGCAATCGAGAACAAATCATTATTATCATAACACTCTTCATAAGCTAACAGAATTCTGAGAAGGGTAAAATGTCAGAAGGGAAATGTACAGGTAGTTGTGTTCAAATTTGGGCTACACCATGGGAATATTTTACACACGGACTACTTTCCTGTACATGTGGACATGTATATGATGGATTAGCACAATGTGTACATTGGTAAGTACATTTTGAAATTTTAAATTCTAAAGTTTTATATGAATATATAATTATTCATTTTATATACATCATCTTTTCTCAATTTTCAATGGATTTTCAAAAAATTAAACAGGTATCAAGAAGATGGTGAGGAAAGTGATGAAAAAAACATCTCGAAAGAAACAAACTCTCAAAATAGTGAAACGGAGTTGCAATTGGATTTACCATTGGATTATCCTATAGACAGATTACCTTCCTGCACATGTGGACAAGACGTATACGATGGCTTAGCTCAATGTATATTTTGGTAAGTAGATTTTGAGAATTTTAAAACCAAAGATATATAGTTATCCATTTATTTCATCCTTTCTCATTCCTCAATGTTTTATATATTTAAACAGTGATGATGCAAAACAAAAAGAAGATGATGAAAAAAGCGAGTCAAGCAGCACATACTTCTTTCTCGATAAGAAAGAATTACAATATTCTGAAGTGACAAGCTCTTCATCTTCACAGAAAACTGACAATTAGTATTTATAAAAAAAGATTTTTTTTTTTTTTGAATGAATATATATGCAAATCAATAGAACCTTTAGAAATAAAATCTTCATCTCCAAAGATGGAGAATTTATATTTTATTGTATATTTTAAGATACTATTATTAAAATAAAATCAATACAATATTCACATATCATTTTCATTGTGGAATAAAAATTTAGGAAAGCATGAAAATTAGATTACAACTTTAGCAGCAGCATGTGATTATGATAAAAAATTTCGACATCCTGTAATTTGTCTACAGAAAAACTTTCATTTCCATAGCCTCTTTCTTTATTACTTGGAGGGGTATTAGTTATATTTTCCTTAAGATTTTCAGATGATGGAAGAGTTGTGATTCCACTTGCTAGAATGATGGTAGCGAGTGTAGTTGTGGTGGTAGTAGGAATTGTACTAGCAAGTGTAGTTGTGGTGGTGGTAGGAATTCTGGATGTATGTGTAGTTCTGATGGTGGATCGAGTAGTGGAAGAATTAATTGGAGCTGTAAATCTACCATTATTTTCTTCAAATTGTGGATGATAACAAACAAACTTAATAGGCATTGATCTCCATCCACAAAAGTTTTAACGAGCTGAGTTGCCTACACAATATCTCGCTGATCGTGAAGATGGATTAGCCCATTGAACAAGTCGTTCAGTAATTCCCAACCTTTGAATAATTTCATAACTAGCTATACCATAAGTACAATCCGAGGGGTTATGTTCAAATT
Organism: Watersipora subatra; assembly: GCF_963576615.1. Taxonomy (NCBI): domain Eukaryota; kingdom Metazoa; phylum Bryozoa; class Gymnolaemata; order Cheilostomatida; family Watersiporidae; genus Watersipora; species Watersipora subatra. Next base: position 76,130,683 of record NC_088709.1, on the reverse strand, counting down.
GAATTAAATTTCGTAAAAATTCACCGTTAACCGGAAAAAATCCAAAACTAATAAATAGTATTGGAGAAATTTGAATTATATCATCTAGTTTTCTATAAAGACTCTTCATGTCTTCTCAAAAGAAATTTTTCCTAATGAATAATTCATTCGACTTTCCCCTTTTTTATTACTCATCTTTAAAGAGTTTTATAACGAAGGGAGACTTAACCGATTCCACGAATAGACACGCCCGAACTCGTCCAACATCAGCGTTCATTTAACCGAAACGACATAACACCGTTCACCCCACCGGTCGCCAACCCGACCCCAACCATTCGACGATCGATCGCTCAACTCGTCGACACCCGAACCCCAAACCCATCGCATCGAAACCCGAAACCATCGCCCTCTTCACCTCATCCTTCCCACAATTCCTTTCGACCAGCACCGCATCCTTCCCACAATTCCTCTCAAACTTCATAACCTTAGCTCCCAACACTCACACACCTACCCCCCCAAACTTTCCATCAGACAACACCATTCTCCGAGGTTCTCGGGCTAAAATGTACCCAAAATCCAACTTTAAGTGCATAGGTGTGTAGATCTGCTCTCACTATACTACTGCTAACAATTCTGTGTGACCTGTTATTCCACATGCAAAGTGTAGTTTCAAAAACTTCTTAACAGTTTCTAGATAATTCTAGTTTCAAGATAATTCTGATAGCTAGTCTTTGTTAAACAACATGCGCATCTTTAGCTCGTGCTGTCTAAGCTTGGCTTTGCCCACCATTTTCTCTTTCTGCACCTAAAACAAAAAAATTATGAACACAAGTCAAGCACCAAGCAAGCCAAAGTATTTTAAGATACACATTACAGAAATACGTGCATGATTCAATGTGCAAAAACGCTACCTACTCTAATGATTTGACCCAAATGAACACAAGTGTTATTCATTTAAAAAATGACAGTTTGTGTATATAGCACTAGATGAATGCCTGGCTTTGCACCGATAATAAAAAGGTTTTTGCACAGAAAATAATTAACATTTGTTTACAATCTAATTTTTACATGAAGGTATAAATATTTTGTTTGTTTCTGTGTGCTATAAGTTTAATTAAGTTTATACTAAATATACATATATTTATAGAATTTTGGTAAAGGCTCGGCACATATTTTTTTATATCTTTCACACAATTATTTTTTTGTAAAATGGTTCAAGTGTGCTAAAGAAACGTGAAATGTTGGTATTTTGACTAATCGCCATTGAAGATTGGCAGTTGTAATAACTATGTACACAATTAATCCATTGCATTGCAAGTAGGCTGTGTGGCTTAGTGATTAGCTCACTTATCTGCAGAACTGGAGGTTCCGAGTTAGTTTATATGCAGTGCAAAGACGATTTGTTGTTGATAAAACCTTATTGTTATAACCAGACACACGAATGACAGACAAACACTGAGATTTATACAGATATATAATAACCTGATTTAGTCTTTTCTGAAGGTCAACAACCTTGTATTTGAGCTGGTCAATCTCCAAATCACTGGCATGATGGACTAGACCTAGAACTAAAAATAACCATTAAGGAATAGACATTACGCTTCTTTATAATAACTTGAAATATTCAATTACTCAGCTTTCTCCGTAAGTCCTGTGGTTCTCCTCCTTGTGTCTAAACATGAATTTGGGCTGATAAAACTATGGAGAGACCCGCATGCTTGATCAGGTGATCAGCTGACTGTGAGAAGAAAAGGTAATTGTTGTTTAAAAAGTGAAAGGTTTAATGACAAAAATGTCACAGTTGTTACTATTTTGTTAGCATTTTTTGTTAGCATTTTTCTGTTAGTATTTCCTCAACCAGTCACGCAGAAGAAAAAATGTTAGCTGTTTGGGTGATATTTTTCTTAGCCATGCTATGCATTTTAGGGTGCAGTAAGGTACAACACACGCTAGTGTTAATTGTGATAGTAGCAGCAATCTATTACTAAAACAGATGAATCACATACAATACTACTACTATGCACATCTGGTATGCCGCTATCTACCACAAACACTGCCATTTAAGCTGAATTTTCCGGCCAGTCGCAAAAAGTAAATCAACATGAAACATGACTCTACTGACTGCACTAGAGACAAGTTAATAAGTATAAATATAACGTACTCCAGCGCTCTAATTAAATTGTTAGTAGATGGTCTAGATAAGACTAACTTAGTACAGACACCAACTTAAAATGGTTGTAGCTAATGATAAGATTTGATTACAGTATCATAAATAACTCACTCGCAGTCTGGACACTCCACTACCTTCTGTGCATTCAGAGCTCCATCTAAAAAACCTGAGCAGTGTATATGTCCACAAGGTAAAAGCTTTAGCATCTTCATATTTTCATTCTGTTTTAAACAGTAGCCACATTCTACAGATGTTTTTGTTAGATCTGGGGCAGCAGCCATTTCAGTTAGTTACTACAAACACGTGTTTACTCAGAGAACTAGCAGCAATAAGTGATAGTCTCACAAAACCGTTTCTCTCTAACGGTCATGTCCTGTAAAGATGTAGACGATCATGATTTTCCCCGCATCCTATAACCATGACTTTCCTTGGCAGATACCATCAGTGGTATGCCATTGCCTTCTTTAGGGTGTTCTTATTGATACAACATCTTTAGCTAGCAGTTGACTCACAGAGGAGCTTCTGAACAGTGCTGAATGCAGTGGGAGTGTTGCTAGTGCACATTTCGCTGTGATAAGTACAGTAAGAACTTTTGCATTACTTTGTACATACAACACACTATAGCTTTATGAATAGAATAGAATCAAGTATTTAGTTGATTTTGACTACAACAGATTGCAAGATGTGAATGATGTTTCAACCTGAGTATAAGTAAGCACACAAATAAATCATATATGGTTAAAATGATAGTCTATTATATTTTAATATATAACGTTAATGAGACTGCAATACACACACCTCAACTCCATTGGAATAGCCATAATGCCTGACTATCTATTTCGAACTGGTATGAAGTTAGTCCTGATATGAAATGATAGTCCTGTGCCATACTACTAACACATTAAACTGATAAAGCATGCTGACCACTCGTTTAAAATAATTATTTGCCTGCATAAAGCAACTGTTTCTGTTTAAATCTAACCAGGGTTGCGTGATATATTTGGCTTTGCCAAAGCATATGTGATTTTTTTCGCTAAACAGATTTAGGCCTTCATAAAAAAGCAAGCGTCCCAATAGGGTGGGACGTCACGGGACGGAAAATCCAAGTAAATTAAAACCGCAGTGAGTCGTTGAATAGTTTAACCATAGCAGAAGTTATTTACTCTCTGAGCTTTTTAGAAAAGAGAGCAAAATCACCCATCTCTGGACAGAGATGCATAAGTCACTGTACCCTGCATCTTCTGAGTCTAATAGTAGCAAGCAACCAATGGTAACCGACAAAGCAATACGATACAATTAATGGCCTAGTGCTGGTGCAATACACAAATTATGCAAACTCATTACTGGTACAATCGGGTTGCCTGGGTCTAATGTATTGGGTGGTGCAGCTTTGTCTGAACAAACATCTGGAGCATGAAAAAGCTGAATGATGCATGATTGTATAGATTAGTGGTGGTGCGTTACCATCTGCTTGTGTAATCTGATATTGAATACAGAGCTACATTGCAATTCTGAACCTGTTGGTTCAAAACTATGTAAATGGTTTGTTGAAGAAGTCAAGAGTACGCGCTGAGAGACAAGCTCAAGTAGATATTAACTTATATTGCTGTGAAAAGGTACAAAGATGTGCTCTCTTTAGATCCTGACATCAACTTATATATGGAGCGGATGAGACCTAAAGATAAACAGTCGTTGGGGACACTCTGCTGGTTGGTTAAGTTTCAGCAAAACTGGTTGTTGTGTTGGTGAACTGGTTGGTAGAACTGGATTGTTCTATTAACCCTTTCTAGCATGAATTACTTTTTAGTTAACCAAACTGCTCCAAAATTTGATTTTACTATCAGCTTTAAGACTTGTTTGTCCTGATATTAGCAAATTTTAAATTGCTCAATGACATCAAAGATTTTTTACCATGTCCACATATGTGTACACCATGCATCCGTTCACCAATTCGCATTGTCCACGTATGTGGACGTAGAGCTAATTACAGGAACAATATGTTGTTTAGGCTGTCATATTATGAACATTTTGCAAGATCTATCACACATACATGTAAGACACATATATATATATATTATGACATATATTCGTATCACTCAGTCGACATATCTTTCGAAGACTTCACAAAATTGAAAATGCACTGTGACAACCTCAAATCATGAGGGGATACAGCAATAGTTTTTGTACACAGACGAGTGTCTGCTCGACGAGTTACTGGTGATAGTCAGCAAAGCACTCCGGACAGAGGTAGACTTGGCAAACACCACACATATACCTGCACCGCTTTGTGCAAGCCATGCTTCTGCATCGTGAAGCATTTTTCTGCTCTTTCTTTTCTGGAAAATGGCCAAGCGACAGATTCTTTCGGAGAGTAGTTGGAGGTTGTAGCCGAGACAATTTAGCCGGAGGTACTGCTTGAGAAGATGATGGACGACCTCTGCCTTTCTTGCTTCCCAATGATAAACCCTTACCAATTAGGGCTGTTGCGACACTGCTTCTAAAAGCCAGCAGATCAAGGGGAGAGCCTTCTTCAAGCCATCTGTAAATGACCCAGCTGTTTGAAATGGCAAGATTCAAGAAATGAAAAAATATTCGAAGGTACCATTTCTTCTGCTTCAGGTTGTGGCAATAGCAAGACACAAGGAAATCTGTCAAGTCCACTCCCCCCATGTGCTGATTATAAATTTCTATAGCAAATGGCCTTGTGACATTCACTTTTGCCTTTTCTTTTTTGTCCCATCTCTCCACATAGCTTAGAGGCTCGACTCCAGCAAATGTGCTCGCTGATTGGACAAAGCTGTTGTCATTCCACTTGACAACAGTAACATCACACTGGCTTGTTGTGTACGAGAATTCTCCTCGTCTTTTCATGCTTTTATCCTCTGCCAATATGTTCTCAGCACCCAACAGCCTGTTTTTCCTCAACATACCAGTGCTCAGAATTTTCTTCTCACGAAGTGTTTTTAACAGCTCCATGGTGGTGAAGAGGTTGTCAAAAAAGACTTTGTGGTACTTTTCTTCTAACCCTAAACACAGGCGCATCACTACATCTGCACATAAACCCAACTCTTTTTCAGGCCGATTTCCATTAGCTCCTTGATAGATTTCAAAATCGTAAACATACCCAGACACACCTGACCGTACCCAGACCTTGTATCCCCACTTTTTAGGTTTGCTGCGTATGTACTGCTTTAGTGAACTTCGTCCAGTTAATGGTATCATCATCTCATTTACACTATGTAACTCCTCAGGTGTGACGGCAGACTTGAATGTAGAATTCATTGCGTCAAGAAATGGTCGAATCTTTTTCAAGCGATCGGTCGATTCTGTGTTTTCTGTGTTAACAGCAAAGTGTAGAAATCGCCGTATTCTCTCAAATCTATTCACTGACATGGCGTTAGCAATCAAGTTGCATCTCAAGCCTGTGTTAGACGACCAGTACATTCGTAGTCTGGAGTAGCGGATGTAAGTCATGACAATGTTGATCCCAAGAAATATAAAAAGCTCACTTTTTGTCAAGCTTAAAAGAGTATCTATGCTTTGTTGATTTGCATACAAGTTCGATTGGTAAACTATGTCATCAAGAAGCTGATCGGTAAAGTAATGACTGAATATGTCTATTGGCTCAATATTTCCACCTAGATGAATAGTGACTTCACGCTGTCCAGAAAAAGCAGGAATGTTGTTTACGTGGCTATTATCACAATTTGCATTCTATGTGAGACTTGAAGGCTTACCCTGCTTCTTTGGTAATGCAGTCTTTTTTCTCTGGTAGTTGGTGCTTGCGCTTTTGATAACTGTCCTTTTGTGATCGACTTTGGAGTAGACGTGACTTTCGATGTAGATGGTTGATCAATGCTGTTAGCTAAACTTGCAGAGAGAGCTGAGGATGTATTGTAACTATACTCTTCATCGCTGCTACTTTCAGTTTCCACGTACTCTTTCAACTGATTTTGTGGGCTCCAATCCTCATCTATGTCACTGTCATCACTTATCAAGTTATCCTCACTATCGCTGCCAAGTGCAGCTGCAAGCACATCATCAGAAAAAATCCCTGGATTGGTACGCTTCCTTCTATCCATCTAGAAACATAAGAGCTATAGTTGTGTAACACTGCCTTAGTCTCTCCAATATCATACTGTGCATATATTTTATGCTCATAAAGCAACTCATGTTTTGAAATCTGCATTCCAGCAACAATGGATGCCATGCATAATGTACTTGTTGGTGAAATGCAAGTTCAATTGTTGCAAGGGGTACACATGTGTGGACATCCACTGACGTGGCCTAACTGCTTTAGCCACATAATTAACTTCAATTTCTGCTTTTCCATTGCATGCTTGTCACTTTTATACACAAGAAAACAAAATTCAGAAGGCTTTACAGATGCACAGCAACCCAATAGCACAACAAAACATGTCAGTATATTTCAGTACTAACCTTTGATGAGCAATCCAAACTAAATTTCCCTCCAAAACATTGACCTTGACCTCATGACAAAATTCCACTCACATGGTGAGAAGCCAACTCCAGAGTCTAACTAATGCTTCAATTGAAGTTGCTGTATATGCTCAAAACAACATTTTGTAGCTGCTATAAAATTGTGTACACATGTGTGGACGTTGCGCATGAAAGGGACATGAATATGCGCATGAGTTGCGCATGAATATGGAGCGGACGAGACCTAAAGATAAACAGTTGTTGGGGACACTCTGATGGTTGGTTAAGTTTCAGCAAAACTGGTTGTTGTGTTGGTGAACTGGTTGGTAGAACTGGATTGTTCTATCAATTACTCTAGAGCGTAATAGGAATGGCTCAGTTTATTATCAAACTCAGATGGGCTACTTTAAGTAGTCATTGCTAATAGTTCCTAGATAAGGTCTGATCTTTATTATTGACTGTTTTAATCAATTTATTTTGTTGATTAATGTAACTAAGATCTTACAGTGGACTTTCTCAAATGCTGCAATGTAAAACTACAGTTTCAAAGGAAATTAAATTCTTAAAGTGATGAATGTCTGAGGTTTTTTTTCATAGCCCTATGTTTATTTTAAAAACAAGAAACAGATATAATAGTTATGCCTTTAGACTAAATTATAAGAATAGAAAGTAAATGTCTGAGACTTAAAATACGACTTGTTCTCTTGGTAAGCAACACATTGGCTCACTCTGCTGACATGTGTGTCTGCCTTGATGAAGCTGTATTAAAAAAGTAAAATATGGGAATGAATATTCATCTTTTTATATTGATTCAGCCTTAGTCTCCGGTAGTAAAACTAGTTCAGGTCTTTCATTCTGGATCTTGTAATTTCGGGAGTTTCTGGCTACTTCTTGTTGTTTTCCGTCAGCGAGGATTTCAACATGTGTTATCTCTAATCATAATATCAGGTCTGGTAAAAACCGGTACCAGATACAGATTTTGATATCGCATGATGCAAAGTGTCATAGTCTGCGCTATGGCTACAATCTTTTGATGATTAACTGAGATTTCCTTATACTAAGTTCTCAGTGTCCTAGTAGTACAATGGGTAGGTTGAATCTGGAAGTTGGCTTGTAATGGTGATCATCTCATATCCGGAGTTTGTAGATGCTATATCCATGAGAATCAGTTATGAAATTTGCAATGGTGCTGTAACTTGTTAATCTCTTTATGTCTATCTGTACATGGCTGATATCATATATAACTGGCAACTATAGAAAAAGCGCATAAGTGAGAGAAAGTCCAGCCCAGCTAGTTTACAAAAGATCATATAGCAAGTTGATAATAACCTGTAGTAGCTATGCAGATACATACAGGTGGTGATACATGTATTGATTACTTTGATTGTGGGTCTTGTAGTTTTGGGGATTTCTGAATACAGTGGAACCTCGGTTCTCGAACACAATCCATTCCAGAAGGCTGGTCGAAAATCGAGTTGTTTGAGATCCGAAACAGGTTTTCCCATTAGAATTAATATATATAAGTTTTAATCCGTTCCAACACTATGAATGTTTACCTTTTTAGTATTTTATACATTATTTTATGCATAAAATTGCACACAGTTGCTGATGCATGAATGCTAACTGGTAAAATCCTCTACAGAAGTCATCCCCTCTTGGTCTAGATTTGACTGCTTAATTTATCATCACCGAGAAAACAATCACTACTTTGATACCTTTAATGACAACTCTTTTGATTATCGTTTTGCATACTATCATATTTGCTTTCTATAAAATGATAAAATTCAAGCTTGTTAGCTCATTAAAAAGTGTGCAGACCATATTTTTCAGATATGCATATATGAAATTATCTACAACCCGTCACAATAAGCTGGCAGTGATTTTGTGTCTACTCATCAAGGTCAGTATGACTAGAGTTTACTGACACTGTTCATGAAGTGGTAACTTATTCTTAACTTCATGTGTATGTATATTGAAACAAATGAGACCAACTCAGTGTTACAAACTCCTAGCTGGATAACAGGCTATAATTTTCCTGGTTATTAGGATCAACTTGTGTAACTGCAACAGGGAATATTTGAGTTTGATACTCATGTGATACATAATTTTCTTCTAAGTGCTTTAAGTATGACTTGAAACAAACAGAAGGACACAGTTCTTGTTAAAATAAAGATTGACCTATCATAGCCAGCAGGCTTGACCTATATTGTTTTCAACCAATCATTCGTATTTGGTCAGCTCTGTTTGGGACACTTTGGGACACTCTGCGCTTGCTGAGCATTTGTATTGGTTCTAATAAACTTCAGAACTCAATCATTTAAAACATATACATGTAAATTGAATTATTGACAGTTATTTAGTATAGAACACTGGTTAATCTATTCTCTCCTTATAAACTATGTATAAGTCAGCATCTCCAAGCTGCAGTTGCCCAAGTTTCAGCAATGAGGTTGGGGCCTTTTCACCTCTACGTCACATAGAAGTAAGGAGAATAAAGTAATGTAGCTACATACACTCAAGTGTAATGACTTACCTAAACTATTCACTTAGCTGAACAAGTATTATGTTAGGAAGTAGAATAATTGTCACCTTGTGTCTATTTAAAAAGCAGAAAGACTTGAGAAAATCATGGTTTAAGTTTATGTACTCAAATGGTCATGTGCATAAGTTTGGTGAGTTATTCACTTGATTCAGTAAGATAGCTAGTTGATATCTTACTGAAGCTGACTAAATGTTGACCTGGTTGATTAAAACTCAACCATGTCAACATTTAGTCTAATTCACTTCGGCTAACATATTTGGTCTAATTCAACCAGGCTAGTATTTGGTCCAATTCAACCAGATCAGTATTTGATCTAATTCAACCAGATCAGTATTTGATCTAATTCAGCCAGGTCAGTATTCGATTTAATTCAGTCAGGCTAGTATTTGAACTAATTCAACCAAGCCAATATTTGAATCAATTCAGCCAGGCTGGTATGTGATCTAATTCAGTCAGGCCATCTTTCAGTACTAGACAGCAAGAATCAGATGCAATATGCTGGCATGCAGTCACTCTTTATATACCCATAATAGTTAGCAGCATTTCAATCAGATGATACTGTTCCTATCTTAATAATCTATTCATAGTTGTATTTATATGTATCATAATAATCTATTCATAGATGTATTCATATGTATATTGAAATCAAGTCCATGTTACTAATCACTAAATGGGTAAAAATCAACAATTTAATGTTCATGAAAATCTTGTCAGGCTCGTAGTGCGTTAGAAATTAATGAAAGGGGTAAGAATACATTCTGACAGCTAAGCTGATGTTGCAACTACCTCTATATGATATATCAACTATTAAGTGGGCTGGATGATTGATTATCAAAGATGAGTCACCGAAGTCTTTTTCACATTTTGATAAAAATAAATCACAACTTCTTGGCCTCACTTAATACACTTATTAACACAATATAATCATAATACTTTGAAGGCAGCCAGTTTAAGGTAATAAGAAACCAAAACACTAAACAATTTAATGATTAGAATTGTAGCGAGGTATAGTTTTGGTTAAATCTATGAACCTTGAAGAAAGTAGAGAGCTGTTCAAACTTTAGTAAAGGGCAGACGAACCTTAACTTAATAACTAAATAATATTAGTTATTTAGTTACTAACTAACCCCTACTCACAAATACCCTTAGCACCTCAATCCTCAATGAGCCTATTTAGGTATTCAGGGTAACAGTAGTTGAAAGTACCTCCAGTCATGTTAGTCTTATGATGGATGTCGTTCCAGGTTATGCAATCATCTCACCCAGTAGTGACTGATTGTCCAATTGTGAAGACAAGCCTCTGATCAAAAGCTTTTTTTCATAAGATATTCAGGCTTACCTCCCTGTATTATATTTCTGATGGAAAGGCTCTACGAGGTGTTCTTTGATATGGTATACCCGTTTGAGGATGCTCAGGCTAAAATAAACCCAACAAAGACAATTAGTCATCATAAGAAAAAGTGCATGTAAAAATCCACAATAAAAGTTATCTTTTCGTGGACTGCACGAGCAACCTTGTACTGAAGCAGATGATCACACCAGCTATACGCATGGAAATTTGGTAGTTTTTCAGTAAGTTAGCGGTTGAAACTGAAACATTGAGTATCCCATTGGAATAATAAAAAACAAGCTGTTCACTGTGAAAACTACAGAGTTTATCCCACTGTAGTTTTCACAAAGGAAAAACTACCCCTTGTATACCTCCAGGAATGTCATACGTAATGACTATGGTTTTGTAACGCTCATTTCCTGGCAGACAAGTAGAAGTTGTATAAGTGGTCATTCGTCCTCCCTTTGGCTGTTTTCCTTCAGGATTTTTAAATGGATATCTACACGTCAGGTACTGATTAGACTTGGTAATGATGACCAACTGTCGGATGCAATTCTTACAGAACTTGTGAGAACATGACATACCTTTAGTTAATTGAGGGTTTCTGCTGTCTCAAGTCGACTGCTGTCTAATCGGCAGCATACAGATTCTATAACAAATATACAATTCAATTGCAAGACTGCAAGAACTTACAATAGAGACAGTTCAGTAGGCTTCCAGTACTTATTATAGTAAATTAGTAGCTTACTTCAGTTTTCTCCCATAGTTGATAAAAATCAGGAGAACCAGCTTTCCCTTTTACAGACATGTCAGCCATAACTCTGTAGAGCTCTTGCATAAACTCAGATTTGTCAACAACAAAGAAAATCTGCTTCAGGTAAGGAACAGGGTGCTTGGAAGAGAACATAGCCAAAGCAACCCAATAACAGAGTCCACAAGTAGCGATGGGTACACCCATAACTCCTGTAAGAACACCAAGTACGAGTCTGCAACAGGGTAAATTCACTCAACTGCTGATTTTATTGGCATCAACTGTATCTGAAACCCTCACAGCTGTACATCAGACTCATTCTATTATCATTCATTACTAGTGCACAGTGAGAGATCGCAACGAGTAATCCCTATATGCATAATTCATTCATAAAGAGGGAAGATGGCGAAGTAGTGTTGTGGCTAGAGCCCCTGCCTGAAAAGGGGTGGTACAAGTTTCATTCCTGTATGAGACAATTTATTTTCCTAACATTCTTAGCATGACGTCGGACAGACAAATGGACAATGCTCTTATTGTAGTAAATATATGTAGTTTACTAAGGAAATAAACAAGATGTACTGTTACATCACAATAATTTTATAGATGTATCAATTGATACTTTAAATAGATGTATCAACATAATTCTATGCAATAAAGATGTCAATATATAAGATCTCGATATAAACAAACAGGTGAACCAACAGTAACACAAAGACATGGCTAAACAAAACTACTCAGACAAGAAGTCTTTATATCTAAAAATAACTACCAATTTACCTGCACAAATAGCAGGGAAAGCAATAGTTTTAAACTTCAAGTTTTCGGCTACCCTGAGAGCTTCTCTGATAGTCTTTACTAAAAGTGGTTGAACATCTGCACCTTTCTTAGGTAGTGGGGCTATTGCATGGATGACATGGCGTACACCAAGCTTTGCTAGTTCCCCATCAGCCCTGCAACAGTTATCACATTTCCTTTAGAATGAAATCACATCAGGCATCAACGAGGAATAGGGGACAATGCATAAGGCCACAAGTGCAGAGGGAAAAGTGGAGGATTAGCTAGAAGTTTATAGAAGATATAATCATCAATCTCAGACTTTGTAAACTAATTTACATGAAAGCTTGTCTAGTTTTAGTAATACTTACACGTGTAGGGATTGAACAACAAACATATGATGAATAAAATAAGTTCAGCTTTCCAATTAAAGTCATGTTCATATTGAAGTCCATCCTACTTTTGAGATTATTCTTAGCTTTTACTAGCTGTGCTACCCGGCGTTGCCCGGGCAATACAAAAGTCTTTGGACAGAAAATTGATTTGTATTTACCATATTATAACAACATTTGTCATTCTAACTTTCAAACTACATATCATGAAAGAAGTGTTTTCTGTAGTTGAAATAAATTAAGAGAGAAAATAAATACAACTGTAAACGTCTTCAAACTTTGTCAAACAACTTTTAAACATCATATCACAAAGAAAATGTTTCGAGCAGGTCAAATAAATTGAAAAAAAAAACGACTAGATGTAAAAGTGAAATAATTAGCAAGTAATAGCTAAAATGAGTCTGTTTTGCTACGATTACAATAAGAGATGATTCGGTAATAATACAATTAATACGAACTGAAAAAATAAAAATTCTTAATATGTTGAATTAATAATAACATTTCTTGCATAGAAGTGTGTGTATAAAAAGTTACTTTTCCACCAGCAGCTATTCATCAAAACTCTGAATACTGTGGAGGACGGGACTATTCTAAACCTAGTCACTTATGTATATTTCTTAACCTGTTAACATTATGCCTAGTCACTCATGTATATTTCTTAACCTGTTAACTGTTGACCATAACCTGTTGTATATGTCTTAACCTATTTCTATTTCTACTGTTATATAATACTACATTTTTGGGCCTGCTTCACAGGCCTGCTAGCACCCCATTATGCCTATTGTCTGGGCCTGCCTCACAGGCCTGATGTGAAACAATGAATGTTATATAATTGTGGGCGGAGCAAATAGTATAAAAGGAGAAGGCATAGGCCAACTCTTTGGGATTCTTCTTACGGATTTGATACTGTCAAGACAGAGTTGTACATGTGCTGAGATACGTTAAATACACTTATACTTATTCTTACAAACTGTCTGCGTTTGATGCCTGCCTGGTTGGCTGAATAAGGATCCTTCTGCCAGAACTGATCTGGCTTCAAGCACGAACTGCTTTGGGGAGACACCTAAGGAGGGCTAGGGGTTGGCTGCGTTACGATCGGACCTGATCAGAAATGCGATAGCATTGGAGATCAGGCCCTCCAGTAAGCTAGCCGGGACCTAAATTAGCCAAGATAGGGTCTCAGAGAGCAGGCCGCGCTAGCCTTCCAAGTGAGCCTGAACTGAGGACAGCCCGCCGCGGCCTGATCCAACCACTAGGTGTGTCAGGCAGGCCGACGAGGGGAAGGCCCAGTGTTCAGACTGCACTGCCTTGCTAGGGAAGTAAAGCTGGCTCAGCTACCGGGGCCAGACCTTTACACTGGTGGCAGCAGTGGGATCTAATCAATCCACAAAAGATAACTAGCAAGGCACAATCATGGAAAGACGCACTCGTAGCGCGGAACGACCGGGAGTCCCCCAAAGGGAAGGACTAGAGGGTCTAGAGCGATTAACGAACTCGTTGGAGAGGATGTTTGTGAACCAAGAGGCACAAAGGAATCCGGAGCCACCGGTACCCAGAGAGACATTCAAGGCTCCTGAGTACGATGGGAACGGTGATGTGGAGGCCTTCATAAGGCAGTTCAATGATGTGGCTGTCGCCAATGACTGGGGAGCCAGATCCGCCTTATTACACATTCGAGGAAGGCTGAAAGAACAGGCCAAGGAATGTGGGCATGGACATACACTACAGGCGGTGTTCAACACCCTCCGGGTAAGGTTCGGCATGACCCCCAAGGAGGCAAGGTCGGAACTGCAGGGCCTGAGGAAGGAAACCCACACTACGTTATTCGAGCATGCTGCTCGTATAGAAAGACTTACGAGCATTGCGTTCGAGGAGTTGTCCGATCGAATGAGGGAGGAAATGGCAGTGGATACCTTCTGCGGGTCCTTGGGTAACATTTACCTGCAAAGACACCTTTTGGCAGTACCCACCCCCACCCTGGAGGCCGCCGTGAGAGCAGGAAATGAGTACCTACAGATACGGCCCGAGATGACCATTCGACAGAACCATCCAGCGAGACCCGGGGTAAGGGCAGTCCAGCCGGACAAACTCGAGCAGGCCATGGAAGAGCAGGCCGTAATAGTCCGTGCTGCCCCCGACTCATTGGATCTACTCCTGACCACGATGAAGGATCTAAAAAAGGAAATGGCCGATCTCAAGAGACAAGTCAGTCACTCACAAGGTCCCCCACAGCAAGTGACTCGGGGAAAAGAAGTAAGGAGATGCTGGGGGTGTGATCAGGCAGGCCACTGGAGGAGGAACTGCCCCAAGAACCAACCCCGTAGCCGCACCACCCAAGGACAGAACCAGGGAAACGCCTACCGCCCGCAGCAGTAGGGCAACCTGCTGGCTGCAATAGGGCACCAAAAACCAATAATTACAAAAAGGTGAGAGGGGCAGGCCGAAGGAAGGCGGAGGTGGACCCGGAAGGCTGGTCCTACCCCGCAAATCCGGTAGCTATCACGCAGAGGCCTCCGGTAGGGAAGGTTCCCACCTACAACCACTACCAGAGCTTAGAAGGCCTAGCCGAAGCCGAAGGAGACATGGAGATGGATCCTCAAGCATCGCCGCAGGAGGTCCAACAGGCCCAGAGGCGGTATGTTTGCCAAACCCAAAAGCAAGCTAGACAAAAAGCGACCTCAGGAGATGTCGGTAGTCTAGAGGAAGGTACAATCGGGAAAAACTACTCCAAAAGATCTGGACCGCGAGGGTCGGGACCGAGAGCCGATCCAGCACCAGCTGGAGCTCTCGAGAGACCTAAACACAGATCGGGAAAGAAGGAGAAGTTAATCTCGAGCGAACGCCTCCAGGAACCAAGACGACCTAGGTCGGGGGAAAAAGGCCCAGCCAGTGCTGATCCTTCCCAGAGATTTGGACAGGGTAGATTGGGAGCGAAAGCCAGTTCATCCGGAGCTGAGCTTCTCCAGAGATCTATACCCCCCAGATCGGGAGTGGAAGAGGAACCAGCTATGGTGGAGCAATTCCAGAGACCAGGGGGTCGCAGATCCAGGAACGGGTGGGGTTTGGATCGAGCCTATTGCCCCCCAGGATCAGGAGTAGAGGAAGGACGGGAGTCGAACCAAGTCGACCCGTTCCGGGGTGGAGACCCAAGCCAACGCCTGAGTCCGGTGTCGGGTCCGACAGGCCGGTACGGGGAGAGAACAAGGCCAGCTGCTCCCGAGGAAAGCCTGGCGGACCAGCTCGATGAGAGTCCACCACCGGACAGGCGTTGGCGTCTGCCACGAAAAAGATATTCCAAAGGGGCGCCTAACGACACCTGCGAAAGGAATGAGTTACCAAGAATCGGAGCCTTGGAAAAGCCCCACAAATCTAGCTACTTCTTGCCCGGGAAAATGGAGAGACAGGACCTGCTCTTTCTCATAGATACCGGCTGCAATACGAACCTGTTGTCAAAGAAGGTGTTCGACCAAATGCCAGCCCGGATTAGAGATCAACTGGAAAAAAATGACCGATACGGTCTGATGGCAGACGGGAGTAAGCTCCAATTCTACGGACTAATCCGACTAACCGGGAGAGTCCGTGATGTACCGATCGAGGAGAACTTCATTGTGAGCCAAATCAGCGAGGACGCCATCCTGGGGATGCCCTTCCTGATCTCACACCAATGTCACATGGACTTCGACCAACCCGTCATCTCCATCGGGGACAGAAGACTCTCCTGTACCGATAGATACGGCAGACTGATGGTGTCGAAGGTACACACCTGGAAGAAGGTCACCATTCCACCATTTTCTGAAGTAACGGTGGCGGGAAGGATATCAGCCCGAAATTACGTACCCGTAGGCGTAATAGAGGGAGCCGACCCGCACCTTCCGGTGGCACGTAGCCTGAATCAGCCCGGGGACCAGGGCGCCGTGGCCGTGCAATGCCTAAATCCGAGTAACCACCCCATCGAATTGGCGGCTAGACAAGTGATAGGCTTGTACACTGCCATCGGGGCAGAAGATGTGCAGGCCGAACCCTGGACAGAACCAAAAGACTTAAACACCGAAGTAACTGGAGTAGGGTGTACAGCTGTATACGCTGGGGAAGCAGTGCCCGAACATCTAGTTGAGCTCTACGATCAGGCCGTCCGGGGTTGCTCGCTCGACCAGGAAAAGCGGAAGTTGGCCGCCCTGCTGGCTAAATACCAGAATGTCTTCAGTAAGTACGAGGGCGATGTGGGGCGGACCGATCTGGTAAAACACAGTATCCCGCTGATAGAAGGAGCCAGGCCCATTAGACAACCTCCCCATAGGTTGGGGCCCCTCAAGGAGGCACAGGCGGACAGACAAGTGACCGACCTATTGGAAAAGGGTCTGATCGAACCTGCCAATGGGGCCTGGAGCTCACCAGTGGTGATGGTTCGGAAGAAGGACGGCGGGTGGCGGTTCTGCGTGGACTACCGGCAACTAAATGCCATCACACAACAGGACGCCTATCCAATCCCAAGAATCGATGAGAGCCTGGACGCCCTGGCGGGAAGTCGATTCTTTAGCACACTAGACCTGACCAGCGGATACTGGCAAGTGCCAATGGACCAGGAAGCCCAGGAAAGATCTGCTTTCACCACCCGAAGTGGGCTATGGAAGTGGAAAGTGCTGCCGTTCGGACTAACATCGGCTCCCGCCACCTTTCAGAGGTTGATGGAATCTGTGTTGCAAGGACTCCACTGGAAGACTCTCTTGCTCTACCTGGACGACATTATCGTCATCGCCCCCGATTTTGAAACACACCTGGCTCGCCTGGAATAAGTCTTCCGGAGGCTGGCAACGGCCAGGTTGAAGCTAAAGCCCTCGAAGTGTGAACTCCTCCAGGAGAAGGTGAGATATCTCGGACATGTGGTGAGCCCGCAAGGAGTATCCACTGACCCGGAGAAGATCAAGGCGGTGGCAGAATGGCGAGTTCCACAGAATGTGAAACAGTTACAAGCATTTTTAGGGACGACTGGATACTATCGGCAGTATCTGAAGGACTATGCCACTATCGCCAAGCCACTCACTGTTCTGGCAGGAAAAGGGAAAGCCTGGCAGTGGGGCAACGAGGAGCAAGCGGCATTCGAGACACTCCGACGGGGGTTGGTCACGGCACCGGTCTTGGGTTATCCCAACCCCGGCAACCAGTATATCTTGGATACCGATGCTAGTAACGTGGGAGTGGGGGCGGTGTTGTCTCAGAACCAGAATGGTAGGGAGACAGTAGTAGCGTACTACAGTAAAACGCTCAGCCCCGCAGAACAGAATTACTGTGTCACTCGTAAGGAACTGTTAGCGGTGGTAAAGGCCGTAAAACACTTTCGACCTTATTTATATGGACAACGCTTCCTACTCAGAACGGACCATGCCTCCTTGAGATGGTTGTGCCGACGAAGGGAACCGTCGGCTCAGGTGGCCCGGTGGTTGGAGATCCTGTCGGAGTTCACCTATCAACTGGAACACCGACCCGGGGCCAAACACGGGAACGCCGACGGTTTGAGTCGGCAAGCCTGCCCGGAGGACTGCCGGCAATGCACCCGCATAGAAGAGAGAGACGGAGGTCCAAGTAAGCAGGCTATGATGAAGGAAGACCCTAACAAGGTGGCCGCAATCAAATTGCCCGGAGAGCGGAACTTCCGTCAATTGGTACAAAGCCAGATGGAAGGGAACCAGGCCGTGGCCCGAATGTACTGGGCTGTCAAAAATGACCAGGAATTGACGGAGGAAGAACTGACATTGGGAAACAATGAGCTCCGAATCTTACACAGAAGGCGAGAAGCAATGCGGCTATCAACCAACGGTGTTCTGGAAATCCGGCTAATAACGAACGGCCACTCTCGATGGTGCACCCTATGCCCCCGAGCAGACCGAAACCGGGTCATCTGGGAAACTCATCGGCTGGCCCATGCAGGGGTGCACAAGACAACGAAGAGAGTCCTACTAAATTGGTACTGGCCGGGCCTAAGTGCAGACATACGTCGCCTGATCAAGACGTGCGAGGTCTGCCAGGTAGCCAAGACCGGGGGGAACCACGCCACCAAGAGCCGGCACCGACTCTACGCCGGGCGACCTTGGCAGAAGTTGGCAGTGGATCTGGTGGGACCAATGCCAGAGACTGAGAAGGGGAACAAGTGGATTCTCGTGATCAGTGATCACTTCTCAAGATGGCAGGATGCCATAGCCATTCCGGATGCAACTGCACCGGTAGTGGCCACGACCCTGGATGAGAGGGTATTCTGCTACTTCGGCCTGCCGGAGGAGTTGCATTCAGACCAAGGAGCCCAGTTTGAATCTAAACTCATGAGCGAGTTGTGCAGGTTATGGAATGTAACCAAGACACGGACTACCCCATACCACCCTCAAGGAAATGGAATCGTAGAGCGAAACAACCGTAGCCTGGGAGACTCATTGAGGGCCCTACTTCTCCGCCGAGGACCAACAGAATGGGACCTGTTGTTACCCCAAATCATGAGGGCGTTTCGGGGCACACCTCACTCCGCCACCGGAGAAACTGCGAACTTCATGACGATGGGCAGGGAGCTGCGTCTGCCCGACCAGCTATCCGAACCAGTAGCCACGGACAACCAAGCCATCCAGCCCTACGTGTTGGAGTTGGCAGGTCGGCTAGAAGAAACTCACGAGATTCTCCGGGAGCGCCAGATGAAAGTAAGGGTAGAGGATGAGGAAGAGCCGCCCCTGTTTGAAGTGGAGATCTGGTGTTGTTGGTCAATAAGCGGCGAAGGAGGGGTGAAAACCCCAAACTCCAACCCAAATACGTGGGGCCGTACACGGTCACCAAGCGTCACTCTAATAATACCTATCAAGTAGAACGGCAGGGTCAGGTATCCGTTCAGAACGAGGAACGCCTGAAGCCCTATGTTGCATGCTCAGAAGCAGATGGTAGGGCCCCGGCCACCAGGGAGCCGGCTCGGCGCCCCAACATGAGAGGAGCTACCGGCAATAGGAGAAGTAGAGAAGAACCGATCGAGTTGTTGCCTACCCTGGAGTTCCACGCGAGGGAACCCGCTTTCCAACCACCCCTGCAGCCTAGGGACAGGGACCCTCGTCCCGCACCCAGTAAGGGAGAAACATTCCGGAGGCGACTACTGGAAGCCCTGACGGAGGAGGAGCATCCCCTTCCCGTGGATAGCAGTATTGAGGAGGAGCCCGTTAATGCGCCAGGACGCACAGACCCCTCGGAGTTAGGACAAGATGACCTGGGAGCCGAGTCCGATCCCATGGCCCCCCTCGATCTTCACAGACCGGGTGGACAGGGAGAGGAAACGACTATAGAACCACAGGCACCTGCAGAGACTGAACAGGCAGAACCGACCCCCACCATGAACTCTAGACCGGTTCCGACCGGGGGAGAGACGCAGGTGGAGACGGAGCCCACTGGAGCCGACAGACCCGTGGAGTTGAAAAGAGATGGGAGGCCCCGAAGAATTACGAGACCACCCATCCGGTATGGGCAGGCGGTGTGTCACCAGGTCGAACCCGAGAAGAAAGAGGAAGAACAGTGCCGATACTCGGAAGAGATTAGGAACACACAGGAAAACAGAGAAAGGTACGAGATACTGAGAGCAAGAGTGGAGGACATCGAAAAGCTTCTCGAAGGGGGGAGCGTTAGCCTCGACAAAAAAGGGGAATTACAGTACCGAGCGTTGAGGGACTCCATGGAAGAGTTAGAGGCAACATTGACCACCAATAGCCAGAACACGGGAACAGGAGAAAGGGAACAGATGGAAAACTTCCAACTCTCAGAAGAGGTGAAGAGTAGCCCAGCAGCCAGAGAAAGATACGAGTTGTTAAGGAGCCGTTTGGAGGACATAGTTGAGCTGCTGAAAGAAAGAAACCTTGTCCTCGACGAGGAAGGAGAGTTACAATATCGAACGTTGAAAGACTCTATGGAGGAGTTGGAGAGGGCGATGACTGCGGAGATCCAAACCACCAGAACAAGTGAGAAAGGACAAACGATCTGGAACGAAGGGGCGAAGATCGCAGAGGCCGGAGAAATCTCCGAGAGAGAGAGATTTTCCGGCCAGGGACGATCTGGACCAGTAACTACTGGCGACACAGTTGGCCCGGGCCAAGGACGAGGCTCCACCGGAAACTGGCCGCCATTACGCTCAGTCAACCACAATGCTGCTCCTAGCCATTTCGCATACACGTCATTTCACGACTGCTCTCTGTCCCAGACAGTTCGCAACTACGTTAGCCACATGGACCCGAGAAGTACCCAGTACGAAGATAAAGAATTGCAGCAACTACTCACGGAGCTTGACGGAATACTTGAGGAGACGGAGACAACAGCCACACAGACAGGCATAGATCCAGAGCGCCGTGTCAGCGTATCTTCAACAAATTTAAAGGCCACACCAATGGCATATAAAGGGACCAAACCAAATCAGGACGATGAGATAAATGTGCGAGTGATCCGGCTAGGAACGACATCAGCCAAGGAAAAGCCGACACGGAGCCCGAACCCGGCCAAACGAAAGGACTCTCCCAGGAACGTTTGGTATACGCCCGAATCCTATAAAAAGATGGAGGCTGCAGAGGACAAAGAAAAGGGAGAGTGTCGATTATGTGGATTCCAGAATAGAGAAAGCCGGGTGGTGCGACGCCACATCAGACAACACTTCTGGCGATTTTGGTGCAAATGCCAGAAGAATTCTTCTTCATTTTTCTCCATCTATAAGCACCAACGGTCGGAGGAAGACATCGAGAATCACCCGCGCGTGGTTTTTCAGGTGGACGAAGAGTCTTTTCAGGAATTCTGCGAATACATCGGGTGGGAAAACCGCCCTCCTTTCGGCACCTGCATGCCGGTCAAAGATGGGAAAGGATGGACGGCAAAAAGAAAAATAGAAACCACAAAACCAACGATTGCCACAGAACCAGGGGCAGATATTCCAAACCTGACAGTCAGAGTACAAAATCGCCAGGATACCAAAGGCAGGGAGGAACCAAGTCGATCCTTCCTCTCGGGATACACTATTCCGAAAAAGATAAACCGAGGAGATACTCAACAAGAAGAGCCAATATTGGAAATCCATGCCAGCACGGCGGATAAGGAGGGAATAGTGGAGGAACCAATCACAAAGTTACACAGGCCAACCAGCGGAGAGAAAAAGCCTCACCACTCCTACAAGAGGGAAGTCTATCTCCGCCGGGCCGACCGTGAGGAAAAGGAGTACCGGCGATATCAAAGCTTAGCCCGGGCTAGCTACCAAGAGGTACAGCGTTTACGTAACTGTGCAAACCAATATCGCTAGACATCTATGACTCCACCTCGGGTAAATTGTTGACCCCAGGCCATACAATTGGGGGGGGGAGTGTGTGGAGGACGGGACTATTCTAAACCTAGTCACTTATGTATATTTCTTAACCTGTTAACATTATGCCTAGTCACTCATGTATATTTCTTAACCTGTTAACTGTTGACCATAACCTGTTGTATATGTCTTAACCTATTTCTATTTCTACTGTTATATAATACTACATTTTTGGGCCTGCTTCACAGGCCTGCTAGCACCCCATTATGCCTATTGTCTGGGCCTGCCTCACAGGCCTGATGTGAAACAATGAATGTTATATAATTGTGGGCGGAGCAAATAGTATAAAAGGAGAAGGCATAGGCCAACTCTTTGGGATTCTTCTTACGGATTTGATACTGTCAAGACAGAGTTGTACATGTGCTGAGGTACGTTAAATACACTTATACTTATTCTTACAAACTGTCTGCGTTTGATGCCTGCCTGGTTGGCTGAATAAGGATCCTTCTGCCAGAACTGATCTGGCTTCAAGCACGAACTGCTTTGGGGAGACACCTAAGGAAGGCTAGGGGTTGGCTGCGTTACGATCGGACCTGATCAGAAATGCGATAGCATTGGAGATCAGGCCCTCCAGTAAGCTAGCCGGGACCTAAATTAGCCAAGATAGGGTCTCAGAGAGCAGGCCGCGCTAGCCTTCCAAGTGAGCCTGAACTGAGGACAGCCCGCCGCGGCCTGATCCAACCACTAGGTGTGTCAGGCAGGCCGACGAGGGGAAGGCCCAGTGTTCAGACTGCACTGCCTTGCTAGGGAAGTAAAGCTGGCTCAGCTACCGGGGCCAGACCTTTACAATACGACGATACTGTTACGACGATATGTAAAAATGAGATATTGTAGTGTCTTTGTCTGATTGAAGGTGAGAGAATCTAGAGGCTATTCCTTTTCAAGATAATACAATGGTTCGCGTGAAAAGTATTAACCTATACAGCGATTTAGAAATAGAACCTTATGAAAAGCCGGAAATAGATGTTCACAAAAACGCAAAAAAGGCATCGTGTTTCATAGAGTTAATAGAATTTAAATGCCAAATTCTAATATCGATAGTGTCTACTGTATTGTTGATATTATTTTGCTGTAAACAAATTATCCCTAATACGGCGAGGACAAAAAACATCGGTTTCATAGAACTAAGAGTTCATAGAGTTGTAATTATTACATCAGTTTGGTGTGAAAACGATGTATACGTTATGTATAAAGAGTGAACAGTTGTATGAACTTCCGTGGTCTCATGGTTAAAGCGATGAATTATCAATATGCGTTCGCGATCTTTGTGAGTTCAGGTTCAGCATAATGCGGATTTTTAAATCCAAAATTTTAATAGCTAAAGCTGGACATACCGAAAACAGAAAACATACTTTGAGAAATATATATATACATGTATATAGATGCATGCGAACTTGTACCACCAACTTGTTTCAGCTTCACTCATTTACAATGTGCTTGTGTTCTGTACAAGTGATTTCAGGTTAACTCATGCAAGTGCTTGCTGTGGAGAACCCTCATTAATACTAGCTTTTCTTGCTACTAACTTGTTGGAGTTATCATTTCTATCTTCATATTAATTGTCTTCTTTCTAGTTTTCCTAACTTTATTAAAGTAGTGGCTAGTAAATATATATACCCGCTTTGTGTTATGATTAGATATTTGACTGTAGCAAGTAGTACCGTACTCTCATTGTCATTCTAAATTAAGAGTTGTGCCTTCATGACAAGGCGCTTCACATTGCTAAATGGCAAGGTATAAGTTATTGAGAAAATGTGTGGAGTTTGAGAGCATATAGAGTAAATCATTTGATTGGACACATGCAAACACTGAGCAGAGAGTTTTTTATCCTCAACACTTTGTTTCATTTCTCCTGGTCACTATCTCTGTAGACTGTATGATTCCATCAAGAGTGAAGTATTGAACCTGCATTTACAGCCACCAGCTCATGTTCTTCAGGTTCACATAGCAGAACTGTTAAAATGTTTGACTATTATTATCAGATGTCTGTTAAAAACTTATGAGAAGGTTTCAGCAGAGATGCTGGAAAGCATAATCTTTACAAAAAACACAAAAAGAGCTCTATTTCCGTCACACTTTGTAAACTGAAGAAAACCTCAACAAAACTGCCAACTCAAGACATTTATTGAGTATGAGTTAGCATGACAACTTGGCTTCTCTCAGCTGTGATAACTACAGAACTACGTACTAGTTAAAAGGAGCCCACAAACCCAGAGTACAAAATAGCCAAACTTACGGCTGAACAAAAGTGTTTCCCTCCTTCAGCAACCCACCAGTTCTTACGAACTCTTTTCCTTTAATTTGAAACCGCTGACCACACGCATCAGCTATGGCCTTGCTCACTCCTCCTAGAAAATCATCAAACAAGACTTGTTCATGCAACATCTAAACACTGGAAGATGCCTAAACCTGGTTATGACATTAAACTCTGAAATACTGAGATCTTACATTAAGTGGAGGCGTGGGTATACGGAGATCTTACATAAAGAGAAAATGTGGGTATACAGAGACCTTACATAAAGAGAAAAGGTGGGAATACTAAGATCTTACATAAAGTGGAGAGATGGGTATACTGAGATCTTACACAAAGAAGAAAGGTGGGAATACTGAGATCTTACACAAAGAAGAAAGGTGGGAATACTGAGATCTTAATTTAAGTGGAGGGGTGAGTATACCGAAATCCTACTTAAAGTTTACTGGAAAAATATTGAGCAAACCTGGCGAAAGCAGACAAAGGCGAAGGCAGCAGAGAGGTCTAAGACCAATGAACAGACAACCTCTTACTTGAAATGACAAAGTAAAGATATCTCCTAGTTTATTAAACTCTTCTGACTAGCATCTCGATTTTTTCAAAAAGTACTGAAGTGTTAAATCTAATGATGGTGGTATTTAAGTGGACTTATGATCTCTCCTGATATCAGTGAAACTTTACTCTAATTCTCACATATGATTAGCATTAAATTATTACCAGATATCACATTTATGTCAAGTTTTTAACAATTTATGTATGCATAATCTAGCCATTAGAAGTGTTGGTATTCTATCAATTGACTGAGTCAGCTAGTTTAAATAAGCCTAGTGATCAGCTGTGGTCTAGTGGTCAACTATGCCTGACATGTAAACAACAAGTTGAGGTTTAATTCCCATAAAAGGCCGCTGACGGTGAGAAAAATGACATCCACCTTTATATTGCTCTCTGCATCTGGGCATGTCACCAGACGTTGAGTTCCAATTGCCACAGTGTCACAGGGATCTCAGAGCAACTGTTTGTACAACAAACCATTTTGGCTTTTAAAAACACACACAGCCTCTACTTGCAGTAAGCTAAGGCATCCTACTCCAACTTCAAGGATTTCACACAGCTTTGATGACAGCAAGAAGATTAACTGTGACTAAGACGAGGACGTTACGTGGCAGAAAATACTGCTGATAAAAAAATAGCTAAAAAAATTCTGACTTATGGTTCTTACTTAATGCGAACTCAAACTTTGCTTTTTGCTGAAGACACACTTAAACCGTTACATTAAACCTGCAATTAAAGCTAATCGAAACAATTCGTTTTTATCAAATTTTCAAAGTACTTACAAAGTTTTAATCATGATCGTAAAGACAACTCGCTTTTCCTTTAGTATAAAGCAGTAGAATGAAACTGACAAAGCCCATCATAATTAGCAAAAGCTTCAGTAAATGGCCAGTCAAACTATAATAAAAGTTGTGAGAGTTATTTTCTTAATAACTCACCACAATTCACAAAACTATGATAACAAACTTTTGAGAAGTTAGTGATGATGACAACTTACGTTGGTGGGCAAGGTCAGTCTTAGAAGGGCTCACAACAGCGTCTGTATTCATATTAGTCAAATCTCCCTGCATTATAGAGATGACTGTTCCATTGGGTAGTTTGATGTTTAACTGCTTCCTCTGCATCATGGGATGGGCAGGTTTCTTCTTTTTATAGTGAGAAATGTAACTGTTTAAAAAATATAATAACATGATTTTACTTGGAATTCTAGTATCTCTGGGTGGTCATTTTTGGTAAATGTTCTTAACTTTGTATCAGAATATAATAATGAATAATAATATGAACTAGCCGTTCCAAGAGTTGAACATCTTTATCTTTGTTAGCTAGTGATCCGATAATCCTGATCTCATCATTACTAGAGAGACGGGCGATGAAACCATATTCTGGGCCCCTCAGATGCTCTATCAGAGCCTTAGCTAACTCTTGTTTGTCTCCATCATAGTTTAGCTTCAATAGTAACACATACATTAGAAAATATGTCAGCATCAATCAGCAAACTGATTTGTTATAATTGAAAAAGCAAAGCTGTCAGTCAGTGTTGTGACTTCGAAGGTGTAAATTCCAATTAGTCCACTGGCGGCTATATGATAAGTTACAGTAATAGATATTACCTTGATGGAGTGAGAGTAAACTGATTTGGTGACATCATTGAACAGTTCAATCAATGCATCCATCATACGCTCAGCTTCACAAGGTTTGTGTGATTTCACTGTGACTACTATAAGCTGGTCATTATCTGGATGCTCTGACTCAGTTAGTTTCCCCTTGAACTTCTCTGCAATAGGTCAGTATGGAGTGGATAGCAATATGTTTGTTATATACAGAACTAGCTGTGCTACCCAGCATTTCCTGGGTAATAAAAAAGTCTTTTGACAAATAATTTATTTGTATTTTACGTATAACAACATTTGCCATTCTAACTTTCAAACTACATATCATGAAAGAAATGTTTTGTGTAGTTGAAATAAATTAAGAGAGAAAATAAAAACAACTGTAGAGGTTTTTAAACTTAGTCAAACAACTGTAACTTTCACACTTCATATCATGAGGAAAAGGTTTTGTGCAAGACGACTAAATTAAAAATAAAAAAAACAACTGTAAAGGTTTTCAAACAACTGGAAGTTTAAAATTTCATAACTTGAAAGAAGTGTTAGACGTACATAGAGTGGTATAGAAACCCATAGTCATTATCTAGTGCAATCACCTCTGGTAAAAATCATCATCATTAAGAAAGTAGCATAATAGTACATTAACCTTAGTAACTAATAATAGGTACCTACAATGACTTTAGCGCATTTTGTAGTTATGATCTGCAACAAAATGTAACAATACAATGTACTACGTGGAGAGTTCTTACCTTGAACACCGACGTGTAACATGAACGCTGAATCTAACTTAAATGAATTTAGTTTACTAAACACATACTTGAAGGAAGTTTTAGTACGTTTGTAGTAAACTTTTAATAGAAATTTTAACATTCATCCGTTTGCGAATCATTTTCATTATAACGGATACCGGATATACCGGATAACGATAACTCGCAATCGCGAGTTCAACGATGTGTGTTCTTTAATAACGTATATGATCAGTACACTGATCACCAAATTTTAAGTTTGAGATAAATTATTGTTGATATCGTGGGGTGAAACAAATTAGCCCCTAACGAAAAAAAATGAAAAAGCATCGTGTTGCATATACTTTGTGCCAAAATATTTCTTAACAGAGGCATCGTACCGTGGGGGCACAATGCTAAAGTAATAGCTATAGCTGGACAATCACAACGACAAATACACGAACACACAAATACACAAGTAAACATACGACCAACTTTGAGAAATATATATATACAGTGCACCCTCGAGATACGATTACCCTGATATACGATTTTTTCACCTTACGAAGTCAAACATTGTGATATCTTCACCTCGCTATACGAATTTTATTTCACCATACGATTTTGAGATAAGTTTCGCCCGAGTTAAAATTTGGCGGTCGGTGTGCTCATAACGCACGTCGAAATGAAAAAGACACCGAAATATAGTTTGCCGAAAACATTTTCAGAACGTTTAGAAGAGACACGATGATCGACTTCTCTCATGTCAGCATTCCGCGTGGAAAATTTCATGTAAAATACACAAGCGAGAGCAAATATCCATTTGTAGCGTTATTATATATTTTACTATAAACTTTCAAGTCAGCATACGTATATAACTACAAGTATATACATTTAATTCGTTAGCTATGGAATCTGAGACCGATACAAACGTTACAAAACGAAGGAAAAATGGTTTCTATGTCAACAAAGTTGGATGTCGTAATCAAGAAGGCACCCGCAGTATTAACATTGTCAAGGAATATGATCGCAACCAATCAGCATTTGCAATTATTATTAAAACAAGAACTCCATTAAAGCAAGCACAATAAAGAGCTTCCGATTGAAGATGTGAAGGAGCTAGGTCATGCACGCAATCAGCATTCAAAAGGAGCAACCATTTAGTAAAGGCGAGGAAATAGAAGATACAGAAAACCCCACATTGGCAGAAATATTTCAAGTGTTTAATCTACTGATGTGGACTGGTACATTAAAACAATGCATGTATAATATATATTATTTATCTCTTGTGTGGCATGTTTTTCATATTTTATTCATTTTATTTGTTTCCTTTTGATTTTATGTTTTATTTTCTTGTTTAACCATGTATTTGCAGGTGGGCTTGTTATCTCCTACATGAATACAATTCATCGTATGTATGTAACTCATATAACTAGCTACTCAAGATAGTTGACGCATCCACATTACTTTTTGGAACTTGTTAAAAGCCCTTTCCTCTAAAGTATAAATACGTACAAACTTTGTACGTATGGTTACTTTGATTCTTGTGCACATTTCATACAAGAAAAACTACTGTAGTACCTTCTCTGGATCCTTCTACAAGCTTTAGCTAGCTAGCATTTTCTGCATTGCACCAGCATTTTTTCTTTTAAACCAGAAGAAAAATTGGACAGGACTAGACAACCTTCTTTAGCCTGCTAAAAATTCCATTTTATTATGTATTAAATTAATCTTCAAGTGCACAGCAACATAATTAGCATTGATACGTTTTTGCCTCTTCTCTGCTTTATTTGCTACAATATACCAGCTAAAGTCACGTTACTCCAAAGGTATGTACGTCCTGCATAGTAAATAAAATTTCATTTTTCTTTTCGGTAGACATTAAATGGTCAGGTGTGTGAGAGGCTGCTTTCGATAACTGCATCGCTCGGCCTTTCTTATTGAATTCTGGTTGAAAAAGGTTTCAACCAGACACGCTGAATTTTATAATGAAAGTAAAGACAGAAACTTATGAAGGATAAAATTTTGTGATAACAGTTGAAATTCATTAAGATAGTTCAAAATACATACTAAAACTTAGTTTTAAGGGTGAGTTTGGCAAGCTAAACTTATTTGAAGTGAATTCAACGTTCATGTTATGCGTACCTTTTGAAGGTAAGAACTTGTTACAGTACGATCTGCATTTGGTACACAGATTACAATTTTACAGTATTGCAGATTATAATCACTAGGTGCACTTAATACAATGCAGCTACTGTAGGTAACTATAGTTACTAAAGTTAACATACTATTTTGTAACTAATTTTCAATATGTACAGCATTTTTATAAAATATTGGACGATTTTTACCTTCTTTTTTTTCATTGTATAATTACAATGGTTTCTATACTCTGACATACGATTTTTTCACCATACGATGCCAGCCTTGGAACGGATTGACATCGTATCTCGAGGGTACACTGTATAGATAAATTCCTCTTTACTTATTCTAAACCTAAATGCATCCATGTCATCTGATTGTTCCACACTGATGATATTGTTTTAGAATACAATTGTTCTGCAATCATTATAACATATATTACACTGTAACACACCTCGTATCTTAGAAGTGAATTCTTTAGCATGTATAATCTTCAGAAACTCATAATGAAGTTTGTCAAACTCGTCCTTCACTTCTGTTTGTCGCAGCCTTCTGTTAGACCCCTTTACCAGTGTTTCCTCTTTTTCCTCCTCAGGTTTTAAATTAGCCATCTGTTGTATCACCCATGGAAACTCTCCTTCCTTTTCAGGACTTTCATACTGTTTTCTGATTTCCTGTAACAAAATATAAATTAGCAACAGAGAAATGATAATCGAAAGAAGGCATAACACAGACCGCAAGACTCTCTAAAACTAAAATCAGAAGAAAGTGAATGATGTAAAAAGGGAGTGTTATTTGGGTATAACAGTGTTGAAACTTACAAAATCTGGCTTGCCACCAGACAATTGACCAATCAGGATGCCGTACATAATCTTCGTGATTTCCGCATTTATCACCAATGGACTGTCTAAAGTCAATAACTATTAGCAATTAATTAGCAGAACAACATAAATAATATACGTATAATACTCTATATTTCCATAACCATTACTATTACAGTACCTCTATATCAACATAACTATTACTATGATAGTACCTCTATATCAACATAACTATTACTATGATAGTACCTCTATATCAACATAACTACTACTATGACAGTACCTCTATATCAACATAATTATTACTATGACAGTACCTATATATCAACACTAGCTGCATTACCCGTGTTCAGGAACAGATTTACGTAAAGCAATAGTTTTATTGGGAGTTGTCTTTCATATTGTAAAACAACTCCAAATATGCAATCTACTGAAATTTTTGTGCTGATCAGACTGCATACACATATGCAGTTGTGCATGTCAATAATGTTGGAGAGACCAATGGAAATATGCAATGTGTTCTACAGGTAGTCTACAATGCATCAGTCTCGAACCACTCAAATCGGAGTTGTCCTAATTTTGTACAGAACTGATAATGAAATTGACATTGCCAGGCAAACTGAAGTTCTTCAAACTGGCAGTATTGAAAAGTTTTATATATTTTAAGAAATTGTAGAAAATATTATGCTCTTGAGCTGCTAAGCTATTGCCAGCATTTATTGAATTGAGACTTCTACATGCTTAAAACACTAATCATGACTCACCAGTTCTTCGTCTATAGCCTGTGTTTTGACATGGCATATATAAACTGTGTAGCAGTAACGTGGTTGTGTTGATAAATTTATTGTCAATAAAATTTACTATATAAACTACATATATAGCCTCTCGCTTTTCCATCATAAGGCATTACATCTGGAGCATTTTTGGACAATCGTCCCATAGAAAAATTCAGCCCTATACTGTGTAGCAGAACTGTAGTCAAGTGCGATGTTTTCTGCCCATACACGGCGCCTGGTAACAGCTGCTGTAGTTAGTGCATCTTGCTGTTGTCGCCGTTTCATCCGCTCTAAAAATTCAGCTCACCGAGCAGCTGTTGTAGCTGCTGCATCATGTTCGTGCTGCATCATGTTTGTCGCCGCTGCATCATGTTTGTCGCCGCTGCACCTGCTCGGAGGTTTCTGCACGTCTGGCCGATGTAGCGGTTGCTCTGAGCCGTTTGAGTCACTGCTGAGTCGGCTCAGCAGTCTGCACTTCTAGCAGCTGCAGCATCTATTCTGGCCTGCTCTCGATGTACCTGTGTTTGTTCAGCGGATTCTGCTCTTCTAGCAGCTGCCATTCTGTTTCGTTGTAGAAGTAGCTGTGTTTGCTCTGCAGTTTCTGCTTGTCTAGCTGCTGCTTTGCGAATTCGTTCTCTTTCTCTACGGGAACCAATCTGTTCTTGCGTTTGGCCAGTAGGCTTTTTGAGAGGGATTGTACTGCTTCAAGCGTTTCTAAAAGTGAATGAGATGGTGTACTTTTTTGTAATATACGCTGCTCGCTTTCTTCTCACCGTCGCCTATTGCAACGCTCGGAGTGCCAATGCAAGTTCTGTAGTAGCTGTAGTTCTGTAGTACTTGTAGCTGGAAAAAGGTAAAAGTAAGTCAGCTGCGGAAGGTAATGAACATGCTTACTATCATGAACAGTGGCAAATCCAATGTTTTTAAGTAGTGGATGTGTGGCAACTCATAAACAATAAAACATTGACTAAGACGTACTAACCTTTTCGCTGTAGAAATTTAGTAGGTAAGACGCAGTAGCAGTACCCATGCAAGTTCTGTAGTAGCTGTAGTTCTGTAGTACTCGTAGCTGAAAAATAAGTAAAAGTAACTTAGTTGCGGAAGGAAATGTACATGTTTACTATCACAAACAGTGGCAAATCCAACGTTTTTAACCAACTATCCAACTTTCACTGAAGTAGACTCATTAATGCGTTTTCTATGGTCGACCGCCATAGACGCATATTTGCGACTTTTCCAGCAATTGCTAGTAACTGAATTTTATTATTCGTTGATAACATAATCAACGATCTTTAGGGCTTTTATAGTAGTGACAGTGTTATCCGAAGATTTCTCTATAAAAATAGCCTAAAATTTAATTTTAATATTTTGGTTAAAAATTTCCAACTTAAAAACAAACAGTTTAATTACAGTTTAAAACAAATAATTACTCACGTTAACGACATTATAGCCATTTCAAATTTTTGTGATTACGCAGAAATAGCAAATAGCAATAAAATAGCAATAGCAGCACTGACTCTGATGGTGGTGGAAGTAATGGTTTTGTAAGAATAAGCAACATTGTAGGGGATCGCTTCGTAACCTCACATCGCTTTATCAATGCACTGAGTATAAATACAATGAATTTTTTGAATAGCAGTGTTTTGTTAACATGTTGGCAAAATCTACGATATTGTTATAACTCCTTTTACTGCTTTTATAACTAAGGCAATGCTATAACAACACTATATCTAACCTAGTGTAGCTATCTCAATCAATCACGTTACTGATAAATGCAATCAATGTAATATTTCAAAGTACCTTGAGTTCAGGTTTCCTATAATTCAAATAGCGTTCTTGAGTTGATGTCGATCCCAATGCGTCCACCACGTTGGAAATCCGGACTTCAAAAGAATACCTTTTTGTCCTCCGAATCTCCCACCTTAAACCATAACTGCCACGAACAACTTTTATCATATTTACTAGGTAAATCAGACATGCTGATTCCGATTTTGTAATCAAAATAAAGATTAGGCCACTAACTTTCAGAGTAATGAAGAACTTTTTATAGCGTTTTAATATCGGTCTCGAAAACAACACGATCGGCATAACAAGCTCCGCCCATAAATACTTGACGTAACCTAGCTTTTTAGGAACAGAAGTTATGTAGGGATGTTTAGACCGATTTAGAATAATAGAGATGGGTGTTTTAAAATCCATTAATATCTAAATTCAGCCTTAAAAATAATATCAGTCTTTTCTGAAAGGTAGATAAGCTATTTAGCATTGCATATTTAAAAAGCGCAATAACAACGCTAGCTCGTAATAAAACCGCGCTTTTTGAGCTCATTTTTCTCGGCGTCCAGCCCATTTAAACGTCATGTAACAAGCTGCGAGCAATTTTAAATAGTTTATATCCGTTTCATAAAAAACTGAAACTATTTTACAGGCTGGATTTAGATAATAATGGGTTTTAAGACACCCATCTCTATTATTCTAAATCGGACTAAACATTCCCAACTTCCGTTTCTGAAAAAGCTAGGTTTCGTCACATATTTATGGGCGGAGCTTGTAATGCCGATTGTGTTGTTTTTGAAACGGATATTGAAACGCTTTAAAAAAGCTTAAATGACTTTGAAGGTTAGTGGACTAATCTTTATTTTGAGTACAAAATCGGAATCAGCGTGTCTGATTTACCTAGAAATACGATAAAAGTTGTTCGTGACAGTTATGCTTTAAGTTAGTTAGAGACGCTCTGCCAGCGTGTAACAATCTTATTAGATCTTCCCTTAAACCTGGAAGTTCTAGCCTGAGACGCAAAGGTAAAAAAGATGTTGAGATAGACTGACGATGTCGTTTGGTAGAATAACAATATTCTAGACTACCTCCGCTTTCTAACTTTAGCTTAGTTCTTGTTGACGTGGTTGCAGCCCATAAATCAATGTTATTGAAGGTTTCTTTTCGTATGAATGTTGTGAGTCAACCTCCGCAACATTCTATTGTTCAGAATATATAGACTCCGTCTTATTTTCAATTTCAGCTATCTACTATATAGAGAACAGCGTTTTTCCAGTGGTTGCAAGAAACAAATGTTCACGTGACCTTCCTGGTACACGTTAGCAGTAAATATTAATTATATGTAATTTACTACTCATTCATTTATTTAATGAGTAATAAATTTTATTTAATTCACCACTAATATTTACTACTAATTTAGTTTTACTACTTACTCATATTAATTAAGTTTGCTTCGCACGACCGAATCAAAAAAGAAAAGACCGCTCTATAATCTATTTATACTACTCATATTTAGGAGTTATCGGTAACTCGATATATCTAGAAGACAACTCCAAAGGATACAATATTATTAGCGTAGTATTTATCGTCCACCCCTACGATGAATAGTAGTTTACGTATTATAACAGAGGCGTGTACTAACCGGATATTCCCGTTAATGCGCCCTAGCAATGAAAGAAAAAACCACAGAATAGCCACGCCCTTATATAAGCCGCATGGCTCACAAACCATCAGAAAAAAGTAGCGGCTAATAGTCCGAAAAGTACGGTATTCTATAAAGCGGACAGACAGACAGACAACGATTGCCATTTATATAGTAGATAACTATTACTATGACAGTACCTCTATATCAACATAAATATTACTATGACAGTACCTCTATATCACATAACTATTACTATGACAGTACCTCTATATCAACATAAATATTACTATGACAGTACCTCTACATCAACATAACTATTACTATGACAGTCCCTCTATATCAACATAACTATTACTAAGACAGTAACTCTATACTTACATAACTATTACCATTACAGTATCGCTATACCAACGTAAGTATTACTAGGACAGTATCTCTATATCAACATAAATATTACTATGACAGTACCTCTATATCACATAACTATTACTATGACAGTACCTCTATATCAACATAAATATTACTATGACAGTACCTCTATATCAACATAACTATTACTATGACAGTCCCTCTATATCAACATAACTATTACTAAGACAGTAACTCTATACTTACATAACTATTACTAAGACAGTAACTCTATACTTACATAACTATTACCATTACAGTATCGCTATATCAACATAACTATTACTATGACAGTACATCTATATCAACATATCTATTACTATGACAGTATCTCTATATTAACATAACTATTACTATGGCAGTATCTCTATACCAACATAACTATTACTAAGATGGTACCTCTACATCAACATAACTATTACTATTACAGTACCGCTATACCAATATATTTATATTTAAGCCTGCCACTATATTTTAGTATCTAGGAGTTTAATGCACCTTTTTTCACCTGGTCTAGTTCCTTGCAATCTATATACGTATTATTTAACCCTACTTCTGAGCCTCCCAATGCATTTTCAATGCCATAGACAAATAGAAACATAGTGAATCATTTCTGCAGATGTATATGGCTCAAATAACGTGGGTTTTCTCTATAGCAACTGACGCAAACCTGTCCTTAACTACAGATCTACAAATACAGACCTACCAATACAAACTAACCAATACAGATCTGCCAATAGAGACCACTATTAACTAACCATTGATAGTCAGGCCAGTAGCTTCTGTTATGTGTAGAGTAGGTAACTCCTTTGCAAGCCTATTGTGTAATTCTTGCTCCGCCTGCTTACTATTCCGTATGACATCCACCTGTGTACAAGAAAATAACTACATGCTTTCTGAACCATACTAACTACATACAATACCAGAAGAGCCTTGATTTATTTAATACATACCAGATGATCCTGTTTCAGACTGGCAAGCATTCTCTGTAGTATAGTGTTCAATTGGGACAACTCCGACTCGACAACATCATCTTTGAAACGAACAATGTTACTTTCCGTCTCTTGTCTCTTCCTTGTGAACTTTGACTCCAAGCTGTCATACTGAGCATTGATCTCTTTTAACTACAAACAAAAGTGAATGATAGAATACTCAAGTACTAATAGTGAGTTTAATACCTTTATCATGTATGGATATAAAAGTGCTATAAAATGTGTGATTAGATGTACACTAAAGTACAACCTGGTTTGCATACTCCCCTTTGACTTTGATTTGACTCTCTGTCACATATGATAAAATATTGATGCTGTTTAGTAGAAAAGCTACACTGAGGTGCAGTTTAAAAGTTTTATCTTTTGTTTCACACTCAAATAGCAGATCTGTTTATTGATAACAAGTAAGTCTGTCGTCCTAGACAAGAAATTCTTTCATCTAAGTAAATCTACTAGAGCCTTATACAAACAATTTCGATCGTGTCAGCGTTGTAGTTGAAGTGATCACCAGCTCATCTCCAGTGCTATAAAACAATTTTATAATTTCTCTACCTGATCATCCCTAGTGTCACGTATAAGTTTAACCAAATGTTCTGTCTCTTCACCATATCCTGTCAGAACACGATCGCTCTCCTTGCTGAGGAATGATAAAACGTCTTTCCTCTCCTCAACCTTCGTTTTTAGTAATTCTATCTTTTCACTTATTTCTCCATGAAGCTTTCTCAGATGAACTGGGCGATGCCATGAACCTACAAAAAGGTATGTAGTTAGCGCTGAGGCATGCATAGGTAGAATGCATGTGATAGGATACACATCAAAAATGACTGGTTGGCGGAATAAATGACAGTATTGATCTTATTATCTGCCTTTCACGCATTAAGAGTCTTAACTTATTTAACATTGTCTTAACCTATCTTGTCGCAACTTCTTTGGAGCTACAAACTAAAAGTACATCCAAAGATTTTTTATGAAAAGGCCAAACTAACTGGGTGTGAGTTTTTAGTCTATATCAAATCAGTCTGACACAGTGTAATATAGAAACATGGAGGAGCAGAAAAATTATTGAAAGTCATGAATATGATGAGACAAATGTGATAGTCACTCACCTGAACAGGTACCATCTTCATCAATACAGTCTTCACAGAGAATATCCGAACACTTTCGACAACCAAAGGATAACACTTGTCCTTCATGTACTGAACATGTTCTCTTCTCTTCCCGTTTGCTTCGTAGACTAAAGTCAGCAATGCTGATGATTTTGTGCTTAGACATTATATCATCATGGGACTGTACATACAAAAAACGAGCCACCACACTTAGTGTGATCCATCATCAAGATGGTGGTTCAATCTACGGAGTCAACTATAGCTTTTCATCTAAGCTTGGTTGACTATAAGTATAACTCACCTTTTTATGCTCTGGACAGTATTTCCTCTTGCATTCTGCTTCAGGGCAATATATAGTAGCCGGCTTCTCACACACGTCACAGATGTACTGAGGATTCTGGTTACCTACCTGAGCGTCTGGTAGACTATGAATTGGCACATTTAGAACCTGCCTGAAAGTCAGAGTGTAAAGTTATCAGAGGACAGAACTGACACAAAGTAATGCTTTATAGCTGACTTATGGTGTGTTTTGATGCTGTAAAAAAGAATAAATTTGAAAGTTGAGCATATTAAAACATCTTAAAATGTTCATGAAGTTGCCTCTGTGCTAGTATCGTTACTATAATCTTTACTGATCATTTTACTATAATAAGAGCCTTCCTTGTCTATCAGTTTGTTCAAAGGCAAGGTTCGAAGTTGGGAAAAAATTGAATCATAAAGGATTCGAACTGGCGACCTTTGGCTTCTCCACCCGCAGTTCTATCATCTACACCAATCATTCACCCTGTACAATTTCAGAGTTGTTGCGTATATACTTGTTCTGAGTTTTATTGACACATGTGATGAACTCTAACAGCAGTTAAGACTGTCAGGGTTCTAGTGCTCATAATGACTGCTAAAACACTATCACTACACAATGTCTAGGAATCGTTCTAAAAACTTACTTAATGTTATGCTGTAATGCTCTTATCAAATCAGAGACATATAGATATACTAAAATACTAGGTGATTGCCCGGCATTGCCCGGGTAATAAAAAAGTCTTTGGGCGGAAAATTTATGTTTATTTAACACATACAACTATTACATATTCATGATGTAACATGTTTGAGATAAAGAACTACAGGCTAAATGACTACGGCTTAGACGACTAGGAGACACGTGACC
Organism: Watersipora subatra; assembly: GCF_963576615.1. Classification (NCBI taxonomy): domain Eukaryota; kingdom Metazoa; phylum Bryozoa; class Gymnolaemata; order Cheilostomatida; family Watersiporidae; genus Watersipora; species Watersipora subatra. The sequence goes on along the minus strand of NC_088709.1, from coordinate 76,092,990 downwards.
TCCTTAGATATATAGTGGCTGGAGACGAAGCTGAAGGCCTCTTGTGATCTTGAGTTCACGGTGAATGGTTAATTGCTCCCTTGAGCAATATAACATGGCGTCATAGGCAGTCTTGTTTGGGGAGAACTGTGATCGGTGATAATCTATTATATTGTGGTATAGTGGTGAATAACTAGTGATATCGGCGATCAATAGTGGTGATACAGTGGTTAGTGATTTTTCTGTGACAAGTGCGTGATATTATACAAGGTGAGTGGTAATTACACAGTATTATAGAGGTTCCGAAGGATGTTTGGAGGTAAGTGTAAGCTATTTTGAATATGGCTAGAAATTTTAATTTAAAGATTTTCCGAAACTGGTAATTAGTAGCGATGATGTTGGAGGATCATGGAAAAATTGGTTAGCTGAGTTGGATTTAAGTGTTGAAATGATCACACTGAGATTAGGTGAAGAAAATGTTACAGTAGATGGTGTTGAAGAAACTGTTGATGTATTTAGAGGTAGAATGAAATTAGTATCTTTGTTGAATGCAGTGGGTAAAGCAGATAAAGCAGCTTGGACATCTTTAGGATTTGATAAACAAGTGCCACTTCTACATATGATGGAGCCAAGGAGCTTCTACATATGATGGAGCCATGGAACTTCTACATATGATGGAGTCATAGAATTTCTACATATGATGGAGCCATGGAACTTCTACATATGATGGAGTCATGGAACTTCTACATATGATGGAGTCATGGAACTTTTACTTATGATGGAGCCATGGAACTTCTACATATGATGAAGCTATAGAACTTCTACATATGATGGAGTCATGGAACTTCTACATATGATGGAGCTATGGAACTTCTACATATGATCGAGTCATGGAACTTCTACATATGATGGAGTCATGGAACTTTTGAAAACTGTTTATGAATCTGAAGAAACTGTTTATGTTAAAACAATGAAATTTGTAACCACTAATCAGGCTAAAGGAGAAAATGATTATTTATTACGAATTGAAGATTTAAGTAGAAAAATGACTTTTGGAACTGAACATGATGTTTTGAGACTATTGCAGTAAATGGGATGAGAGAATTTTCTCTTCGATCCCAGTTGATGCAACAAAATGACTTGAATTGGACTAGGTTTTCAGGTATTTTGAGAGCTAAGAAAATAGCTAGAGATTAAGAAAGAGCTATGGAAACTGTTAAGGCAAGCAATTTTAATGTGAAATTAGAAGTAGATGCAGTAGAAAACAAATCAGAGGGTAAAGATAATCAATTTAATTGTGACTCTGATTTGGATAATGAGAAAGAAGTGAATAGAACACCTTCTAGAGATAAATTTAAATCTAGAGGGTATGGTAAGGATATGAAGTCAAGTAAATACGGTAAAGATTATAGTAAGGATAGAAGAAGCTCTAGGGACTATAGTAGTTCATCTAGAGATTCTGTTAGAGAAAGACCCCTTGAATGGTGTAGGAAAAGTAGAGATAGGTATTTCCCGAGGAAATATGATGATAGATCTAGCAAAAACTGTAGACGGTATCCATCTCTAGGGGCAGATAAATGCTATGGTTGTGGAGTGAGAGGACATGAAATCAGATTTTGTCCAGAAGTAAGATGCTTTTTTTGCTACCAAAGGGCACACAGTTAAGGACTGCAGGTTACATAGGAGAGATAAGTACAAAAGTAGTGGAAGTAGTGAAGGGAGAAGAAGTCCTACTCCCAGAGTAAGGTTTTCTCAGTCTAGTAATAGCAGCTGACTAGGTGAGAAATTTGTCAGAAATTTATCTGTAAACGGTAAAGATATTGAGTTTACTTTTGACACAGGAACTGATGTATCTACTCTGACTGAAAAAGCTAATAGAAAGCTTGGTTTAAATTTAAAAGAGCCCGAGCAAATTTTGAATGGAGCTGATGGAAATATACTGAACGTTTGAGGAGTAGCTGATGTAGACTATGAACTGTTTGAAGAAAATGAAGTTAGACGTAAAAAAAAATTAAGAAACGTTGGGATAAAAAGTATAGAGTTTCAAAGTTTGACAAGTTAAAACCTGGTTAAATGGTTTATGTAAAAGCTTCTACTGATGTAGGTTCCAAAGGTATAGTTTTGAGAAAGGATAAATCCCCTGAAAGTTAGTTACTGGGTTAATGTAGGCATGAGCGAAATATGTAGAAATAGGAAACACTTGCTTTTGTTAAATTCTGATGACTAAAATACATCATATGAGAATTCTAATGATAATTGTCTTCTCTTGTATAGTTACTAATCAAAAGAGGGCAACTCTGAAATAGTAGAAAATGCTAATGATTTATCTGAAAGTCGGGAGGACATGATTCCTGATTTAGAGATCCATGAACAGGGGGAGGACACACTTGGTGTTGCTGAGCATGTGGAGGAAACTCTTGAAGTTGGTAAACACGAGGGGGAAACTCCTGTTGTTGGTGATAGAGAAGTGCCAGGAAATAGTAATGGTTTGCCTAGAAAAAATTCTAGAAGTGAATTTGTGCCTGTTAGTAGGGAACCAGTTGTCACTAGCTCAGGTCGAGTTAGTAAGCCACCTCTGAAATATGGTATGGAGTATTATAAATGAATTGGTTACTGCTACTCATAGTAGAGATACTAGAAAGGAGAGTAAGGTTGAGGAATCCAAAGAGGAGATCCAACCTGAAACCTCCGTTGAGAGAGTAGTGTGAAGAGCAAGGTTGAGGAACCCAAAGAGGTCCAACGTGAAAGCTCCATTGAGAGTGTAGAGGAAGGGATTGAGATAGCAGATAGAAGTGGCGATGACGATCAGCTTGCTGGTTCTGAGCCAAAATATACAGGTAACCCGGTTGCAATGGATGTGGAACCTAAAAAGACCGATTCGTACAGGGAGAGTGTTGGTGTGGAGGAAGATGAGTTGTTAAATGATTGAATAAAGGCGTTTAAGTAAACAGAATAATGGGTGAGTAGAACCCATTATATACACATATCTGATCTTGGACTTGGTAACTATGATGATGACTTAAGGCTCTTGTGATTATCTAACCAGCTTGGCTTGATAACCCTGCTTGATTGGATTTAACGCTTGCTTGATAAGAGATCACTTATTCTGCTGTTAGTGGTTGCGCTCAGGTGAACCTTGAGAGTATCAAAATTAGAATTTGTATTGGATTAAGCATTGTGGTTTTGAAAAAAGGGGATGCTATATGTTTATGATGTAACACGTTTGGGATAAAGAACCACAGGCTAAATGACTACGATTTAGACAACTAGAAGACACGTGACCCCCTTAGATATATAGTGGCTGGACACAAAGCTTAAGGCCTCTTGTGATCTTGAGTTCACGGTGAGTGGTTAATTGCTCCCTTGAGCATTATAGCACAACATTTACTATTTTAACCTTCCAACTTCACATGTAAGCTTAAACTGTCATTTGAACTTTTAAACATGTGCTTGTTGTGCAGAGGAAGGGAAAACATGTGCTTTTTGTGAGGGAAAACAAATTTGCCCTGGTATGGCAAGAACAGAAAAGCATTGTGTTTTATAGAGTCAAGCAAAAAATTATTTATAACAGAGGCATCATAACCCATGGGCGCAAAGTATCAACTAATACATCATTTTGCGTGTGCACTCGAGGAAAGGGTATGTGATATATTATAAGAGCGCTAGAATTCTAAGGACTGTGTAGCTCAGTGGTTAAATGCATTGCGATCTCTCGGTTTTGAACTAAGAGATTGCAATCTTTAGGTTGCAATCTCCGTGAGTTTAAATTCAGCACGACGCGAGCTTCTCATTTCAAGATTTTAATAGCTATAACTGGAGAGACCGAAAGATGGATTTTAATATATATATAGATAACTAGAGTATTAGAATAAGTTACCTAATACTTTATTTTTATGTTCTTGTCTCTACTAGAGCCATTGAAGTTGTTTCATGCTGCTGACCCTGCTGACTTTTCTAGCCAGTAACACAAAAGTACATCAGCATGAAACATGACTCTACTGACTGCCCTAGAGACAAGTTAATAAGTATAATAAATATAACATACTTCAACACTCTAGTTAAATTGTTAGCAGATTAAATTAGATGTAAATTAGACTAACCTAGTAGAGACACCAACTGAAAATGGTTGTAACTAATGATAAGATTTGATTACAGTATCATAAATTACTCACTCGCAGTCTGGACACTCCACTATCTTCCGTGCATCCAGAGCTCCATCTAGACAACCTGAGCAGTGTGTATGTCCACAGGGTAACAGCTTTGGTATTTTCATATTTTCATTCTGTTTCAAGCAGTAGCCACATCCTACAGATGTGTTTGTTGGATCTGGGGCAGCAGCCATTTTAGTTGGTTACTGCAAACACGGGTCCAATCACATAACTTATTTAAATATCATATTAGGTAATCAAATTTTTTGTGTAAACTTTTACTATCAGGTATCTAACCCACTTGCTAACTATGGTAAGTGTCTACGATCTTAATATAACAAATTCTGATGAAGCCAAAGAGGACTTTTCTACTCAGTCAAGAGATCTGTGCGAAAAAGAATCGCTGGCACCAATGATATACAACCCCCACTGGATAGGTTACGGACATTATATGGGCGGGCTTTAATGATCGAGCTATGTTAGGAATGTGTTAGCCTGGGGTTTGGGGGCTAACGCAGTTCTCGTGAGACGGTCGCGTTGCCTTGTTGCCTCAATTGCGGATAACACCTGAATTCTGACAAAACAACAAAACCTGTAACTAGCAAAAACGTAATTCTCTCTTTCCCTTTTCAATTTCAGCAATATACTAGGATCCATGAAAAATAAAACATTTCAAATTACCTGTTTTTACCAGTTTTGAGATTGGTAGGGGTCGTAGTATATGCTTAAAGTTAAATATAATTTACAAGAAATCACCCTACAATGTCCTTTTTCCCTAGTTTTTGATTAATATTTTGCCACCTCTACTAAAAATGACAGTTTTTCATCGTTGTCACATTGTTTGACCTGGCCAATAAGATGAGACAGCAGACAAGTCTTAGTGTAGTTTTCATACTCAAAATATAAAACTAAATTTGGACCATTTCAAAATGGCGACTATTAATATCATGAATGCTTGTGAATGGCAACTGACTTATCATAACAGTGACAATATTGGGCAACTATATTTATTTGGCAGCAAAATGAAAGCAACAGATCAGTAAAATAACCACTATTGTTCATAATATTTGTAAATTTACAAAGGGCTTTATTAAGCATATTTCTTTGTTTTGGTGCCATGTTTGGGTTCATCCTAACAGAGCTCGATCAACAAACCCCGCCCACATGATGGCCGTGATTGTGATTATATCATTGCTGGCACAGATAAGCTGCTCATTGCAGGTGACATTAATGCAAGGGGTGATACATTTACGTTAATAATAAGATTAATACTTGTTAATCTACCATTAAAATAATGTGTTTCTGCTAACTATCAGTATAAACTAGAGTTGCTAACATGTTGTTATTAAAACATTGTATTATTTTATTTATTTTATTGCAAGCTCTGCATTATTGTATACTTGTCTTTTTTGGCATTGTAGTTTCACGGTGAAGTTAACAGGAGGTTGACTACAACAAACTATCAGTCAATAAATGAAATTATAATTCACTGCATAATTCTAACATCAATTGGAATCTTCACTACATTCTTATAATAAGGAGAGACACACCACAGTTCTGTGTCACGAAACTCATCAAAAACGTCAGAAACAAGTTTTACCAACCAATCGTTATAAATTAAGACAAATAAAAGCTGAAACTGCCGCTGCGGCAAGATTTGTAGTGCTACAGGCTGAAGAGGAAGCACATGAACTTAAAATACAAAAACATTGTCTCCCACAAATGAGACTGAAGGCTGAAATTGAGGCTCAGCAAGCAACGACCCAAGTATATGAACAAGCAATAGAAGAGAAAGAGGAGCACAGCGCATTTATGCATCTTCTTGCTCGTCTCTCTTCTATGGAACCACAGCTAAATTCTCAGTTATCACAGCACATATCGCCAGTTAATTTTGCAACCCATGCCATCGTTCTTAACAGATGACCGGCAGACCACATACACACTTAAACACACACCCCACAGAATAGACGCAATCAATCAACACAGCAGGCCTTGTGGTATCTAACATTGGTCAAGACGGCCAACAGCAATTATAGCATACTGACTTCATGCCTGCTACAAACTATATTACTCATGAAACCATAGCAAAGCTAAAACCTAAAATGCAGTTAACAATAATTAACTTAAAGGTTGACTTGCAACAAAATTCACATTACAATTATTTGATATGAAAATATTCACCATGTCTTACTCTGTTGTGTTGTAGGTGCAAAATATGTGGGAATGTGATTACAAGCTTTTAAAAGCTCAAAAATGAACAGTTAATCGCAGCCACACGAGACCGCCGTAGTTTGGATTCTCCTTCCAAAACGGCTCAAATGTGGCGTAGCTGTGTTAGAAGGTTTCTGTTTACACTCACATGCAACCTTATTCGTCGAAATATTTCACAAATATACTTCACGCATTCAATAAAACCATGTCTATAGTTCTTATGCGTCTATTTTATCGTCATTTTAATGCTGTCACTTTTAGCAGTGATATCTTATAACTTACCGTAAAAATTCGTTTAATTTTTTAGCCTTAGCTTAAAATACTACATATCATTGTCTGATAATCATGACGAGCCTGTTGGTCATTTGTGATAATCGAAAAGTGCTGCAAAAATTATTTGCGAAGTATTGTGTCACATGATCAGATTACCACTTGCCAATTAGACCAGGCCGAAACAAAACTGTAAAGTAGCGAACATCTATATTTGATACGGGGTCTTCAGTAAAACCCGAAGTGTTTGTCATAAACTAGTGCTGCGATAAGTTTTATATTGAGCTTTTTATTGCCCTTTAAATTCACGGGAGAACATCACGTGACAAGACGATAACCAAATTTCATGACTACGTCAGAGAAATAAAAAGATTCCAATCTACGGTGGCTTTTCATTTTTGAGCTTTTAAGAGCTTGTAATCACATTTCCACATATGTGGCACCTACAATACAACAGAGTAAGACATGGTGAATCTTTTGATACCAAATAACTGTGATGTGAATTTTGTTGCAGGTCAACCTTTAACGACCATGACTCCAAATAGACTTGAGCTTGAGTCGAAGCTTGTGACAGGCGTGAATGTTCGCGTTTACGGTATCACAGAATGACACATGATACAGCTTTGCTACTCATGTCTTTCCCCGCCTATAAATAACAATAAAATTCCACCAAAGAACAAGCTGCAAAGGTGGCCTCACCTGTTACAAGTGGCATATAAATTACCACACAATTACTATGACATACCAGTAAGACTGCTTATTAGCAACACTTTCATGGAGGCATATCGCCCTCAACAAATTCTGTCCACTGATAACAATGATGAACCGCTTGCCATCAAAACTCCACTGGGTTGGAAGGTCATGTGTAAACTGAATTCAAAGTGTGCAATGTATGCCACAGTGGTTAATCAATCATTACCAGAAGGTAGAGAGCTTGTCACTTATCAGCACACTGAAAAATCAAGCAAAGAGCTTTCCTAACTCATCAACTTGTACAATGCTAGCTTCGCTGAATCACATTGAGCTTATCAATAGAGAACTGACAATTTTTAGAAGTAATAAAAAATAAGACCACCATAGCAAATAACAGTGTTACTGTGCCTTTACTATTCAGAACGAAGGCACCTCACACAGACACAAAATTTGCTGCACTTCATCGGTTCAACCTTCTAAAAAAAATATTAAAGAAAGACTCTGCTTATACGACACAATACCACCAATTTATGTCTGACATCATCACAAAAGATGAAGCGATAATGTCACTTTATGAATGTTCTGACTCTTGACACCTTCCTCATTTTGGTGTATTTTAACCTCATAAACCTGATCGAATTCACGTTGTCTTTGACAGTGCTGCCAAGGTGGGAGGCATTAGTTTAAATGACTTCCTACTTCAGGGCTCTGAACACATGAGCGACTGCAAGGTATCCTCTTACGCTTTCCTAAACCCCATGTAGCCTTTATGGATGATATTGAACAAACGATCCACCAATTTAATGTAACTACATAGTACCAGGATTACCTTAGAATCCTGTGGTGTGATAAGTTTGGCAGTCTGGTAACTTACAAAATGGCGGTCCATCTGTTTGATGCTAGATCTTTATCAGCATTGCCAAATATTGTCTCAGATTTTTTGCTGATGGCTTCGATGCATTATCACCCACTCATTCACCGTCTCCTCACTCTATCCAAGAAAACTTTTATGTCGATTATGCACCTTATGATTGTGCTGACTTCTGGTACCGTCCTAATTTTGCAGTATTTCAACTTCATAAACCTGATCTGAATCGTGTTGTCTTCAGCAGTGCTGCCAAGGTAGGAGTCATTAGTTTAATAGACTTTCCTCTCCAGGGTCCTGAACACATGAACGACTGCAAGGCATCCTCTTTTGCTTTCGTAAACCCTCTGTAGCCTTCATGGATGATATTGAGCAGATGTTTTACGAATTTAAAGTAGCTACATAGTACCAGGATTACCTTAGATTCCTGTGGTATGATGAGTGTAGTTGTCTGGTAACTTACAAAATGACAGTCCATCTGTTTGATGCTAGATCTTAATCAGCATGTGCCACATATTGTCTCAGATTTTCTGCTGATTGCTTTGATGTATTATCACCCACTCATTCACCATTACATTACCTTTTCCAACAAATCTTTGATGTCGATGATGGCCTCTCAAACACTGCTAGTGAAAAGCTATATAGCTCATCAAACAAACTCCGGCATTGCGTAAAACCCGGAGCCTGAGACTACACAAAATAGCGTCAAACAGTAGGACTGTCATGTCACACCTCCCTAGAAGTGGGTGCGCTAGTGCATTAGCTAACCTTGAGCTCACCTCTAACCTACTACCACAAGAGCGGACTCTTGGTGTGTTATGGAATAATGCGCCAGACCAATTTACATCTCATCATAGTTCTACACTCAAGCCTAACACTTGGCGAGGCGTCTTGTCTACCAATGCTCAGGTGTTTGACCCTCTAAGACTGTCAGCCCCTTTTACACTTCAAGGAAAAATCATTCTGCAAGACTCCTGTTGAAGCAGTTCGGATTAGAATACTTTACTTGACCAATTGCTACTCAAGAAAAGGTCTGCATAAAAATCAGACCTTGACAACATCAACAAAATTGACACAACTCGATGCACTACCACCCCTGATTCGGGCTCCAGTAAATCCGCCCAGTTACATGCATTTGCAAGTGCCAGTGCTCTTTGTTACATCCATTGCACATATGTTTGACTAGTGAGCAGCACTGAAAATGTTCATGGAACACTTCTCGCTAACACTTCTTGGAAAAGGTTGCTCCAATAAAGCAGGTCACAGTTCTCAGACTAAAGCTCCAAGCAGCAATAGGTGCTGTTAAAGCTGTCAATAAGTACATCAGGGAACTTGAAATCTCAAACATAACCACCCACTTTTTTTAGATTCAACAGTTGTCCTGGATTACATCAACAACACGGCTGATCGGTTCCATACCTACGTAGCAAACAGGGTATGAACTAGAGATGCCCCAATTCTAATTTCACCAGCCGATTCAGATACCGATTTGATATACCTATGCTTATTGAAAAATAATCCGATTCAGATATTTTGTGTTGCATAGATAATTGTTAATTTTATTATGCAAATATAAATATAATTAAAAAAAAATATAAATATTGGTGTATTTATTTGTTTGATTTATGGAAAAAAGATATACATGTATATATATTTACATACTGCCATACCATGCATCTATGCATCATGCATCTCATCTGTTGTGTTGAGGGCGCAAAATATGTGGCAACATGAGTACTAAGTTCTTAAAAGCTAAAAACGAACAGTTTTTACGAACTGTCGGAATCCATTTATTTCGACGACGACTCAAACATTGTGGTTATTGTTTGGACAGGTGATGTTATCATGTGAAGTGAAAGGCTCATAAAAGGCTTAAGATAAACGTCTCGTAGCACTAGTTTATGGCAAACACTTCGGGTTTCACCAAAAAGCCCTTATCAAATATAGTGGTCGCTACTATACAGTTTTGTTTCAGCTTGGTCTAATCATCTAGTCGTAATCTGATCGTGTGACCTACACTTCCTGCCAAATGGCGCAAACAATTTCTGCAGCACTTTTCGACCATCACAGGTGACCAAAAGGCTCCTCATGTTTACCAGAGGATGATATGCACTCCTTCAAGCTAAGGTTAGAAAATTAAACAAATTTTTATGGTAGGTTGTAAGATATCAGTGTTCAACCTGATAGCATTACAATGATGATGAAATAGACGCGTAAGGACAATAGACATGGTTTTATTGAATGCGTGAAGTATATTTGTGAAACTATTTCGACGAATGAGGTTGCGTGAAAACGTAAACAGAAGCCATTGTGTTCAGCTACGTCCCATTTAAGCCATTTTGGAAAGCCGTCACGAAACCTACGGCGTTTACGTGATGGCTGCGATTAACTGTTCGTTTTAGCGCTTGTAAGAGCTTGTGATCACATTTCCACATATTTTGCACTTACAACACAGCAGATTAAATCTTTTGATACCAAATAACTGTAATGTGAATTTTGTTGCAAGTCAACACTTAAAAAGTCTGGCTTTCAATGCAGCATATGAAGTACTAGGACAAGCATCCACGAGACTGTGTTATATTATGTACTTTAGAGTTATCTTCCCACCATGGTATCAATATTATATTCGCATACCTTGTCTGTCCCACTTTGTGTTTCCTGTAAATAAACAGTTTCCTGTCACCTACCGCATGGACCGCATCACGCTTACTATTACTAAACTCTTACGTTATCAGAAACACCTACCAACAATACCACATGGTGACCAGTACTAATACATCGTGAGAACATTTATGTTAATTCTTTGCTAGAAAGTTTTTGGTCTGATCTTCTTTCAATCGACGCTAAATATGGCAAAGTTTAACCCACCGGCAGAATTTGACTTTGTACCGGAGAATTGGGCTGAGTGGTCCACCAGGTGGGGTAGATTTCGTAGCCTGTCACAGCTAGATAAGCAAGAAAATCAGCTGCAGATCGATAGTTTGCTGTATACAATGGGATCTAAAAGTGAGACAATTTTCAATTGCCTGGGACTGTCTACAGAAGACAAACAAATTTACACAAAGGTGAAAGAAGGTTTCGACAAATACTTTTCTCCAAGGAAATACGTTATATTTGAAAGAGCAACATTCTTCAGACGTGACCAGCTTCCCGGTGAGTCTGTTGAAAAATCTATTCGTGCAATAAACCACATGGCGGATAGATGCGACTTCGGAGATCGTAGATCAGAGCAGATTAGAGATCGGATCGTAGTGGGAATTGCGGACAAAGATGTTAGCAGAGAAATGCAAAAAATGGAGCTGAACCAGCTTACTGAGGAAAAGGCAGTTGCCATGGCGAGGCAATCTGAGCAAGTTGAACGTCAGATGAAGTTGTTGAGTCGCGGTGAGGATAACACCTCTGTTGACGCTATCCATAGCGATAATCATCAGAGACGTGAGCCAAGTCGCAATAGCCATCGCCTGCCCCCAGCCTCTGGCTATCAGCGCCAAGGGCAACATCAACCGTGTAAAAACTGTGGGTACTACCAGCATTCGAGAGGAAGCTGTCCTGCTCTGCGTGCTGTTTGCCGGAAATGTTCAAAAAATAGGACATTTTTCGAAAGTATGCTTGATGTCAGCCGGTAAGCCTAAGTCAGATTCCAACAGCCGTACGTCTGTCGATGAGGTAGAGGCAGAGATAGAGAGGGTATTCCTAGGTGAAGTCCAGGATAACCAAAATTACAGTAACCCATGGATGAAAAGTATTGATGTGTGCATGGGTGAGCCAGAGTCGAAACCTGTGTCCGTGAAGTTTAAACTTGACACTGGTGCTGACGTTTCTGTTATACCTAGTAGCTTGTGTTCTGGTCAAAGTTTAAAACCAAATGACAAGATTTTAGTTGGCCCTGGAAATAGTAGAGTACCTGTGCTAGGTTATTTTTCAGCTAGACTGAGCGTAAATAATGCTGAACACTATGAACGTCTATATGTAGTCAACCAGACAAAAGCGTTGCTAAGTAGAAATGCATGCATTGAGTTAGGTCTGGTAAAAGTCAGTTGTAATGTCGATCATGTGCATACTATTAACCATTTTAAATGTGAATTTCCTAAGCTGTTTCAGGATCTGGGCTGTATGAAGCAGGAGGCTGATATCACGCTGCGGGCAGGTTGTCAACCGTACGCCATAAACACGCCAAGAACTGTACCTTATCCGTTGCTCGACCACGTCAAGTCAGAACTCGATACGATGGTTAAGGAAAATGTAATTTTCCCTGTCGATAAACCCAGTGACTGGTGCTCTCCGATGGTAGTTGTGCCGAAGCCAAACTCCCGTGTCCGTATTTGTGTTGACTATACTAAGCTAAACAGAGATGTCAAAAGGGAGATCTATCCAATGGCCCATGTTGAATCGAGCCTGGCAAAGCTAGGCACTGGTAAACTGTTTACCGAGCTAGATGCGAATTCAGGATTCTACCAAATTCCATTGACCCCTCAAGCCAGAATGCTGACAACATTCCTCACTCCATTTGGCCGTTTCGCTTTTAACCGGTTACCGTTTGGGTTGTCGTCTAGCCCTGAGATTTGCTCAAAGATTATTTCACGCGTACTGGATGGCCTTGAGGGAGTAATTTGCCACATGGATGATGTGTGTATATGGGGAAACGACCAACAAGAACACGATAATAGAGTCCGTGCTGTGTTAGATCGAATGGTACGAGCCGGTATGACACTAAATGAATCCAAATGTCAGTTTGCCTGTCGGAGCATCAAATTTTTAGGCCACGTAATAAGCTCCAATGGCATTAAACCTAACCCCGACGCCATCCAGGGCATCCGAGATTTTGCGATACCGAAAAATGTGAGTGACGTGCGAAGTTTTCTTGGCATGGCCAACCAACTCAGTAAGTTCACTATGCGTTTAGGTGATCTCAGTACACCTCTCAGGGACTTGCTCTGCAAAAACTGTCCGTGGTACTGGGGAGACCGGCAAGCTAAAGCCTTCACCAACATCAAAGATGAGCTGTCCCAATCTGTAGAGCTGGCGGTGTACAACCCAACTCGCAAAACTATCATCCAGTCAGATGCATGTAGGAATGGCATTGGTGCTGCATTACTACAAGTACAACCTGATGGTTGTACTACTACGGAGCAACGATATGCGTTTAGTTTACGCTGCGTCACGAGCACTCACCGACACTGAGCAACCACATGCCACGATTGAACAGGAAGCCCTCGCCATTGTATGGGCATGCGAAAAGTTCAGAAATTACATTATAGGCATGACTGTTAGTATTCAAACCAATCACAAACCGCTCGTCTCTTTATTTAGTGACACAGAACTCGGCAAAATGCCTGCTCGCATTCAACGATTTGGAATGCGCATGTTACGCTTCCGGTACCGGATGGAACACATTCCTGGGAAGCAAAATATTGTTGCTGATGCACTTTCCCGTTCAAAGGCCGTTCCTACTGTGGAGGACATAGCATTCTTGGAGGAAGTAGAAAATCATGCTCGCAGTACTCTGCTTTACTCCGCCTCCAATGAGAGACTCAGCAAACTCATAGAGTCACAGAAAAATGATGAGGTATTGGCAAAAATTCACCACTTTGTTAATACGTCGTGGCCTGCGTATAGGACGTCTAATGACTCATTAGTACGTCCTTTCTTTGAGAATCGCTCTAGAATAACCATAATTTATGGAGTACTCGTTTTCGACGATCGAATAATCATTCCGCTCGCTGACCGTCTCAAAGTGCTACAGAAAGTTCACCAAGGCCACCTAGGCATTACTAAGTGCAGAGATCGAGCAAGGAAGTCAATTTGGTGGCCCGGGATGTCGCAACAAATTGCGGAAATGGTACGCTCATGTGAATCGTGTCGAAAATTAGCCCGAGTTCCTCCAGAGCCACTGATGAGATCAGAGTTCCCGTCTCGCCCATGGGAGCGTGTTGGTAGTGACCTATTTTATTTTAAAGACTGTTGGTATCTATTGCTAGTTGATTATTATTCTCGTTATGTCGAGGTCGCTATGCTGAAAGAGCTCAACAGCCTGGAGACCATTGGTCACATGAAAAGCATCTTTGCACGTCACGGAATTCCTGCGCTACTGGTTTCAGATAATGGGCCGCAGTACTCTTTGATAGAATTTCAAAAATTTGTCACCGGCTATGGTTTTAAACACATCACTAGTTCGCCAAAGCACCCGCAATCGAACGGAGCAGTCGAGAGAGAGCCGTTCAAACCATAAAGTCCATGCTGAAAAAAGAGACCGACCCTTATCTTGCATTGCTGGCATATCGTTCATCACCCATTGAGAATGGATTATCTCCTGCAGAGTTGCTTATGGGCCGACAACTCCGAATGACTGTCCCAGCACTTCCCGTCACGCTGGAGGCCTCTAAGCCTAACCTCCAAAGCATTCGTGCTCAGGAGGAGGACCAGAGAAAGAAAAACAAGATCTCCTATGACAACCGACACCGTGCCAGAGAACTGCCACTGCTTGACCCTGGACAACAGGTCTTTGTTCCAGATTTAAACCGTGAAGCTGTAGTAGCAGCAGCTGTCCCAAATGCTCCTCGGTCCTATCTTCTCCGAAACTCAGGTGGAACTTCAATTCGTCGTAACCGAATTGACATACGACTGATCGAAAATATAGCTGACGATGTTAAACCGCCACCAAACAGTCCAAAGGGGCACTATATATCGAGGTCTGGTCGTACGATTAGGCAGCCTGTGAAGCTCGACTTATGAATCCGACAGCGTGGTGTCAGCCCCCTGGTTCAGACTCTAGCACTCAAGGTTCTGTAACCTTTGTAGGTCACTGCACTCTTGTTAATATTAATGTGACAATCATTTCTCAATCAATATGTCTTTAAGTAAATGCTACGCTTTCAATGTTCATGTTTGTCGGAGAAAGAGAGATGTTGTATTATGTACTTTAGAGTTATCTTCCCACTATTGTATCAATATTATATTCGCATACCTTGTCTGTCCCACTTTGTGTTTCCTGTCAATAAACAGTTTCCTGTCACCTACCGCATGGACCGCATCAAGCTCACTATTACTAAACTCTTACGTTATCAGAAACACCTACCAACAATACCACACTGGTCACCATGTGGTATTGTTGGTAGGTGTTTCTGATAACGTAAGAGTTTAGTAATAGTAAGCGTGATGCGGTCCATGCGGTAGGTGACAGGAAACTGTCACCTACCGCATGGATTGGTTCAGGGAAGGTGATGTAAAGCTAAACTAGCTGCCTGAAAAAAAACGTTGCACAAAGTCGGTATCTGTCGTTACCTCCAGCAATACACCAGAGAACCAATACACCACATTGGTGAGAGAAAAAAGCAAGAAGCCCACAGTATCTTGCTGATAGCATTGATATGAAGGAACCTTACCCCGGTTTCATAAAAGTAAAAGAAAAGAAGTTTCACAGAAAAAAATAGTACAGATAAAAACACTTCATAGACAAACAGCCCTACAGGATAAGAATCCGGCTCTGGATTGATTTGCCGAGCTCTCTTTTTCATATAACACTAGCCAACTCATGTATGACAACAATAAACCTGTGGATTTTTTCAACAAAGCTAAATAAATCTTCATTTATTAGTCTTAATTAAACAATGTACATGTATAACATTAAGTGTGCGTTTCATAGCGGGGCTTGTTGCTTTCCACTTCAATTACGCACCAGTTTACACTCGATAGTCCATTACTGTACTACTAACATATTCAATTAGAGGAATACGTCGACGAATTTTTGCAAATATTTATTTACCTGCCTCTAAAAACTTTTTTTCAATGAAGTTCATAAAAATGACTTGATCATATTAAGCTTTGCCAAGGCATTTATGACTTTTCGCCAAAATATTTAGCTCATCACAAAAACGAGATCTGCGGCTCCGAGGCATTTGTGTCACGTGACGGAAAACCCAGGTAAAGGGAAACTGGTCGTTTATTCCGGAGCCGGATAGCTTCACAAAGTCTCGCGGTCAATACCGGAAACAAAATCCTTGGTTTCCAAAAAACTCGGGTCAGATCTAAAAAAGATAGTAACGATTTGTGAGTTTTTGGCCGCAATTCCTAACTCGGTTGCGGAATGTACACATAAATAGATTTTGGCGCCTACAATATAACTGCACGTTGACAAGGTCGTTTCTACGCAACTACAAAACTGCTAATGCTAGTTGTACTGCGTAGTTGTAGTAGGCTGTTGTTGTAAATGGTTTTTAGTATTCTCTGGAATAGAGCTTGTACATCGATAATATTATTACAAACTATTACGTATATACTACATTGCAAAGCGGTTATTTTATATGACTACAGCAGGTTTTGGCTTGCCACAAAACAGTTATACTTTTTCTTCTAATTGCAATACAAATTAGAACCTGACTTTTCAGCCTGGCTACAAAACAGTTATGTAATATCCTAGACATTGGAATCGTTTTCCCTATTGCTGGGTTTTGTAAACAAGTTAATTGTCATAGATATGACAGGATTCAAGCCTCGTTTTGAATTGAAAGTCAGCACATTAGGCTGTCTTGTTATGTAAGCTTTCTTTTGAATTGCCGCTGCTGAGCTGTACAGTCGTGTACTTATAATCTGATTATTGTGGGAATACATCTGACACTTATATAATTACAACGATGTTATAATGGCGACGAGGATGGGATCCAGACTGTTTGTGGCAACCATCTCACTCTAAAAGCTAAGTAGATTGGTCTTTATCTTTAGGGTATTTTCTTTTCTTCCTTCATTGCTGATTAAAGTTGGGTTCAGAATGGATAGCAAGGGACCAGGCAATTTCTCTCCAGACGGCGATGCTTCAATAGTTTCCACGAATTGGAGATCATGGGTTGAAGAATTTGAGGCCTTTTCTGACTCGAAGGGAATTTTTAATTTGGATGGGGAAGGGAACATCAATATGAGGGCTCAGAGAAAGGCGCTCTTGTTGTACCATGCTGGGGCCAGGGTTAGGGAAATTCATGGCACGTTGGCAGCTACTAATAGAGACGATTACAATGGGTTTAGGCAACATTTAGACGAATATTTTACGGTGGCTCCTAACGAGACTTTTTAGCGTCATGTGTTTCGTAAGATGGTGCAATTGGAAAATGAGACAGTGAGCCAATACTGTGCGCGATTAAGGAAGGCGGGTGGTAATGGATGCAACTACCACAATGTGAATGATCAAATTAGGGATCAAATCGTAGAATATTGTATATCGGATGTGCTAAGGAAGCGCTTGATGGAAGAAGGAAACGCTTTAACTCTCGAACGCACACTGGTTTTGGCTAGTACACACGAGTCAGTAGAAAGTCGATTCCGGGAGATGAGTAGCAGACCACTGTTAAACAGGGTTAGTGATAATAGGCCAGGCACCAATAGGAGTATCGAGTTTTATATATATTAGTTTAGTTAGAATTATTGTCCAAGTAGCATTTATTTTAGTCCAGGATACAAGAGAAACAATACGTCCGTTTTAGTAAGCCAAAACGAAGAATGCCGGATGTGAGTAATGAACAAGTATGTCATCTATACAGGAAATACCTCACTGAGCATGTGTATGTCATCACCGTGGTAACAAGTAAATATATAAGTTTGTAAACTAAAAACTGTTACATCTCCTTTTCCATGGAAATATTAAAGCAAACACAAAATCATTGGTAAGTACAATGGTATGAAATATGATGTGAACATGTAACAATGTCACTG
Source organism: Watersipora subatra (assembly GCF_963576615.1). NCBI lineage: Eukaryota > Metazoa > Bryozoa > Gymnolaemata > Cheilostomatida > Watersiporidae > Watersipora > Watersipora subatra. Next base: position 76,075,125 of record NC_088709.1, on the reverse strand, counting down.
GTTTGGACTTCTAAGTTGGTTAGAAAATCAGATAGTCAGCGTATTGGGAAGGGAGTTTTCTATTCCGGGGAGGCAGAACACGTCTAGGGGTTTGGTCAGGGACACTGCTATCAGAGGCTGGCTCAGATAATGGTAACGAACGCGGAGATTCTGGCGGGTTGTTGGGAATGGGTACAGTGTCGTTTGAGGCTGATAGAGAACTATCTTGGGCTGTTTTTCTTGCCTGGGTACAAAGATTTTCAGCCTGTTCTGGGAAATGGTCAGCCAGGGTATAACTCTGATTCTGCGGCGCAGGAAGCTGTGATACCCTTATGTCTTTACGGTTACGTCTTACGGTACAACTCCCTGTCGATAAATGGTAACTGCGATCCCCTGCTATGTCAATTATCCGTCCTGGTTTCCACTCACCAGACGCAGCTCTGAAATACACGGACTGTTCTGGTTCGAGGGGAGATTTCTCGCTACCTGCCCGTCTATCGTGATAATACTTATCAGAACTCTTCATACTACCCAACTTGTTTCTAACATGCTCCAAATCATAACTGTTGACTTTGTATATCTCAGTAGATACTGGCATTGAATCTCTCAACAGCCTACCTTGAAGCAGCTCAGCCGGAGATGGTAGGCCATCACATACTGGTGTATTACGTATCGTTACCAGACCACCTAACCAATCGGTACCTTCATCTGCACACTTAGCCATCATTGATTTCACTGTACCAATAGTCCTCTCGGATTGACCATTACCTGATGGATGCAGAGGTGAACTTGTTTGATGAGATATTTTCAACTCAGTACAGAATCTCTTGAACTCATCACTAGAAAACTGAGGACCGTTGTCCGATACAATAACATCTGCCTGACCGAAATCAGCGAATATCTCTCTCAAGCACTTGATAACGACACCACTACTTCTACTCTTAGGCAAATGTTTCACTACAGGCCACTTTGACAAATAGTCAACTAACAGAAGATAATCACTTCCATTCAGATGAAACAAATCTACACCGATCATCTCGAATGGCGTGTTGGGAATAGGAAAATGCATTAATGGCTCCTTCTTTTGACAGCCTTCCGACTTGAGGCACGCATGACAAGACTGACATTTGTCCTCTATGCGACGCATGAGACCAGGCCAGAACACGGACTGCATAGCTTTCTGTAGAGTCTTCGTGACCCCTTGATGAGCCATATGCAGCTGGTTCAACACATCATTCCTCAACTGTGTAGGAATGACCAATCTCTCACCATAGAACAACAATCCATCCAGTTCACAGAGATGATTACGCAGATTCCAGAAAGCCAGACCACGAGCACCACACGACTTTTTGTGTGTGGGCAAACCATTCCTTACATACTCTAGCACTACCTGCAACTCCTCATCCTGAGAAGTAGCGTTTTGATACTTGTCCATAACTCCATCACTACGAATTACAACAGAACACACAGATCTGAGAGGATCTACACCCAGGTCATCATAGCTGTTCGCGCCCTCTGGACATGATCGACTTAATGTGTCTGCCAGGACCATATATTGACCAGGCTTGTACAACAGCTCTATAGGATAGCCCAGCAGTTTTATCCGCATGGCAGCTAACCTTGGAGATAATTGATTGATATCCTTAGACATAAGACCAATCAGAGGGAAATGGTCAGTCTCAACAACCACTCGTTTCTGACCAAGGCAGTAATATTTGAATCTCTCACAAGCGAAGACCACTGCAAGCAACTCCTCAATCTGACTATACCTTGATTGACATTCTGTCAGGGACTTAGCAGCAAACTCGATGGGTTTACCATCTTCTAGTACTACAGAGCCGATACTGTGCGATGATGCGTCAGTACTCAGGGTCACCTCGCCTCCTGAGTAATATGCCAGAGGAGGGGCATGTATAATCAGGCTCCTGAGCTTTTCAAATGCCTGAATGTGGGCCTCCTCCCAGATGAGCTGCACATTCTTCTTACACAGATCTCGGAGAGGTTTAGCATGCTTACTCAGATTTGGAATGAACTTAGCAAGATATTTAACAAAACCAAGATACCTCTGAACACCTTGCTTATCAACCGGAGCAACCATATCCTTGATAGCCTCGACTTTTGAATGACTAGGTTTTACACCCTCAGCTGTTAACTCATGACTAAGATATGACACAGAGTCCTTTCAAATCACAGTCTTATCAGGATTCAAAGTCAACCCAATCTCTCGACACCTCTGTAGAAATTGTCTCAGAAACTTGTCATGCAGCTCTTTCGATGGAGCGTAGATGACAACATCATCTACATAGACCTTCACGAATGGCATATCGGCAAAACTGTCAACCATTCTCTGGTGAAATATCTCTGTGGCGTTACAGATACCCATACCAAGTCTTACAAATCTGAACTTCCCAAATGGAGTGACAAAACTCAATAGCTTAGAGGACTGCTCATCAAGCGGAATCTGATAGAACGAAGATTTGACATCTGTAGTGGTGAAATATTTCGAGCCAGACATACTTGAAAATATCTCAGTGGTGGTCGGTATTGCACATTGAGCTCTTACCAGTTGTGTATTCAATTACTGCGGATCTAACACTAGCCGTAACTCACCATTAGGTTTATTCACCAGTAGCAGTGGTGATAGCCACTCTGTTGGTGATATATCCTTTACTATCACACCCTCACCTAGTAGTTTATCTAGCTCTCGTTTTAGTTGTTGTTTGAGTCGGTGGGGTACAACACGAGGAGGTGCAGCCCTTGGTTTAGCATCATGTTTGAGTACTAAAGTAACTGGTTTACCCACTTTTCCTAGACCAGTGAAAACATCAGAGAACTCGCCACCTAGCACGTCATTCACTTGGTCAACAACTTTAACATTAGACAACAATCCTAGATCTTTGATAGCCGGCATGCCCAATAATGTTTGATTATCATCATCGGTGACATAAAATTTGACCAGTGCGGTTTTACCATCTTGTAGCTGCACATCTAGTTTTACTCTACCAACTACAGTGATCTCTTTGTTACCGTACCCAGTTAGCTTAGTATTGGTTCTAGTAACTTTCTTACCTCCTAGTTTAGTGAAGAGGGAAATGGCCATAGTACTAACTTGGGCACCAGTATCGACCTTTGTTCTCACTTCATGATCTAGAATGTTTACTGTCAGTAGCCACTTGTTCTCATGAAGGACACCATTAGTTCTGACATCAGCCATATCCAGTGTGTGCATGTTGAACGTCATGTCATCATCTGAGCTAACGTCACCATCACCCGCTTGTAGAAATGACACTCTCTGAGTTGTAGCATTACTCTTCAGACCAGTACACTTTTTTTTGAAATGCCCTCGTAAGTGACAACTGTTACATGTCTTATTATATGCAGGGCATCTACCTTTGACATGATCATAGCCACAGAATGAACAATCTGTGATCATGTGATTAGCTGCTGCATTATTCTGGCTTTGCGGTGTATAGTTTCTAGGCTTATATGGATACGAGCCTACTGGTTGTACTGAACGAACACCATCTAGTTCAGCCTTTTGGTTCCTTGCAATTACTTCCTTAGTACGCATTTGCTGCTTTATCTGCTCAAGCGTTATGTCTGCACGTAACTGTAGCTCACGACTCAACTCCTTATCCTTCATACCTGCCAAAAGTCGAGTGCGTAACATATCCTGTCGGTGTCTATCATCCCAATTGCTACATTTCACAGCCAGCTCATGCACGTTCCTTATGAATTCCTCATTACTCTCATCAGGAAGTTGAACTCGGGAACCCAGCAGCACTGCGTAATGCAAGTGATTATCACGAGGAGTGAAGTAATTATCCAAAGCTTCCACAGTTCTATCAAACAACGTACCATCTGCGTCCTCAGCTGCAATACCGGCATCTGGATTAGCCACACGGGGAGGGCGCACAGTCAGCTGACCATATATACTCTCCGCCTCCTCGCCCATACAGGACAGCAGCATGTCTACCTGACGCTGAGCATTCCTTTCATTCAGTCCAGAAGCACTGCGATATCTCAAAAATCTCCTCTTCCATTCCGGCCAGCTCTGCGGTGCAGAAAAATCCATCTCTTTCGGAGCAGACACCTTGAAGTCACCCATAATGTTGTTGAATAAGACACCAAACCAGACTAACACCAAAAGTCAGTCACAATTCAGCAAAAACACGCTGAAAAACAACGGGCCTATTCAAACTCCAACAATCTCACTTCAAGTAGTATTCAGTCCAGCTATACATCCAACAAAGCAATGTTCGTCGCCTACGACGCCATATCGAGTTTTATATATATATTAGTTTAGTTAGAATTATTGTCCAAGTAGCATTTATTTTAGTCCAGGATACAAGAGAAACAATACGTCCATTTTAGTAAGCCAAAACGAAGAATGCCGGATGTGAGTAATGAACAAGTATGTCATCTATACAGGAAATACCTCACTGAGCATGTGTATGTCATCACCGTGGTAACAAGTAAATATATAAGTTTGTAAACTAAAAACTGTTACAAGGAGTAGTAATGGTTTTTGTGGCAGCAGGACAGGCTTAGATAGGGGTAGTAGGGTTGCTAACGAATTTCGAGGTAAAGCCCGATGCAATGGATGTGGTAGGGAAAATTCACATGCTGTGTGCCCGGCCAAGGGCAGACAATGTTTCAAGTGCAAAGAATACAATCATTTTAAATCTGTGTGTAGGGGTAAGCATGTAAATTATGTAGAACAGAACGACGAGGATTCTAGCGATAGGCCTGATGCTGGTAATGTTAGTCAGAACCCTGATAGGTTTGCTTTCACATTAAATTCTATCAACAAAGTAGGACTTCACCGAGCAGTGGTGCAAGTGGGAGGTGTAGATGTAAAATTTATTTTGGATTCAGGAGCGGATTGCAATGTCATAGATAAACCTACGTGGGAAACGCTTAAAAAAGGTGGTATTGTAGTTGAAAAGTCAGAGCGCTCTGGTCCGAAAATTTATTCATATACATCACAGAAACCGCTATCAGTGATAGGGCAGTTTTGGGCAGAGGTACATTGTTCTGGTAATGGTAAGATGGCCAAAAATACCAAGTTTATACATAAATATTTAATATACTATATATATAATATTTAATATATATATATTAGTTTATACATAAACATTTATAAATACCAAGGGGATAGAAACATGTACGGAGTTGGGGCTGATCAGTATTTCTACGAATCTTGTCATTGAGGAGGGGGCGGCCTGGAAAAGTAAGTTTCCAAAATTGTTTTCAGGAGGTATAGGAAAAGTCGATGGTGAGATAACACTTTCTATTGATCATACAGTTGCGCCTGTGGCTCAACCATATCGTAGGGTGCCGTTTTCTGTTCGCGAAAAATTAGAAAAGCACTTGGATGAGTTATGCTCTTTAGACATCATTGAACCAGTAGAGGGGCCTACAACATGGAGTAGCGGGGTGGTTATTGTGCCAAAGGCTGATGGCAGCATTAGGTTGTGTGTAGATATGAGGCAGGCCAACAGAACCATAATCAGACATCACTACCCTGTGCCCACGGTGGATGAGCTATTGCTAGACATGAACGGGTCCAAGGTTTTCTCGAAAATTGACATGAAAATGGGGTTTCATCAATTCGTTTTAAACAAAAAGTCTAGGGATATTACAACATTTACCACCCATGCTGGTCAATACCGTTACAAACGGCTTAGCTTTGGTATTTGCGCTGCCCCTGAAATATACCAAAGGAAAGTGGCCGACATAATTGCAGGGATTCCAGGGGTAGTGAACTTAGCTGATGATATAGTAGTACATGCAGGTAACATGACAGAGCATAATGAACGCTTAGAATTGACACTTGAGCAACTAGAAAAGGCAGGGCTAACTGTAAATGAAGGCAAGTGTGTTTTTGGGGCCGAGCAGATCACTTTTGTAGGACATAGAATCTCTAGCCAGGGGGTTGATCCAGGCTCAGACAAGGTTGAGGCCATATCAGGAGCAGCAGTACCAAAAACTGTAGGAGAATTAAAAAGTTTTCTAGGGTTAGTGAGCTATTGTTCAAGGTTTATTCCTGATTTCTCATCTAGAACAGAATTGTTGTGAAGCATGACCATCGGCAAGCAGTCTGCAATGCAACTGGAGTTTGGGGGGCAGGAATTAAAGGCTTTTCAGGATTTGAAATGTGCGTTAGCTCATACAAGGACACTGGCATTTTTTGACTTGGATTCCGATACTTTGCTATACACAGATGCAAGTCCCGTGGGCTTAGGGTGTGTGCTCGTTCAAGTACAGGGAGGGGTTGATAGGGTCATCTGCTATGCTTCGAGAGCGTTGACTCAAGTTGAGAAACGATACTGTCAGACAGAAAAAAAGCTTTGGCCATAGTCTGGGCATGCGAAAGGCTCCACCATTATTTGTTTGGGGTTAAATTCACTCTCATGACAGATCACCAGCCATTGGAGGTGATCTATGCCAATCACAAAAAGAAATCTCCCTCTGCTCGAATAGAGAGGTGGGTCTTGCGTCTCCAGAGTTATGATTTTTGTGCGAAATACATAAAAGGGTCATTGAACATTGCAGACTGCTTATCTAGAATGGTGACGGGTCAATATGGATCTCCAGTAGAGTCTGTAGAAGACACTGAGCTTTTTGTTAGGCAGGTAGTTGTGGACGATTTGTTAGGTTTTGAGGCAATAACGGCTAAACAGGTTGAGAGAATATCTGACAGAGATGGGGAATTGGGTTATGTAAGGCGTTCAATAGCTGAAGGTTCATTTGACAATGCACCAAAAGACATAGCAAAACAATTTAGACCCGTTATTGATGAGCTGTGTGCTATTGGCCAAATAGTGTTGAGAGGAACAGGATAGTTGTATCGGTGGAGTTGAGACATAAAATGATTGAGCTGGGACACGAAGGACATCTTGGTATTGTGGGTACTAAGCGTAACTTGAGAACGAGGGTCTGGTGGCCGGGTATGGATGCAGAAATAGAATGTTATGTGAAGCGGTGCAAGGGTTGTCAATTAGTAGGTCAGGCACAGGAAAGAGACCCAGTTAGAGTCACTGAGTTGCCAAATGGGCCCTGGGAAGACTTAGCATGCGACTTATTGGGTCCACTAGAGAATGGTAGATATATATTTGTCGTGGTAGACTACTATAGCAGGTATTATGAGTGTGTATTCATGCAGTCTATTGTTAGCTGCAAAATCATAGAAGCTTTGGTTGAGATTTTTGACAAGCATGGACTGCCTTTGAGCTTAAAATCAGATAATGGACCTCAGTTTATTTCTCGGGAGTTTGCTGGATACATAGAAAGTATGGGCATTAGGCATGATTTAGTGACACCGCGATGGCCCGAGTCTAATGGGGAGGTAGAGCGTCAGAATCGTTCTTTGATGAAGAGAGTTAGGATTGCCATAGCTGAGGGTAGGAGCGTACCAGGGAGTTAAGGAAATACCTGTTGGCTTACAGAAACACTCCACATTCGATCACTGGTAAATCTCCGTCAGAAATGCTTTTTGGGCGAAAATTACGGGTAAAGGTCCCTCAAGTGCAAGATATCTTTGGGGAGTCGGAGGAACGGGATCGTGATGCAGAAGTAAAAAATCAGATGGTTGTCAAACGTAGTCAGAACAAGTCGGGGCATGACTTTGAAGTGGGCGATTTAGTGCTGTTGAAAAGGGATACTCAGTCAAAATGCCAGACACCATTCCATCATGATCCATATAAATATGCGGTCCCATGTTGACGTTAGAGTCGGTAGATTGAACCCTGGCAGCATAATAAACCCAGCTGTGGCTGGGTTTATTATGCTGCCAGGGTTCAATTTACGGTGTCCACAACAGGCGTTTAGACTAATGTAAATGGCTAAAATGCAATAATTTCATAATTGTATATATATGTATTTGTGGGTTTGACAATATTTCATATTACTGACTGTAGCTAAATCTTATACGTAAACAAGAGGTGTAATATCCTAGACATTGGAATCGTCTTCCCTATTGCTGGGTTTTGTAAACAAGTTAATTGTCATAGATATGACAGGATTCAAGCCTCGTTTTGAATTGAAAGTCAGCACATTAGGCTGTCTTGTTATGTAAGCTTTCTTTTGAAATGCCGCTGCTGAGCTGTACAGTCGTGTACTTATAATCTGATTATTGTGTGAATACATCTGACACTTATATAATTACAACGATGTTATAAGTTATATTTCTATTAAATACATATTGGAACCTGACTTTTCAGCAAATATTAGCCCAGCTACAAAACAGTTATATTTCTATTTAATACATGTTAGAACCTGACCTTTCAGCAATTATTAGCCTAGCTACAAAACAGTTAGATTTCTATTAAATACATGTTAGACCCTGACTTTTCAGCAATTATTAGCCTAGCTACAAAACAGTTATCTTTTTTCAACTTCATGGACTGAAACAGCAAGTGTTAGCCTGGCTACATATAAGTTTTATGACTTCATACAAACTCAAGCTTAGAGTTATGAGAAGGTATTATCATTGTATGCTGTATGTAAAAGTTATATATTATTTAGATTTACATAGCATCTCTCAACGAAATATAATATCTACCAAATAGAAAAACCGTTGAAAAAGTTGGATACACGAAGTTGCAAAATTGTATAAAGAAAAAGTACACACTGAGTACAGCTGAGTACACACTGCCTTGATGCATATTCCACTAATGCAAACAAACTGACTAGAAATACAGGATGGCTAAACTATATAAATGTATGCAACATAAAAGTTATTAAAACAGTAGTTACTACTGGATCAGGGCATCAACTAAAAGGTAAGACACTATAATTGTCCGGTGTGAACAAACAATAAAATTTTGTTTTAAAACATATTGAAGATATGCCAGTTATCCGCATACATGTGTACATTGGAAAGCATAACAGGTAAACATATGTTTAGCTATGCGTAATGGATTTTTCCATACCATAATATGCTGCAGATGGCCTACTATTGTCATCTTCTGGAGTCAACTTCTTACACCATGACTCGTAAGCTTCTAGTGCAGCTGTACTCAGTCTAATAAGTTGCCGACTAATGACCTGATAGTCAGAGCTACTCTCTTTAAAATACTATAAAATTGTCTCATTTACCATCTGAATACCATCATACATTCCAGATATATGCTCCTGTTATATGTTTGTAATCTTCGACTGGAACTACATTAAATACACCATAACTAGTATGGTGTGTTTAATAGCGCTTCAGGTACTTGATTTTATAATACATAAGCTGAGCATCTAGTGAGACAGCAGGAAATTCCACAGGGTTTTCTGTAAGTTCCTTGCCTTTCCAGTTGGTAGCTTCATGATCTTATGTTGTCGTGAAACACTTCACTGCTCCTTCTCTGGTGGATTCTTCCTTGGCCATTACACAAATAAAAAATAGAAAACGTTACAGACTACTTCAAAGTTTTGATCTAGTTAACCCTTTGCTTACGAAATCTGTAAAAGCCCGGAATACAATAATTGTCTCAGCGTACGGATCCCAAAAAGCTCGAAATAATTCGGCCTTCGATAGATCTTTTTTAAAATATATTATTTATTAAAAAAACAGCATTAAAATTAGTAATTTGATTAATTTCCGTTGGCTTTGTAATACTGTTTTGAGGTTATAAATAATCCCTAATCCGCATGTGCAAGCAATATACTTTGCAAATATGTGATCTTTTATGGAAATCAATTCATCATGAACGCATGCGGTTGTTCAAGCTCTGCTAAAAAAGTTTGTTTAGAGGAAGTCATCGACTGGTTTGGAAGTGAAGAAGAGGATATCAGGTCGGAAGAATGTGGGGAAGACGATGAAAGTAAAAAATAAGATCAACAGGGTGAATTGGATTGATAATAAAACGGCTGGCAATAAAACCAGGAGTATTTACGGATTTCAAATAGGAGCTGACTTAAAACCAAAAAATTACATTTTGCTGACAGCTTGGCAGGAGTAAGTTCGAAGTTTTAAACAGGTAAGTATTTTTAATATTTAAAGCTTTTTATAACATCGGCCATTATAAATGTTATATTTAACAAAACAAATAAATATGGCCTTCAAAAACATTGCGATGCTTTGGAGCCTGTTGATGGTAAAGATATTTGGCGAGTTTATTTAGTTTTGCATATTAGTATTTTCAAAAAGCCTACTCCGCTGTTTTACTGGTCTACAATCCTTTATTATCTACACTGATTTTTAATAAAATTAAAAATAGAAAGAAAAATAGAAACAAGTTTACTTTCTACTGTGCATTTTGCTGACAATTTTGAACAGCCTACTAGCAATAAATTTTTCAAGTTAGAAGATGTTTTTGCCATGATATGCGACCGGTTATATTTGTTTTGCTGTCTGGTAAATTCATATCTATAGATGAAAACTTACTAGCTTGGAAAGGACGACTTGGACAACCAGTTTTGGCAAACTCTTGCAAACATATGACACCGTGCAGATGCTTATCATAAACCATTTTTACAGAGTTATTGCTTCCATAAATGTATTTGTTATCGATGTTTTATGATAGAAAGGCGGCAACTTTGACACATCACAATTTTGATAGAAATATTCACAGACGAATAAATTTGCAGGGACGATTTGCAGGGAATAAATGGCCGCCTGTTGAGAAATTTCCAAGCTTTCAAATGCATACTCATTTATAGCTCTATTCCAATTTGCATGTAGGTTATAGCGAAGTTTAGGCGACACTGTCAGGTCTCCATTTTTCGCTGGTCTATTGGGTCATGCACTGAGAATTTCGAGTGGCGCTCCTGCAATGCGTCGGAGCTCATAACTCCACTTTCAATGCTCTTTGACGACCAATTTTTCTGCAAATTGTTGAGAACTTATGAATCCGTGCAAGTATTATTTATACAACATTGTCAATTACCTTTATTAATTAAGAAAATACGACTGAAAATGGCGCATAAAAAAAAATTAATAGTTTCAACAAATTGAAACTTTTGCTGGAAAGCATTTGCAAGCTATCTGCATAGAAAAATATCAGCTTGTAGCTAAATTTCTCAGCTTTCCTATGCATATTAATTTATGTAACTAGCAGAATTGTGATGTAAGTTACTGCAGTTTTATGCAGTCATATCGAAGGCTCAAATCGCCCTAGTAATTGCCTCCGTACGCTGGTATTTTCCCGGCCGTAAGCGCGTCGTAGCCAAAGGGTTAAGAACATGCATTAGATATATATAAAGCAGGTAGTGTCTGTAGATACCAGCACTATACTATTTAAAAATATCAGAATAGTATTCTCATGCTCTAGATTGGTGAACACAGTAAAAAAATTGTTATGTATTAACACGATACAAATATAAAACTTGTTAGCCTGTATGTGGCTTACATCTTCAACCTACCTGCTTCAATAGAGAGCTTGATATCCGCCAATGCTTGACTGTCTTCCTAACATAAATAAAGACAACTGGTTAAAAACGAAATTCAATGCAAAAATGTTAAAAATTTGTTAGTTCAGGTTGAGAAAATTAAACCAAATAAGTGAGGAAGTATCTTAACATATATTTACATACAAGATATACAGATGTGCTAAATCTGCTGTGAATAGTTATTGTTTCACATACCTTTATACTTGCCAATAATTCTTTACGGTATGTGGAAGGAGTTAAAGACATATCACCATATTTTCTATTTTCTAGCTCAAACGATTCAACATATCGTTGCGCATGCTGAAAATATTAATAACATTATAAAAAGAGAGATTCTTAGAATTATTCTTTGATAAGTTTACATCAACAAAAAAAATGTGCCGAATATCTAGAAAGTTCAAGATTATTGCATAACTCCCTACAAGGAATCACACTAATTTTGCTGAAAAAACATTGTGGTTAACAGTGAAAATTGACAGAATAGGACTAGGTTTCCTAGTAATAGTTAATGTGTAGATAAATAATCCAACCAGACGTTTCCTACTGATAATTGTTGAAGTCTTGAGACTTCTACGAATGAGAGTGGCTGATGTTATTAATCTAGTGTTGTATGGAAATACTTCGAAAACAAGATACCAGCAGGGAATGTAACCAGATCACAGGAGAAGCGTATAATAACTACAAGCAGCAAGATGCCTAAGAGACATCAAAAGATTCTCTAATTGGAAATGTCAGAATTAAAAGGCATCAATCTTGGAAACAGCTGCGTCAACACCGTCAACACCTTCTATGGAAACCGTCAAAGGAATTTGGAAGTAATTAAATCTGCCCACCAATCACCAAGCACAACCACAAATAACTGAATTTACCCTCACGCTGAGCCAGTATTTTTCTGTGACATGCCACAGTGCCAACGGAAGCAATATTATGCAATCCTAGCTCAGCGACACAGAGACGGCGCTTTTCAGATGACGCACGCAGAGACAGTGTTCCCTCCAATGGACTTACTCCTACAACACAAAGATATAATACGAACATTATATGTACCGGTCCTCAGGCTATCCTGAATGCCTATAAAAGCGAACAATTTTAGTAGCTCATCCTCTTTTGACAGTGACACTTGTAGATGTACAAGACGAGCTTAAGAGCCTATACAGCTGTTGGCATAGGAGATTATTTTACTTAGCTTTTACTACTTGTTATCTATCTTATATTCTAGAATTTTGCTACTTGTGTATTAGGTTTTGGTTCATAAGAATAAAATATAATTGATTACTATAATCCACATTTGATACTTGGTATAACTGGGCTTGCACTAAAGACCTAGGTAAAGTCCTATAATTTGAACTCTCCACACTTGAAAACCCATAATAACAAGGCTGTGTGCCTAAGCATAATAAATCACATTGGCATAGTTTAGATTGAAGTGGAACTTGTAGTTATTAATCATTGATGTTAGTGTGGTATTCAAGTAAAGCAAATTACTTAAATACACATATAACACTAGTCAATAACTACGACTGACTAGCACAAAAAAGGGGCGTGGCCTAAACGCTCCTTGTTGGCACCGGAAATATTCGTGTAGTTATCACTCTAGGGGGAGATAACTCTATGGCCATACCTCGCTCTCTCAATACATGTACCTCACTTTTTTACATTTGTAATAGAAAAATATTGGTAAGTATAGAAAAGTATTGGTTCTTGTGAAATTTTTGTTTTCTTCCAAATTGTGTGTAATACAACAATCAATTTCAAAGCGACTATCAATGGAAGTAATTTTTTGTTGGTTAATGTTACGGCCACTCCATTAAAACGTAAGTAAAAAAAGTGGGCGTGACCTGTTTGTTTGGAAACGAGCGAGTGCATTATACGCTTCCTTTGGTCGCAGGACTCTGTGAAGCTATACGCTACGGCTTTGGTTTTACCGAAAACCGTGTGGCGCAAAGTTCCGTGACCAGAACCGGAAACCAAACTCTAGTTTCCAAACAAACAGTCTATTTTATATATGGTAATCAATAATTAAGAGATCATAATATCAACAAAAAAACATCCATTTTCAGCAGCTCTAAAATTGATAGCTGCATTGTACATCATTTGTAAAAAAGATAAAATTCTCTACAAGGTGATACCAACAATTTGATAATTTAAGACAAATTAACCGCTTTAAAGCTCAAATCAAAGCACAAGTCTTACCTAAGCTGGCACATAGCTCAAGTTCTGATAGGTTTTTGCATCTTGTACTTGCCTATGGTTTGTGTTTTTAAAAGAAGGATATGTTTTGATGTTTGTGTAAAAACTCTGGGTGCTGCTGCTAAACAGTAAACAGATTTAAGAACATAGAGGCTGCAGCAATGTCCATTTGAATACTGTATGTAGTGTAAAGGAATTTGCCGGCCTTTACTTGGCATGATCTAGATTATTACATGAAGAGAAGAGAATGCGCGTAGTTCCTTTTAATTTTATTATAGAAGGAATCTCTACTAGCCGAGGAGTGTACGGCTATCTGCTCTGCCCAACTGAGTGAGCGCGCTCCTTTATACCCATACAATAAACTCACCCATTCCGGTTAACGGAACTGAGTAAAACCATATAACATTAATAATAAACAGAATCGCTAATCCGTTGGCATGGTTATAATACAGCGATAAACGAAGACATAATAGCGGTATAGTATATGGACAAATTAATAACAATATAATAAAAAAACAACACAGCATGTAAGATATAACATAAAAAGATTTACATGAATTACGAAGTCATGGCCCACCGCCCACCACAGTAGATTCATTTCCTTACACTGGCACTCGCACAAGGTACTTATTTGCTTAAGATCCATTAAGCAAAAGATATATGTAAAATATATGTACAGTATTGCAACACATTTGCAAAACTGGACTCAAGTCAACAGTTACAAATGTTAAGAACATCTGCATGCGATTAGATAAAAATACAATTTATGTAAGAGTAGAGCAAAAACGAAACAAAATTGCTGGAAAATTTTGGGTTTTATTAAATAGATTAATGCTGCATTCACAACACTAGATTCAGGTCAGCAGTTGAATACTAATAATATTTTGGTAATATATTAAAATATGTAATAATACGTATCGTAGGCCAATTACCTGTGTACCGGTATCGCAGTTAAGGTCAGAGCTTATCGGAAGGACAGGGACTGGCCAGCCAGGGGGAGGGGTGTACTAACTGCTAAAGCGTGATCCGAATCTCAATCCAGTTCGTGTTTGTAGTCTACTTGTTTATTGCGCCTGCTTCCTCTGCAGCTGTCTTTGGCGGTCTGACAAGATCGCAACTACGAGCTTTAAAATGTCACGTGCACTTAATTAATACCGTTACATAAAGTATTAATCTATTAAGATGAAAAATATTAGGTTAAAGAAAGTATAAAAATAAAGAGAGATATGAAAATGCTCTGCTCCTCAACACAAGCTTTAGGCTAAGAGTTAACTGGTGCCACCAACTCTCCACAACGTCTCTCGTCGCTATTGAAGCACTCCCAAAGTTAACAGAAGCATTAATTTTTCAGCGCCACATTAGCTTTTTTATACATCAAGTGCAGACATACCATGACAAACCTCATTGCTAGACAATGTCCTAGCTATTGTTGTCGGCTTGATGATGTCAGTGCATAGAACGCCGTACTGAATTCTAAGCAATGGTTGCCTATTTTTGGCATATGAATCTGTGCCTCGTTGGCATGTACAGTGACCTCCTATTTCATAAGCTCAGCAAAGAACTCATCGCTAACATCAAAAAGGGTATCCTCTTCAAAGTTCTTCAGCTGGGTGAACCTTGACTGGTTGAGATGGCATCTATCCACAACTTGGAGTTGGTCTATACAGGTCCTGCACAGTTGCCTCAGTTTCATCAACAATTGAACGCAGTATCTGCTGAGATAACAAAGAGACAGCTGTTCAGCTTCACATAAACACCTTCAGTTGTGAATGCTGTTGGAATCTCAACAGTAAAGTCTTCATCGACTAGAGGCATTAACTGGTAAAATATTCACTAAATACTGATGTTCGTTGGTTGCATAGACTCCAGTTTGGAGTTCTTTTAAATACTGAGCGATTTATATGTTTTTCAAAGTATATTTAAAATAGTTAGAGGATAGTACAGGGTCTCTACTTTGAACAGCAGAGAAAAGAGTCTGGTGTCACCGTGACATTAGCAGGGCGTGTTGTAGTATTTCACAATCTACAAATGATTTGCAGAGATTCAAAACAACTGTTGTAGAGAGTTGTACACCTGCTTTCGCTGGCTTCCATGTCGCGTTCTGTCCAATTTGCCACTTTTTGACAGTTGTGAGAGAATTGTTGAGAAATGCAAGTGCAGAAGCGTACATCACAGGGTTGTTTGCTGACAGAGCCATTACAGGATGGCGGCTGCTCATCAAGTCAAACCAATTGTTCATGACTTTGACAAACCAGTCTGTGGTCAGGTATGACACAGGTCTTCCTTCTTCATCAACATAATACTGCCGGCCTTTACCAACTGAATCACTAAGTAAACACGCAGTTTTTTACTAACATTCATCTTTTTAAAATAAGTGCGGTTAGTCAGAGCGCTAATCTTCAGGTTAGATGTCAGTTTAAGATCCCTTCCTTCCTAGAATTTAATGAGGCCTTCAAGGTGACCTTTTTACCGTGTTCATAGGCAGATGATGTCTGTTGATTGTGGTAGCAGATGGTGTTATTGTCCTGTGATTGAGGAAAGCCTTGGCAGAGGTTTTGGTGACATGAGACACATTATCCATGAACTCAGTAGTGTTACCTCCAATCATCGCTGATCTAACTAGACTGTTCATCTTGCTAGTGAGGCCAAACTGACACCACATACTTCGGTTACTAGGAACCATGTTTGAGGTGATTGCTATGACATCCAGCCTAAGTGCTTTTGCCTTGGCAATGATATCTAGAGTAGGGATTTTCTGACATTGACTGACATTGAGTGACCAGTGAAATGATACCTAACCAACCTGCTTCCAACTTTTGGCTATGCCTGCAAAAGTCACACATAAGTAAATGTGAAAGGATTAAAGTGCATAGTTTGCAGTGATGATGATAAATAGCATTAATGGATCAATGGAATCCTGCTGCATAAAAAAGATATATGATATACATTGCCTATCACTGTTCTTTAGTTCATGAGCAACCATTGAATTCTGAGAAAGCCATGAAAATCCTGTATGTATATAAGCCGACAATAGAGAAAACGAAGTATCTATTCACCAAAAAAGCTTATGATCCCAATAGTTACTGTCTCCATTACATTTCAGTACTAATTTTGTGTTCTTCATCAATCAGAAGATATGCTCTTACCACCCAGCGTAAAGGCCAATCCATGATTTGCCTTCTCCTAATGTCCTGGCAGCGTTATCTGACCTAGAACTTTCTTGCTGCAAGGGTCTACAGGTTGCTGCTCTACAGGTTTCTTCAGCTCCATCTTATCATAAGTGCGGCAAGGGTCGGTCTAGAGGTTTATGCTCTACAGGTTTCTTCAGTCCCATCTCATCACAAGTGCTGCAAGGGTCTACAGGTTGCTGCTTTACAGGTTTCTTCAGTTCCATCTTATCAAAAGTGCTGCAAGGGTCTACAGGTTGCTGCTCTACAGGTTTCTTCAGTTCCATATCATCATAAGTGCTGCAAGGGTCTACAGGTTGCTGCTCTACAGGTTTCTTCAGTTCCATCTTATCATAAGTGCTGCAAGGGTCTATAGGTTGCTGCTCTACAGGTTTCTTCAGTCCCATCTCATCACAAGTGCTGCAAGGGTCTACAGGTTGCTGCTCTACAGGTTTCTTCAGTTCCATCTTATCATAAGTTCTACAAGGGTCTACAGGTTGCTGCTCTACAGGTTTCTTCAGTTCCATCTTATTATAAGTGCTGCAAGGGTCTACAGGTTGCTGCTCTACAGGTTTCTTCAGTTCCATATCATCATAAGTGCTGCAAGGGTCTACAGGTTGCTGCTCTACAGGTTTCTTCAGTTCCATCTCATCACAAGTGAGACAACAAACTTGCCAACATCCCCCAACATAAACTTAAAAACGCAACCTAAAGGCACCAAAAGTAACATACAATATTCGTTGTAAAACTTAAGCCTCAGGTCCTAAGGTATAAATCAGTTAGTATATAAATGTCTTAAGACACTAAAATGATTTCTGATTGCTGGGTACCTTTTAATAAACATGAGATAAGAGCAAACGCCTGCAGTTTCACATGTTCACAATAAACAAATTATTTACATTCATAGAGGTGATTCAGTCGTAAAAAACACTTCAGTTTCCATATTTCTGATAGGAATTTTAGCTAGACAAATACGTCTATATCTTAAAACATAACATATATAGCTTTGGGATCAAATATTCAAACACTGAGCGCAGCACACCGAGGAAAGGTTCATGTTCATTGTAGAGTTTGTATGAACGGGAGAGTATAGCCATTAGCTAACAATTCTGTGTGACCTGTTATTCCACATGCAAAGTGTAGTTTCAAAGGCTTTTTAACAGTTTCTAGATAATTCCAGTTTTCAAAATAATTCTGATAGCTAGTCCTTGTTAAATAACATGTGCATCTTTAACTCATGCTGTCTAAGCTTGGCTTCACCCACCATTTTCTCTTTCTGCACCAAAAACACAAACATTATGAACACAAGTGAAGCACCAATCAAACCGAAGTATTTTAAGATACACATTACAGCAATACGTGATTCAATGCGCAAAAACACCAACTGCTCTAATGCTTCAACCCAAATGAACACAAATGTTATTCATTTAAAAAATGACAGTCTGTATATATAGCACTGGATGAATGCCTGGCTTTGCACTGATAATAAAAAGGTTTCTGAACAAAAAATCGACACTTATTTACCATCTAATTTTTACATGAAAGTATTTGTTTGTTTCTGTGTGTGCTATAAGTTTAATTAAGTTTATACTAAATATACATATATTTATAGCATTTTGGAAAAGGCTCGGCACATATTTCTCTTCTAATATGATCATTTTTTTGTATAATGGTTCAAGCGTGCTAAAGAAGTGTGAAGTGTTGGTATTTTGGCCAATCGCCATTAAAGATTGGCAGTTGTAATAAGTATGTACACAATTAATCCATTGCTTTGCAAATAGGCTGTGTGGCTTAGTGGTTAGCTCGCTTATCTGCAGAACTGGAGGTTCCGAGTTAGCTTATATGCAAAGAAGATTTTTTGTTGATAAAACCTTATTGTTATAACCAGACACGCTAATGACAGACAAACACTGAGATTTATACAGATATATAATAACCTGGTTTAGTCTTTTCTGAAGGTCAACAACCTTGTATTTAAGCTGGTCAATCGCCAAATCACTGGGATGATGGACTAGACCTAGAAATAAAAATAATCATTAAGGAATAGACATTACGCTTCTTTAAAATAACTTGAAATATTCAATTACTCAGCTTTCTCCGTAAGTCCTGTGGTTCTCTTCCTTGTGTCTAAACATGAATTTGGGCTGATAAAACTATGGAGAGACCCGCATTCTTGATCAGATGATCAGCTGGCTGTGAGAGGAAAAGGTAATTGATGTTTAAAATAGATAGGGTGTTAATTGTGATAGCAGCAGCAATCTATTAGTAAAACAGATGAATGACATACAATACTGCTACTATGCATATCTGGTATGCCGCTATCTACTACAAACACTATTTAGTGGGCAACAGGACAACCAAACCTCAAAGGAGGCTTTCTCTCCCTTATGGGTCTCCCTGCTTTCAAATTAGCATCAGTTACATTTCCCTCGTCCGTAGTAAGATTTGTAATCGATGTTTTGAATGCTTGTTAGTGTCCCATCCCATCCTCGTCGCCAAATTGTTATATGTTGAGCATTTGAAACACTGGTTTACTTTAGGCTTAGAAATTGTGACTCGCTTTATTGGCAGCTGAAGCTGAACTGAAGATATGGACATTATGCAATATGACAAATATACAATTGTCCTGCACTCAAACAAGTGCAGTCAAACAGGTGCACATAAAACAGATACACATAAAACAAGTACACATAAAACAGATACACATAAAACAAGTGCACATCGTAACAATCCTTCTCTTCTTAGATAAAAGAATCGAGATACAAGTTAAATTTCTATTAGCATATAAATTTTCCTTTTCTCACACTAATACTAACAGCTAAACTACAAACATTAAAATAAAATAATAAGAGAATTGAAACAAAAGCAGCATGTTAATAAAGCAGTTACAAGCATATAATAATAGCATAAGCTAACCAGCCTATGGTAATGCCTCCACACAATTTTCTCACAAAATTTGAGGTTGAGAGCAAGTGACCTCCAGAGACAGGACCCAGCCGCAGCAGACAGCACGCCCAGCTCAAGTGTAAAGCTACCACTGGCCGACACGGGGTTAGCCATCCAAAGGACCAAAGAAACACTAGCACATAAACAAAGAATCCCATGTTCTACCACTAAGCAAGACAATACTTATTTCAGAGTTCAAACTACTGAGCTACTGGCTAAGGACTATTTAGTGGGAAACAGGACAACCAAACCTCAAAGGAGGCTTTCTCTCCTTTATGGGTCTCCCTGCCTTCAAATTAGCATCAGTTACATTTCTCTCGTCATTCTCACACTCTTGGTATTGGGTTATGTCAGATTATGTTTGTGATTTAGGGAATTTTGTAACCTCAGTTACATTTCTACGGAACTGTCTTCCATTTTTCTCACTGTTCACAACAACCTCTGACCCTTGTCTAGACACAATTTGATACCTTTCAGGACTGAAAGTTGGACTGAGCTGGTTTGTTTTCTCAGCTCTTACCAAGACAGTATCACCGACAGCAATGTCATTATTCTGAGCACGGTGTTTAGCATCTATGTACTCTCTAGATTTCATTTTAGCCAAAACCTGCCGATCCCGAACTTCACCATCTAGATTAGATTCACAACGCTCTAAGCATGGAAGTTTAGTACGCATTTGCCTACCGGTCATTAGCTCTGCTGGTGACACACCAGTAACAGAGTGAGGCGTAGATCTGTAAGCCATAAGAAATTTTCTAAGCTCACTCTTGAAATTACGGCCAGAATTTTGAGCAATTTTAAGAGACTTCAAAAGAGAACGGTTTAGCCTTTCTACCTCCCCATTAGCGGCAGGCCAGATTAGAGTAGTTGAAACCCAGAACACCCCATTCTGTTTCAAATATGTTTGAAAATCGCTACCAAACTGTGGGCCATTATCGGTTCTCACAGATAAAGGAAGACCCCACCTGCTAAATATGTCTTCACACGCCTCTATAATCTTGGCTGCAGTGGTAGACCTCAAGAAGCAGATCTCAAAATACCTGCTGTAATAGTCGACAATAACAAATATACTTTCACCGTTAGGTAATGGTCCTAGAAGATCGCATGCAGTGTGTTGCCATGGTTGGTCAGGCAATTTAGTACAAGAAATTGGCACAGGTTTATTCGGCGTGGACACCAACAAGCATTCAAAACATTGATTACAAATCTTTTCCACATCCTTATCCATAGATGGCCACCAAACTTTGGACCGCAAGCGCTGCTTTGTTTTAGTCAAGCCTAAGTGACCTTCATGAGCTAAGCTAACTACCGAAGTTCTCATTGTTGTTGGAATCACAAGCCTATTACCATGCAAAATGACTCCATCACACTGGCTCAGCTCTGGTGACACTGCTTTGTATATAGGTAAACATTTGTCCCAGCGACCATCTAGCAAAGCCTGCCTTACTAATTTCATTTGAGGACACTCATTAGCTTTGGCTTTAATTTGAGAGAAAGTAAATGCCACTGGAACTGATTCGTTAGCCATCATCATTATGTATGAGTCAGCAACGTTAGCAACGGAGCGCTCATTGTCTATACCTACAGACAGTCTAGAAAGGGGGTCAGCTATGTTCTGACTACCTGGCTTATACACCACTTCATAATTGAACGCTTGCAACCTAAGAACCCATCTCTCTATGCGCGGAGTAGGCTGAGATGTAGATCTGTTAAAATTAAATTGCAAAGGCTTATGATCTGTTATGAGACAAAATTTGATGCCAAGTAAATACAATGCAAAATGTTCACAAGCCCAAACCAGCACCAGGGCTTCGCGCTCTGTTTGTGAATAGCGTCTCTCTGTTTTTGTGAGACTTCTGTGACCATAAGCAATTACCTTTTCCGTTCCATTTACATTTTGACTGAGAACTGCCCCCAGGCCATAAGGACTCGCATCAGCAGTTATGCTGGTCTTAGCATTAGCATCAAAGAAAGCAAGTGTTTTACTGTCAGCCATAAGTGCTTTAATTTTGCAAAAGGCAGCATTTTGCTCTTTCTCCCAAATAAAAGCTGTGTTTTTCATGGTCAACCGCAGCAAAGGTTCGGCATGTGTAGATAGCTGTGGCACAAATTTCCCCACAAAATTGGCTAGCCCTAGAAAGCTTCTTAGCTCAGATACATCTTTAGGCACTCTAGCATCTGCAATAGATTTCAATTTCTTTGGGCAAATTTTCACACCTTTGCTTGAAATATTGTAACCTACATAGGAAACTTCGTCTAAGCCAAACTGACATTTGCTAGCATTTAATGTCAACCCAAGTTGCTTTACTCTCTGCAAGAATTTGTGTAACCGCTCATCATGTTCTTCTTTACTCGAGCCATATATTATAATATCATCAGCATAGTTCTGGCAGCCTGCCAAGCCAGATATAGCCTTTTGTATTTGATACTGATATATTTCCGGGGCTGAGGCAATTCCAAACATTAGTCTTTTATACCGGAACAAACCAAAAGGAGTGACAAATGTGGTGATACTTTTAGATTGGTCATCTAGTTCAAACTGAAGAAAACCCAATTTCAAATCAGCCTTACTGAACACTTTAGCCCCATTCAGATTAAACATTAACTCTTGTATGGTTGGAATAGGATGCCTTTCCCTCACAATTGCCTTGTTGGCTTGCCTCATGTCCACACACAAACGAATGTCATTGTTGTCTTTTGGCACTGTGACAATAGGACTAACCCAGGGAGTGGGACCTTCTACCCTCTCAATAATATCAGAAGCCAAAAGCTCATCTATCTTAACTCGGGCTAAATCTCTATGTCCAAATGGCATGCGCCTTACAGGTTGTGCAACAGGTTTCACCGTTGTGTCTATGTGCAATGAAACCTTAAAATCCCTTAGACAACCAACACCCGCAAAACATTGAGGGTACTTGCTAATCCATGGCTCCACACCCAGGCCAGTAGAGCCGCCTGAACTGCAACTGTTCACCCCACCAGCCAAAGGACCAACTCTCAACAAGCCCAAACATTCAGCTGAGCATTTGCTTATTAGTGTGGCAGCATTACCATTGAAAATGTAAAATATAGCAGTAGTAAAATTGCCATTAGCAGGAACAAAAACATCAATGTTAGCCTGACCAAGTAAATCAAGATGCTTAGAACTACTACCATAAGCGTCCAGTTTCTTGTTTGTCTGAACTATCTTAGCATTTATTGACTTTGCTGTGCATTGTATGAATGACATACAATACTGCTACTATGCATATCTGGTATGCCGCTATCTACTACAAACACTGCCGTTTAAGCTGAATTTTCCAGCCAGTAAAAAAAGTAAATCAGCATAAAACATTACTATACTGACTGCACTAGAGACAAGTTAATAAGTATAAATATAACATTCTCCAACACTCTAGTTAAATTGTTAGCAGATGATGTAGATTAGACTAACCTAGTAGAGACGCCAACTGGAAATGGTTGTAGCTAATGATAAGATTTGATTACAGTATTATAAATGACTTATCGCAGTCTGGACACTCCACTATCTTCCGTGCATTCAGAGCTCCATCAAGACAACCTGAGCAGTGTATATGTCCACAAGGTAACAGCTTTGGCTTCTTCATGTTTTCATGCTGTTTCAAGCAGTAGCCACATTCTACAGATGTGATTTTTAGATCTGGGGCAGCAGCCATTTTAACTAGTTACTACAAACAGGCGTTCAATCAGAGAACAAGCAATAATAAGTGATAGTCTCACAAGACCGTTTCTCTCTCAAAATCATGTCCTGTAAGGATGTAGACGATAATGATTTTCCCCATATCCTATAATCATGAATTTTCTTTGCAGGTTTCATCAGTTGTTTTGCCATTGCATTCTGTAGGGTGTTTTTATTTAGACACTTTCTCTAGCTAGCCGTTGGCTCGCAGAGGAGCTTCTGGGCAATGCTGAGTGCAGTGAAAGTGTTACTAGTGTTACTAGTTTGCTGTGATAAGTGCAGTGAGAACTTTTGCATCACTTTGTTTATACAACGCACTACAGTTTTGCGAACACTCATCATAGAATCAAGTATTTAGTTTATTTTGACCACAAAAAGTTGCAAGATGTGAACGGTGCTCATACTTAAGTATAAGTAGGCACACAAATTAATCATATATGGTTAAGTGATAATCTATTATGGTTTTAATATACGTATAATGTTAATTAGAATGCAATACACATACCTCAACTTCATTGGAGTAGTGATAATGCCTGATTCCCCATTTCGAACTGATATGAAAGTTGGAGCCCAAGTTGGATTAGTTGATGGTAATTATTGAAGGCAACCAAATCTTAAGATGTGTACATAACCCAGTTCCATAAGCAACTTGTAAAAACCATTGCTTGGGATGAGAACTTACTTCAGTGTGCAGTGAAGTTGTAGTGGAGGCGCTAGGGAAGCCAACAGAGTCAGTTGATCCATGCTATCAACTTCATAATAATGTCTGGTTGCAGCGCACAGGAAGTTTCAAGTTTTGAAGAATGCGCATTCAGAGTAAGCATGAATCGCTTGATTCCAGATAATGTGTCATGTAAGTAAATACCCAGTAGATCACAGTTGTCTATGTTCAGTAGGAGTGCAGTTGCAGTAACAGTAAATGCTACTATGCATTAGAAGCTTGTAATGCAATGCAAAACTATTATACATGTATATTCAACTTTTTGCCTTGACACTGTTAGGCAGGTTTTTGAAGAAATTTGTCTTTTGACATATAACAACACTAGCGAAAACTTGTATAAAAAACAGTAGACTTTTGAACTTTATTCAACACAGCTGAATAGTCTTTAATTGCCACTTAGCTAAAGTACCAGGTCATGCGTATGTTCACTTAGCTACAGTACAAGGTCATGAGTATGTTCACTTAGCTAAAGTAAAAGGTCATGAGTATGTTCACTTAGCTAAAGTACAAGGTCATGAGTATGTCCACTTAGCTAAAGTACAAGGTCATGATTATGTTCACTTAGCTAAAGTACAAGGTCATGAGTATGTTCACTTAGCTAAAGTACAAGGTCATGAGTATGTTCAATGGCTGGCCAAGTTGCTGGTTGTCCTACTATGTTCATGCTCATAAAGAACTACATCTGGCGCATGATGAGTAAATGTT
This sequence comes from Watersipora subatra, assembly GCF_963576615.1. NCBI lineage: Eukaryota > Metazoa > Bryozoa > Gymnolaemata > Cheilostomatida > Watersiporidae > Watersipora > Watersipora subatra. The sequence continues at coordinate 76,050,338 of NC_088709.1, read as the reverse complement.
TGAAACCTCATCAAACCCATAAATTAACTGAGTTCCCAAAATATGCTGCCCAATTTGTCTACTAGTGTTAACTCAACTGAAAGATGTTTACAATGGTTAAAAATTGCAAATAGTATAAACACACTCATGATATAGAGTGCCACCATTCAGAGATTTGGTAATCAGTGTCACTTAAACCAAGGTCATGAATGAGTTCCGTGGCAAATCTTGGAGACTTCTGTTTCAATTTCTCACCCATCAGGTGACATTTAATAGTCCATCGCTGTACTACTAACACATTAAACTAATAAAACACATTGACCACTCGTTTAAGATACTTATTTACCTGCATCAAGCACCTTTTTTCTATTTAAATCTAGCCATGGTGGAGTGATATATTAGGCTTTGCCAAAGCATATGTGATTTTTTTTGCCTAAATATATTTGGCTTTCATAAAAAAGTAAGCATTCTAATGGGGCGGGGCGTCGCGGGAGGGAAAACCCAAGTAAACCGAAACTGCAGTGAGTCAAATGGTTTCACCATAGCATAAGTTACTTACTCCCTGAGCTTTTTACAAAAGAGAACAAAATTACTCGTCTCTGGATGGATACGTGTAAATTACTGTACACTAATTCTTCTGAGTCTAATAGTAGCAAACAACCAATGGTAACTGGCAAAGCAGTAAGATACAATTAATTCCCCAGTGCTGGTGCAATCAACAAATGATGCAAACTGACTGCTGGTGCAGTTGGGTTAGCTGGGACAACTGGGTTGGATGGTGCAGCTTTGTCTGAACAAACATCTGGAGCATGGAAAAGCTGGCGGGTGCATGATTGTGTTGGGGCATTACGATCTGTAAGTGTAATCTGATATTGAATACAGAGCTATGTTGTAATTCTGAACCTACTGGTGCAAAACTGTGTATATGGTTGAAGAAGTCAAGAGTAGGCTCTGAGAGACAGACTCAAGAAGAAATATTAACTAATATCGCTGTGGAAAGGTACAAAAATGTGCTCTCTTTAGATCCTGACATGAACTTATATATGGAGCGGATAAAACCTAAAGATAAACAGTCATTGTGAACACTGTGATTATTGGTTAGGTTGCAGCAAAGCTGATTGTTGTGTTGCTGATTGATTGAACTGGAATATCCTACCAATTACTCCACAATGTATTGGGAATTGCTCAGTTTATTATTGAACACAGATTGGCTGCTTTAAAGGTTGACTTGCAACACAATTCACATTACAGTTAATTGATATGAAAAGATTCACCATGTCTTACTCTGTTGTGTTGTAAGTGCAAAATATGTGGAAAGGTGATTGCAAGCTCTTAAAAGCTCAAAAATGAACAGAAAATCTCAGCCACACGAGACCGCCGTAATTTAGATTCGCTTTCCAAAACGGCTCAAATGTGATGTAGTTGTGAGAGATGGTTTCTATTTACACTTTCGTCAAAATATTTTCACAAATATACTTAACGCTTTCAATAAAACCATGTCTATTGTTCTTACGCGTCTGTTTTATCGTCATCGTAATGCTGTCACTTTTAGCAGTGATATCTTATAACTTACCGTAAAAATTGTTTAATTTTTTAGCCTTAGTTTGAATGAGTACATATCATTGTCCGATAATCATGACGAGCTTGTTGGTCACTTGTGATAATCGAAAAGTGCTGCAGAAATTGTTTGCGAAGTATTGGGTCACAAGATCAGATTACGACTTGCCAATTAGACCAAACCGAAACAAAACTGGAACGTAGCGAGCATTTATATTTGATACGGGGGTCTTCGGTAAAACCCGCAGTGTTTGTCATAAACTAGTTCTACGATAAGTTTTATATTGAGCTTTTTATTGGCCTTTCAATTCACGTGAGAACATCACTTGACAAGACAATAACCAAATTTCGTGGCTACGTCATCGAAATAAAGAGATTCCAATCTATGGCGCTTTTCGTTTTTGAGCTTTTAAGAGCTTGTAATCCCATTTCCACATATTTGGCACTTACAACACAAAAGAGTAAGACATGGTGAATCTTTTGATACCAAATAACTGTAATGTGAATTTTGTTGCAAGTCAACCTTTAAGTACGGTGGTTATTGCTAATAGCTCTTAGTTAAGGTCCGATCTTGATTATTGACAGTTTTAATCTTGTTGATTAATGTAACTAAGATCTTACCGTTGACCTTCCTAGAAGCTGCAATTAAGAACTACAGTTTCAAAGGAAATGATATTCCTAAAGTAAAGAATACCAAGAGTTTTTTCCCATAACCTATATTTATTTTAAGAACAAGAAACAGATATAATAGTTATACCTTTAGACTAAATTAAAAGAATAGAAAGTAAACGTCTGAGACTTAAAATATAGTCACCCTCTTGTTCTCGCGGTAATCGATTCTTTGGCTCACTCTGCTGACACGTCTGTCTGCCAGGATGAAGCTGTATTGAAAGAGTGAGTGTATGCATGAATGTCCGTCCTTTGATACTGATTTAGTAGAGTTAACAGAGTTAGCCTTAGAGTTCAGGATTGAAACTATTATATGTTTCTGGTCTTTGATTGTAGATCTTGTAGTTTTGGGGATTTTCGAATACTTCTTGTTATTTTCCATCAGCAGAGATTTCAACATGTGTAATCTCTAATCATAATATCAGGTCTGATGGAAATTGGTACCAGATACGGATTTTGATATCACATGAGGCAAGTTGTCATAGTCTGTGCTATGACTACATTCTTTCAGCGATTATCTGATTATCCTTATGCCAAGTCCTCAATGTCCTTATACTACAAAGTTTAGGTTGAATCTGGAAGTTGGCTGGTAATAGTGATCATCCCATCTCCAGAATTTATAGATGTTATATCCATGAGAGTCTGCTATGAAATTTGCAATGGTGCTGTAACTTGTTAATCTCTTTATATCTATCTGTACATGGCTGATATCAGATATAACTGGCAACTATAGAAAAAGGGCATAAGTGAGAAGTTTAGCCCAGCTAGTTTACTAAAGATCATATAGCAAGTTGATAATAACCTATAGTAGCTATGCAGATACACACAGGTTCTGATACATGAATGGTATGAGTGAATAGATGAACAATAGTACCTGGTGAAATTCTCTACATAAGTCATCCTCTCTTTGTCTAGATTTGACTGCTTAATTTTAATTTATCATCACCAAGGAATGCTCACAACGTTGATATTTTCAAAGACAGTGTCCTTGTTTATTGCTTTGTATACTATCATATCTGCTTTTCATAAATTAATGAAATTCAAGCTTGTTAGCTCATTGCAAGGTGTGCAGACAAAAATTTTTACATATGCATATATGGAATTATCTACTCTTGTATAAGTCACAATAGGCCGGAAGTAACTCTATGTCTATTCATCAAGGTCAGTATGACTAGACTTTACTGACAATGTTCATAAACCGGTAACTTATTCATAGCTTCTTTTTTATGTATATTGAAACAAATGTGACCAACTCAGTGTTACTAACTCCTAACTGGATCACAGGCTATAATTTTCCTGGTTATTAGGGACAACCTGGTAAAGAGAATGACCATCAGAATAGATGTTAAAATTATTAACCATTGCTTATTTATCGTAAAACCTGATTGGGTGATTTGTGTACAATCCTTTTTCTTGTGTGTTATGTACGCTGACACCCTGTCAGTCCAATACGCCATGAGAGATTGTCAGGTGTAATAGCTATTCGCACAGTTATTCTAAAATACAGCAAGGTGGTTGAGTAGAGCCATAGATATAGGAAACCTTCTGTATTATGTACAATAATATCCTGTGAGTCCAATACGCCATGAGAGATTGTCAGGTGTAATAGCTATTCGCACAGTTATTCTAAAATACAGCAAGGTGGTTGAGTAGAGCAGTTGGCAATGTGTGTAATTGCAACACTGAATATCTTAGTTCAATACTCATGTGATGCTTAATTTTCTCTTAAACTCTAAGTGCTCTAACTATGGCTTGAAACAGATGGGAGGTCATGGTTCTTATTACAGTAAAGATTGACCAATCGTAAACAGCAGACTTGACCTATATTGTTTTCAACCAATCACTTGTGTTTAGTTAGTTTTTTTCTGTATATAGTCCATGTAAGTCAGGTGTTGAAGATTTTGGAGTAGCCTCTTCTTGCTGAGCATTTGTAGTTGTTCTAAAAAACTTATGAATTCATTCTCTAAAAATCTATAAACTGAATCATTGACAGTCTAGTTCAGTGGTTTCCAACCTGGGGTAATTCCCCCAGAGGAGAATTTGGCATTTTAAAGGGAGGAATTTTAGATTTTTTATTCTTTCGCATTTTTCGAACGGGCTTTTAAGCCTTAACAAAATCCTAGATGTGTTTTCTGTTCTCATTCCTCTTCTATTACATTTATATTGTGGCTGGGGTAGTAGACCAAGTACTTTTTACTGCACATTCATTGTAATACAGCCTGCATGTAGGTACTGTAAATGTAATAATCTTTGCCAACAATTTGGAAAAATTCCAATAAGCCAACTTGACCTTAATTAATGACCTTAGTAACTAAGGTCAAACTAAGGCTCAGTTTGACATTGTGCTGCTCACAGTGCCCATGTATTTGACACAAGGACACACTCACTTATCAACTACTGCATCACATGTAAAAGAAAAAAAATCTGTAAGATTCTTTGTATAAGTATAATAACATACATGCTCATATTATTGTTTACTATTATCCCTCAAGTTATGTCTTACTCGCCTTTCTGCAAATAAGTCACATAATCATGCATCTATAGTAGTAGATCAAATAAAAAATATTAATACAGTCACAGATGATTATCATTGTACAAACAGATACTAAGTCGTTTATAACACTTTTCAGCCGCCGCTTTATTTTTACAACTACAGTCAAACAAGGATAACTCGAACTTCACGGGACCGAGTAAAAGTGTTCGAATTATCAGAGCGTTCAAGTTATCAGAGCACTGTCACAAGTCCATGTATTTACTTATTTATTAGTAGATACATGTACATATGCAAAGTATAATATAAATCAAAAGCACAAATGGCTTGTTTCAAATTAAATGCTTCTAATGTAAAGTTTAAAACGTTTTTATCAAAAAGTATAGAGATTTTTCTATCACTTGAGATTGGTTTGTTGTTTGATGTGATGTTATTGCCAGGACGTTTTTATAGATTGACATTGGCAAAACTTGATCGTTGTTGAAATGCTCAAAAGGAAAGACATCTTTTTCTTTGAAGTTTTTCTGATTTTCTGATTCATGATTTTTCTTGAAGTTTATGCAACTTCAAGAAAAAGTTACCAAAGAAAAATCCCTTACTTTACCTGGGATTCGTTAAGAGCAACACTCCGAGGCAGTTCAATTAAAAGTTTTACGAGGTTTAACGGTACATTGTATATCACTCACGCTTTTTGAATGGATACTTATTGAATGTACACACGTATTCTGTGTTTAGGTCAAACGATGAATAGTTTTTTTAGCTAAGACAACGTATACGTTTAATAAAAACAATTTTTAAGACGTTTTAAACATTCAACATTCCGACGTTGATTCAACACGGAATCAACGTCGGAAAACTATTTGTCACGGGCTAGCCGGGTCACGCACTCAAGGATTTTCGCCACGCACATACAAAAAAACATGCTGTTTTTGTTTTGTATGTGCGTGGTGAAAATCCTTGCGCGCGTGACCCGGCAAGCCCGTGCTATTAATCGTATAGCAGTATAAATCAAATTTGACCAAACCTTTAGAAAAGTCGTTGACAAAATTATTTTGCCGATGGTGGTAATAACAACGCTTATGAATTACAAAAAGATGAGGTTTACCTCTATGGCTTTGAATAAAGTGATTTTCTAAAACGATAACAACCGTTTCGGTAGCCGTTGGGCAAAAAAACAGTTCAAATTAACAGTGTTGAGTTCGAGTTATCTATAGCAATTTATCATTGCGTGGGAACGGACCAAAGAAACCGTTCGAATTAACCATGTGTTCGAGCTACCGTGGACGAGTTATCCATGTTTGACTGTATTAATTAGTGCAAGATGTCAAAGGCAAAGAAAAGAACCTACACTGAGAGTTACTTGGATTATGGGTTTTCGTATCTTATGAAAAACGGTCTTCGACTTCCGCAATGTGTGATATGCCTGAAAACTTTCTCAAATGACTCAATGAAACCCGTTCGGTTGAAGCAACGCTTGCAAAGAATTCACCCCACACTAGCTGAGAACGACTGGGATTACTTTTAGTCCAAAGAGCGGCAAGTAAAGAGAAGTAGACTTGATGCAAGTGGAGATCTCTATGCTCATAGTAATGCACTTGATACAGCTTCATGCGCTGTTTCCTACCGTATTGCTCAGTGTAAAAAGCCACATACAATAGGAGAGACCCTGATCAAGCCATGTATGTTAGACTGCGCATCAATAGTACTTGAAAAACCAGCTAGGCAAAAATTTCAATACCTCCCACCATCCAACAACACTGTGAAGCGATGCATTGATGATATTGCAGCAAATGTTGAAGAGAAAGTAGTTAGTAAGATTAAAGCATCCCCATTTTGAGCCATACAACTTGATGAGTCAACTGATGTTGCCAGTCTTTCCCAGCTATTGGTGTATGGTAGATATGTGCATGACACATCCATTGAAGAGGAGTTTTTGTTTTGTCAGCCCTTGCTTAGAACAACTTCAGCAAGAGATGTGTTGAACATAGTTGACAATTTCCTTGAAAAGGCCAAGTTAGGTTGGGAGAAGTTAATAAGTGTATGCACTGATGGAGCACCTGCTATGTTATGATGTAGATCAGACTTTGTAAGACAGATCGAGCAGAAGAACCCTGATATAGAAGGAGTGCATTGCTTCATTCACCGTGAAGCATTGGCATCAAAAGCTCTTCCACAAGCGTTGAAATGAAACTTGGATGTGAACATAAAAGTTGTGAATTACACCAAAGCATCAGCATTAAATACCAGATTGTTCTCAGCACTATGTTCTGAAGGTGCTGTCGTGTTAATAACTTTGTTATTTCATACTGAAGTGAGGTGGTTGCCCAAGGGAAACATGTTAGGCAGGCTCTTTGAGCTACGTCCGAGGTTATGAAATTTCTTGAAAGTTAAAGCCAGCGTGAACTTTTAACAGCCATGAAAGCTGATAACTATGTATTTGAAACTGCATACCCGGTTGATACATTTGCCTCGCTAAACAAGTTGAACTTGAAGTTACAAGGGAGCAATAATCATTTCCTTGCCTTTCATGACAGCATTGATGCTTTCAAAGCAAAGCTAGTACTGTGGAATAAACGAACCTGCACTGGGAACACAGTATCCTTTCCCACACTCACTGAATTATTGGAAGACAAAACCTGCTCCTGGTAGTTTAGTGGCAACCATTACTGAACACCTGTTTGATCTCATAACAGAATTCGGATGCTACTTCCCTGAGCTACCTTCAGAAAAAAAGAAGATTCTCAACATCACACGAAATCCATTTCAACGTGATGTTGAATAAATTCCAGAGGAGTTACAATTAGGAGTTTGTTGAGTTGGTTAACATTTCTGCACTGAAAGATGATCTCAGATCAATGTCTATTGACCAGTTTTAACTCTCAGCAAGAAACATTTCTTCACTCATTGCTGAAAAGGCAATAAAGATTCATTTAGATGTACCTACCTACCTACCTACGCGTAGGTAGGTACAGCTAAATGATGCCATTTAGCTGTACCTACCTACGCGAAGTAGAATTTTCATCAATGCTGCACATTGAAAATGAGAAAATAGATCCGACTTGACCTTGAGAGCGGCTTGAGATGTGCATTATGAAAAACAAAGCCTGATTTGTGTAAACTTGCACAGAGGCATCAGCAGGAATTAAAATCTCATTAAGATTCATAATCTCACCCCACACCCGTTGAGTGTAACAGAATAACAATAATGTTGACGTGATTTATTATTATATATGCTACTCTCAGTTATTTAACAAATAAATACATGTATATATGCTGCTGATCTACGTATATGTACCTGTGTAGTCCTTCCAGTGAATACAATATAGTTTAGGTTCAAACTTCACCTTTTCCAAGGGAGGAAATTGTATCTGAAAATTCTGCAAAGGGGTAAAAGCAAAAAAAAGGTTGGGAACCACTGGTCTAGTTAATATTGAACACTAGTTAATCTGTTCTCTCCTTAAAAACTATGTGGAAGTCAGCATCTCTAAGCTGCAGTTGCCGATGTTTCAGCAGTGAGTTTGATGCCTTTTCACCTTCAGGTGACATGTATTATGTAGGATAAAGCAGTGTAACTACATACACTCAAGTGTGCTGACATAGCTGAACTATTATTCTGTTAGGAAGTAGTAAATATTGTCATCTTGTTGTGTCTATTTAAAAAGCTTAAAGACTTAAGAAAATCATGGTTTAAGATTATGTACTCAAACTGTCCTGTGCATCATACTGGTGAGTTATTCACTTGCTTCAGTAAGATAGCTACTTGCTATCCTACTGAAGCTGACTCAATGTTGACTTGGTTGATTAAAAATCAACCAGGACAACATTTAGTCTAATTCACTCTGGCCAATATATTTGGTCTAATTCAGCCATGCTAGTATTTGATCTAATTCAACCAGGCTAGTATTTGATCTAATTCAACCAGGCTAGTATTTGACCTAATTCAACCAGGCCAGTATTAAGTCTGAATCAACCAGTCAGTATTTGATCTGATTCAACCAGGTCAGTATTTGGTCTGATTCAACCAGTCAGTATTTGATCTAAGTCAACCAGGTCAGTATTTGATCTAATTCAACCAGGTCAGTATTTGGTCTAATTCAGTCAGGTCAGTATTTGATCTAATTTAATCGGGCCAGTATTTGATCTATTTCAGCCAGGACAGTATTTGATCTGATTCAGTCAGGCAAGTATTTGATCAAATTCAACCAGGCCAGTATTTGGTCTAATTTAACCAGGCCAGTAATTGATATAATTCAGCCAGGTCAGTATTTGGTCTAATTCAGCCAGGTCAGTACTTGATCTGATTCAACCAGGGCAGTATTTGGTCTGAATCAACCAGTCAGTATTTGACCTAACTCAGCCAGGCCAGTATTTGATCTAATTAAACGATGCCAGTATTTGATCTAATTCAACCAGGTCAGTATTTGGTCTGATTCAACCAATCAGTATTTGATCTATTTCAGCCAGGCCAGTATTTGATCTAATTCAGCCAGGTCAGTATTTGGTCTAATTCAGCCAGGTCAGTATTTGGTCTAATTCAGCCAGGCTAGTATTTGATTTAATTCAACCAGGTCAGTATTTGATCTAATTCAACAAGGTCAGTATTTGGTCTAATTCAGCCAGGCTAGTATTTGATCTAATTCAACCAGGTCAGTATTTGATCTAATTCAACCAGGTCAATATTTGGTCTAATTCAACTAGGCTAGTATTTGATCTAATTCAACCAGGGCAGTATTTGGTCTGATTCAACCAGTCAGTATTTGATCCAATTCAGCCAGGCCAGTATTTGATCTAATTAAACTATGCCAGTATTTGATCTAATTCAGTCAGGCAAGTATTTGATCTAATTCAACCAGGTCAGTATTTGATATAATTCAGCCAGGCCAGTATTTGGTCTAATTCAGTCAGGTCAGTAATTGATGTAATTCAGCCAGGCCAGTATTTGGTCTACTTCGGTCAGGTCAGTATTTGATGTAATTCAGCCAGGCCAGTATTTGATCTAATTCAACCAAGCCAGTATTTGATCTAATTCAACCAGGCCAGTATTTGATCTAATTCATCCAGGCCAGTATTTGGTCTAATTCAACCAGGGCAACATTTGGTCTGATTCAACCAGTCAGTATTTGATCCAATTCAGCCAGGCCAGTATTTGATCTAATTCAGCGAGGCCAGTATTTGATCTAATTCAGCCAGGTCAGTATTTGATCTAATTCAACCAGGTCAGTATTTGATCTAATTCAGTCAGGCCAACATTTGATGTAATTCAGCCAGGTCAGTATGTGATATAATTCAACCAGGTCAATATTTGGTCTAATTCAACCAGGGCAGTATTTGGTCTGATTCAACCAGTCCGTATTTGATCCAATTCAGCCAGGCTAGTATTTGATCTAATTAAACTATGCCAGTATTTGATCTAATTCAGTCAGGCAAGTATTTGATCTTATTCAACCAGGTCAGTATTTGATCTAATTCAGTCAGGTCAGTATTGTATATAATTCAGCCAGGCCAGTATTTGGTCTAATTCAACCAGGCTAGTATTTGATCTATTTCAACCAGGGCAGTATTTGGTCTGATTCAACCAGTCAGTATTTGATCCAATTCAGTCAGGCAAGTATTTGATCTAATTTAACCAGGTCAGTATTTGATATAATTCAGCCAGGCCAGTATTTGGTCTAATTCAGTCACGTCAGTAATTGATGTAATTCAGCCAGGCCAGTAGTTGGTCTAATTCAGTCAGGTCAGTATTTGATGTAATTCAGCCAGGCCAGTATTTGATCTAATTCAACCAGGCCAGTATTTGATCTAATTCATCCAGGCCAGTATTTGGTCTAATTCAACCAGGGCAGTATTTGGTCTGAATCAACCAGTCAGTATATGACCTAACTCAGCCAGGCCAGTATTTGATCTAATTAAACCAGGTCAATATTTGGTCTAATTCAACCAGGCTAGTATTTGATCTAATTCAGCCAGATCAGTATTTGATCTAATTCAACCAGGCCAGTATTTGATCTAATTCAGCCAGGTCAGTATTTGATCTAATTCAGTCAGGGCAATATTTGATCTAATTCAGCCAGGTCAGTATTTGATCTAATTCAGTCAGGGCAATATTTGGTCTAATTCAGCCAGGCTAGTATTTGATCTAATTCAGCCAGGCTAGTATTTGAACTAATTCAGTCAGGTCAGTATTTGATGAAATTCAACCAGGTCAGTATTTGATCTAATTCAACCAGGTCAGTATTTGATCTAATTCAACCAGGCCAGAATTTGATATAATTCAACCAGGCCAGCATTTGATCTAATTCAGCCAGGCCAGAATTTGATCTAATTCAACCAGGTCAGTATTTGATCTACTTCAGCTAGGCCAGTATTTGATCCAATTCAGCCAGGTTAGTATTTGATCTAACTCAGCCAGGCCATCTTTTGGTACCATACAGCAAGAATGAGATGCAATAAGCTGGCAGTGACTCTTTCAGCACACAATAGTCAGCAGCATATCAATCAGATGATACGTTCATATCATAATAATCTATTCATAGATGTATTCAGATGTATGTTGAAACCAAGTCCGCATTACTAAGAACTAAATGGGTAAGAATCAACAATTCAAAGTTCCTGAAAATCTTGTTGTGAGCATAGAGCATTGGAAATCAATGAAAGTGGTGAGAACACATTCTACAGTTGTGATGATGTTGTGACTACCTCTATAGAATATATCAACTATTAGGTCGGCTGGATGATCGTTATAAAAGATGAATCACAGAAGTCTTCTTCACATTTTCATAAAAATAAATCATAACTTCTTGTCGTCACCAAATATAATTATTAACACCTTATAATAATAATACTATTTAAACCAGTTTGAAGCAACAAGAAACCAAAACACTTGAGAATGTACTGATTAGAATTGTAGCTAGATATGGTTTTGCTTAAATCTATGAACCGTAAAGAAAATAGAGAGCTGTTCATACATGAGTTGAGGGCAGACGAACCTTAACAAACCGCTACTCACAAATACCCCGAGCACTTAAATCCTCAATGAGCCTATCTAGGTAGTCAGGGTCGGGGTAACCGTAGTTGGAAAGGCCGCCGGTCATGTTAGTCTTGTGATGGATGTCATTCCAGGTTACGCAATCATCTCGTCCCGTAGTGATTGAATGTTCAACCGTGAAGACAAGTCTCTGATCAAAAGCTTTTTTCAAAAGACGTTCGGCTTGCTTCCCTTTTGTATTGTCAGGTAGGTAAGCTCTTCGGTGCGCTCCTTGATAAGGCTTACCTGGTTGCGGGTGCTCAGGCTAAAATACATCCAACAGAGATAATTGGTAAGACACCAAATGAGAAATGACCAGCAGAAGTCAACAATAGGAGACTTCATATGGACAGCATGGCAAACCATCCAAGTAGATAGGTGATCACATCAACTATACACCGAAAGTTGACATTTTTTTAGTAATGAACCAAGTCTCTGACTGACAACCACAGAGATACTTACCCCTTGTATACCTCCAGGAATGTCATATGTAATGACAATGGTTTTGTAATGCTCATATCCTGGCAGATGAGAAGAGAGTGTAAAAGAGCCCATTCGTCCTCCCTTTGGCTGTTTTCCTTCAGCATTTCTAAATGGATATCTACACGTTGGGCACTGATTAGATTTGGCAGTGGTGACCAGCTGGCTGATGCAATTTTTACAGAACTTGTGAGAACATGGCAGGGCTTCAACATCTTTAAGCTCATCCAGACAAATAGGACACTCATTCTCATTAGGTTTGGATGTTCCAGCAGCAGAGGCAGCAGAATAGGTTCCGGCAGTTGGTTTGAACAGAGGATCTTCATGCACACCAGCCAGAACTGGTTTATCTTTATTGGCAGCACCTCCATATGCACCTCTAACCCCTGTAGCAACTCTATTACCTGTGGCAGCAGCTCTATCTCGAGTGTCAGCAGAGTAAGGCGGACTGGCTGCCTCCAGCTTTGGCCAATGATCAGCATGTTCAGGAGAAAGACCTAATGCACTAGGAATGTCTGGAATGAGGCTTGCGACTGCATTCTTTGCATAGTTGTAAGCCGCACCTGTAAACGTTGTTTCATGAGAACTCTGTATACCTGTAGCTGATTGTGGGTTCTTGTTGTCTGCAGGTCGGCCTTTAGCAGAAACTGCTCTTTGATCGACAGCATACAGATTCTATAACAAATATACAATTCAAGAACTAATGATAGAGACAGTACAGAAGGCCTCCAGTACTCATTATAACAGATTAGTAGCTTACTTCAGTTTGCTCCCATAGTAGATGAAAATCGGGAGACCCAGCTTTCCCTTTTGCAGACAAGTCAGCCATAACATTGTAGAGCTCTTGCATAAACCCAGAGTCATCCACAGCAAAGTAAATCTGCTTCAGGTAAGGAACAAGGTGCTTGGAAGAGAACATAGCCAAAGCAACCCAATAACAGAGTCCACAAGTAGCAATGGGTACACCTAGAGCCCCTGTAAGAACATCATGTAAAAGTCTTCAACATGGAAAATTCACTCGACTGCTGATTTTATTGGCATCAACCGTATCTGAACCCCTCTCAGCTGTACTTCAGACTCATTCTATTATTATTCAATATTAGTTTGCAAGGAGATAAATAAAATGTACTCTAACATTACAGTAACTTAATAGATGTATCCATTAATACTTTTAATAGATGTATCAACATATTCTATGCAATAAAGATGTCAATATATAAAATCTCGATATAAACAAGCAGGTGGACCAACAGTAACACAAAGTCATGGCTAAACAAAACTACTCAGACAAGAAGTCTTTATATATAAAAATAACTACCAACTTACCTGCACAAATAGCAGGGAAAGCAATAGTTTTAAACTTCAAGTTTTCGGCTTCCCTGAGAGCCTCTCTGATAGTCCTCACTAAAAGTGGTCGAACATCTGCACCTTTCTTAGGTACTGGGGCTATTGCATGGATGACGCAGCGTACACCAAGTTTTGCTAGTTTGCCATCAGCCCTGCAACAGTTATCACATTCCCTCTGAGCTAACGGAATCACATCAGCTATCAGCAAGGAATAGTAGACAGTGTAGGCCACAAGGGCAGAGGGAGAAGTGGAGGAATAGCTAGAAGCAAAGGAGGCAATTGAATTATACCAGAAAATATGGTAGAAGGGAGGCTAATTTAGGTTGCAGAGTAGATGAGAATTATTTACAGTTGGTAGAAGGTGCATCAATCTCAGACTTTGTAAACTGATTTACAAGAAAGGTTGACTAGTTTTAATAATACTTACGCATGTAGGAATTGAACAATAAATACATGATAAACAAAATAAATTCAGCTTTTTTATTAAAGTCATTTTCATATTGAGGTCGATCCTACTTCTGAGATTATTCTTAGCTTTTAAACGTGTGAATTTGTACCAACAACTTGTTTCAGCTTCAGTCATTTACAGTGTGCTTGTGTTCTGTACAAGTGAGTTCAGGTTAACTCACACAAATGATTGCTGTAAAGAAGCCTCATTAGTATGTACCAGCCTTTATTACTACAGCCCTGTTGGAGTTATCATCTCTATTTTCATACTAAGCTGTCTTCTTTTCAATTCAAACATTTTAGTAGCTAGTTAGCTAGGTAGTAGCTAGTAACTATCGACACTCATTTTGTGTTATGATTGCATATTCAACTAAAGCAAGTTTTAAAGTAATTTCATTGTCACTCTAAATGGAGAGTTGTGTTTTCATAGCAAGACTCTCCGCAATGCTAAATGGCAAGGTATAAATTGTTGAGAAAAAGTGACAAGTTTGAAAGCATATAGAGACAACCATTTGATCAGACATGCAAGCACACAGACATCTGAGCATGCAAACACACAGACATCTGAACAGAGAGTTTTTTATCATCAACACTTTGTTTCACTGCTCCTGGCCACTATCTCTGTAGACTGTATGATTCCATCAAAGGTCAAGTATTGAACCTGCATTTACAGCCACCTGTTCATGTTCTTCAAGTTCACATAGCAGAGCTGTCAGAATGTTTGACTACTATTATCAAAGGTCTGTTAAAAACTTGTGAGAAAAATTCAGCAGAGATGCTGGAAAGCATGATCTTTACAAAAACCACAAAAAGAGCTTTATTTCCGTTTCACTTGACAAACTGAAGAAAACCTCAACAGAACTGCCAGCTCAAGACATTTATTGAGTATGAGTTAGCATGACAACTTGGCTTCTCTCATCTGTAATAACTACATACCTACCTACTAGTTAAAAGGAGCTCACAAATACAGTGTACAAAATAGCCAAACTTACGGCTGAACAAAAGTGTTTCCCTCCTTCAAAAACCCACCAGTTCTTACGAACTCTTTTCCTTTAATTTGAAACTGCTGACCACATGCATCAGCTATGGCCTTGCTCACTCCTCCTAGAAAATCATCAAACAAGACTTGTTCACACAACATCTAAACACTGTAAGATGCCTAAACCTGGTTATGACATTAAACTCTGAAATACTGAGATCTCACATTAGGTAGAAAATTGGGTATACTGAGATCTTACTTAAAGTCGAGAGGTGGTTATCCTGAGGTCTTACTTAAAGTGAAGGGGTGGGTATACTGAGATATTACTTAAAGTAGAGGGTTGGTTATGCTGAGATCTTACTTAAAGTGAAGGGGTGGGTATACTGAGGTCTTACTTAAAGTGAAGGGGTGGGTATACTGAGATATTACTTAAAGTAGAGGGGTGGTTATGCTGAGATCTTACTTAAAGTAGAGGGTTGGTTATGCTGAGATCTTACTTAAGGTGAAGGGGTGGGTATACTGAGGTCTTACTGAAAGTCGAGAGGTGGATATACTGAGATATTACTTAAAGCAGAGGGGTGGTTATACAGAGATATTCCAAAAAGTGGAGAGGTGGTTATACTGAGATCCTACATAAAGTAGAGAGGTGGGTATACTGAGATCATACATGTACTTAAAGTGGAAGGGTGGGTATACTGAGATCTTACATAAAGTGGAGAGATGGGTATACTGAGATCTTACTTAAAGGTTGACTTGCAACAAAATTCACATTACTGTTATTTGATATGAAAAGATTCACCATGTCTTACTCTGTTGTGTTGTAGGTGCAAAATATGTGGAAAGGTGATTACAAGCTCTTAAAAGCTCAAAAACGAACAGAAAATCGCAGCCACACGAGACCGCCGTAGTTTGGATTCCCTTTCCAAAATGGCCCAAATGTGATGTAGTTGTGAGAGATGGTTTCTGTTTACACTTTCTTGCAACCTTATTCGTCAAAATATTTTCACAAATATACTTCACGCATTCCATAAAACTATGTCTATTGTTCTTACGCGTCTATTTTATCGTCATCGTAATGCTGTCACTTTTAGCAGTGATATCTTACAACTTACCGTAAAAAATTGTTTAATTTTTTAGCCTTAGTTTGAATGAGTACATATCATTGTCTGATAATCATGACGAGCCTGTTAGTCACTTGTGATAATCGAAAAGTGCTGCAGAAATTGTTAGCGAAGTATTAGGTCACATGATCAGATTACGACTTGCCAATTAGACCAAACCGAAACAAAACTGCAATGTAGCAAGCATCTATATTTGTTACGGGGTCTTTGGTAAAACCCGAAGTGTTTGTCATAAACTAGTGCTACGATAAGTTTTATATTGAGCTTTTAATTGGCCTTTCAATTCACGTGAGAACATCACTTGACAAGACAATAACCAAATTTTGTGGCTACGTCATCGAAATAAAAATATTCCAATCTATGGCGGCTTTTCGTTTTTGAGCTTTTAAGAGCTTGTAATCACGTTTCCACATATTTGGCACTTACAACACAACAGAGTAAGACATGGTGAATCTTTTGATACCAAATAATTGTAATGTGAATTTTGTTGCAAGTCAACCTTTAAAGTGGAGAAGTGGGTATACTGAGATATTACTTAAAGTAGAGGGGTAAGTACACTGAGATCATACTTAAAGGACACTGGAGGGATATTGAGTAAATCTGCAGGTGAATCCATAGGAGTCGATGAAGGCAGCAGAGAGGTCTAAGACCAATGAACTGACTACCTCTAACTTGAAGTAACAAAGTAAAGGTACCTCCCAATTTATTTAACTCTTTTGACTAGCATCCTGATTGTCTCAAAAAGTACTGGAGTGTTAAATCTAATGATGGTGGTATGTGAGTGGACTTATGATCTCCCCTAATATCAGTGAAACTTCACTCTAATGCTCAGATAATGTATAACATTAAATTATTACTAGATATCACAGTTATATCAAGTTTTGACCAATTTATGTATGCATTATCCAGCCATAATAAGTGTCAATATTCTATCAATTGACTGAGTCAGCTAGTCTTGATAAGCCAAGTGATCAGCCATAGCCTAAAGGTCTAGAAGGCCTGACCTGCAAACAACAGTTTGGGGTTGAATTACCAAAAAATGTCACTGGTGGTGGCATGGAATGGTATCCAACTTTATATTGCTCTGCATCTGGGCATGTCTCCAGACGTTGAGGTTCTTATTGTCACAGTTTCACAAAGGTCTAAAAGCTTTATTTGTACAACATTTTGTCACAGTGCCACAGAGCCACAGTGCCACAGAGATCTCAGAGCAACTGCTTGTGTAACAAACCATTTTGGCTTTTAAAAACACACACAGCCTCTACTCGCAGTAGGTGAAGAAGGCATCCTGCTCAATATTTGAGGAATTCACACAGCTTTGATGACAGCAAGAAGATTAACTGTGACTAATATGAGCAAGTTACGTGGCAGCAAAGACTGCTGATAAAAAGATAGCCAAAAAATTCTGCTTTATGGTTCTTTCTTAATGAGGACTCAAACTTTGCTTTTTGCTAAAGACACGCTTAAACCGTTAGATTCAACCTGCAACTGAAGTTGATGTGAACAATTTGTTTTTGTCAAATTTTTTAAAGCGCTTACAACGTTTCAATTATGATCGTAAAGACAATGCATTCTTCCTTTTGGATAATGATAGAGTTGTGAAATTAGAACTGAAAAAGCCCAATGTAGTCTCCAAAGACCTCGGTAGATGGCTAAAGTCAGGCGGTAATGCAAGTTGTGAGAGTTATTTGCTTGATAATTCACTACAACTCACAAAACTATAACAAATTTTTGAGAAGTTAGTGATGATGACAACTTACGTTGGTGGGCAAGGTTAGCACCAGAAGAACTAACAACAGCATCTGTCTTCATCTTAGTCAAATCTCCCTGCACTATAGAGATGACTGTTTCATTGGGTAATGTGATTTCCAGCTGCTTCTTCTGCATCACATGATGGGCAGGTTTCTTCTTCTTGTAGTGTGAAATGTAACTGTTTGAAAGATATAATAGCATGATTTAGTTTGAAATTGTAGTATTTTTTGGTGGTCATTTTTGGTGAACTTTCTTAACTTTGTACTAGAGTATAAATAATTATGATTAAATAATGATTAAATTAGATATGAACTAGCCGTTCCAAGAGTCGAACATCTTTATCTTTGTTAGCCGGTGACCCGATAATCCTGATCTCATCATTAGTAGAGAGACGAGCGATGAAACCATATTGAGGGTCTCGTAGCTGATCTACTAAAGCCTTAGCTAATTCTTGTTTGTCTCCATCATAGTTCAACTGCAAGAGTAACACATGCTTTAAAAAGTATGTTGGTACCAAGCATCGCAGCCAATTTATTTGTTGCGACTAAAAAAGCAAAGCGGTTTGTCAGGGTGCTGTGACTTTGCAAATGTGAATTCAAATTAGTCTACTGCCGGCTGTATGATAAGTTACAGCAATATAACTTACCTTGATGGAATGAGAGTAAACTGATTTGGTGACATCATAAAACAGCTCAATCAATGCATCCATCATACGCTCAGCTTCACCAGTTATGTATGATTTTACTGTGACTACTATATACTGGTCATTATCTGGATGCTCTGATTCAGTTAGTTTCCCCTTAAACTTCTCTACAACAGTTCAGTATGAGGTGGATAACATTATGTTTGTTATATACACAACTAGCTGTGCTACCCGGCATTGCCCGGGTAATAAAAAAGTCTTTGGACAAATAATTTATTTGTATTTTACGTATAACATTTGCCATTCTAACTTTCAAACTACATATCATGAGAGAAGTGTTTTGTGTAGTTGAAATAAATTAGAAGAGAAAATAAAAACAACTGTAAAGGTTTTCAAACTTAGTCAAACAACTGTAACTTTCAAACTTCATATCATGAGGAAAAGGTTTTGTGCAGGACAACTAAATTAAAAATAAATAAAACAACTGTAAAGGTTTTCAAACAACTGTAAGTTAAAAATTTCATAACTTGAAAGAATTAAAAGTGTTAGACGTACATAGAGTGGTATAGAAACCCATAGTCATTATCTAATGCAATCAGCTCCTGGTAAAAATCATGATTAAGAAATCATCATTAAGAAAGTAGCAAAATAATATGTTAACCTTGGTAACTATAGGTACCTACAATGACTTTAGTGCATTTTGTGGTTATGATCCGATAAAAAATGTAACAATGCAATGTACTACATGGAGAGTTCTTACCTTCAAGACAGACGTGTAACATGAACGCTGAATCTAACGTAAATAAATTTAGTTTACTAAACACATACTTGAAGGACTTTTAGTACGTATTGTAGTAAACTTCAAACTTTTAACAGAAATTTTACCATTCATCTGTTTGCGAATTGTTTTCATTATAACGGATATACCGCATAACGGATACAGATAACTCGCCATCACAAGTTCAACGACGTGTATTTTTTTAATAACTTTTTTAATTAGTTCACTGATCACCAAGTTTTAAGTTTGAGATAAGTTATTGTTGATATCGTGGGGCAGAACAAATTAGCCCTAACAAAAAAAATGAAAAAGCATCGTGTTGCATACACTTAGGTCCCATAATATTTCTTAACAGAGGCATCGTACTGCGGGGGCGCAATGCTAAAGTAATAGCTATAGCTGAACAATCAAAACCACGAATACACGAATACACAAATACACAAGTAAACATACGACCAACTTTGAGAAATATATATATATAGATAAACTCCTCATTACTTATTCTAAACCTACATGCGTGCATGTCATCTGATTGTTTCACACTGATGATACTGTTCTGCAATACAATTGTTCTACAGTTATGATAACATATATTGTATGGTATTGTAGCACACCTAGTATCTTTGAAGTGAGTTCTTTTACATGTATAATCTTCAGAAAATCATAATGAATTCTGTCAAACTCTTCCTTCACTTCTACTTGTCGCCGATTTCTGTTGGACCTATTTACCATTGTTTCCTCTTCGTCCTCTATAGATTCTGAATCAGCCATCGGTTGCATCATCAATATAGACTCTCCTTCCTTCTCAGGTACTTCAGACTGTTTTCTGATTTCCTGCAGCAAATTATAAACTAGCAACAGAGAAATGATAATCAAAAGAAGGCATGATGTAGACCGCAAGACTGAACTCTAAAACTAAAAGCAGAAGAAAGTGAATGATATAAAAATGTAGTGTTATTTGGGTATAAGCAAACAGTGTTGAAACTTACAAAATCTGGCTCGCTATCAGACGATTGGCCAATCAGGATGTCGTACATAATCTTCGTGATTTCCGCATTTATCGCCAATGAACTTTCTAAAGTCAATAACTGTTAGCAATTAATTAGCAGAATAACATAAATAATGCTATAATACTCTATACTCTCATAACTATTACTATTACAGTACCTCTATATAAACATAACTATTACTATTACAATACCTCTATATCACCATAACTATTACTATTACAATACCTCTATATCACCATAACTATTACTATGACAGTACCTCTATATCAACATAAGTATTACTATTACAATACCTCTATATCACCATAACTATTACTATTACAATACCTCTATATCACCAAAACTATTACTATGACAGCAACTCTATATCAACATAACTATTACTATTACAGTACCTCTATATCAACATAACTATTACTATTACAATACCTCTATATCACCATAACTATTACTGTGACAGTACCTCTATATCAACATAACTATTACTGTTACAATACCTCTATATCACTATAACTATTACTATTACAATACCTCTATATCACCATAACTATTACTATGAAAGTACCTCTATACCAACATAACTATTACTATGACATTACCTCTATATCAACATAACTATTACTATTACAATACCTCTATATCACCATAACTATTACTATGACAATACCTCTATATCACCAAAACTATTACTATGACAGCAACTCTATATCAACATAACTATTACTATTACAGTACCTCTATATCAACATAACTATTACTATTACAATACCTCTATATCACCATAACTATTACTATGACAGTACCTCTATATCAACATAACTATTACTATTACAATACCTCTATACCAACACAACTATTACCATGACGGTACCTCTATATCAACATAACTATTACTATGACAGTACTTCTATATCAACATAACTATTACTATTACAGTACCGCTATACCAATATATTTATATTTAAGCCTGCCACTATATTTTAGTATCTAGGAGTTTAATGCACCTTTTTTCACCTGGTCTAGTTCCTTGCAATCTATCTACATATTACTTAAACCTACTTCTGAGCCTTCCAAGGCATTTTCAATGCCATAGACAAATAGAAACATAGAGAATCATTTCTGCATATGTATATGGCTCAAATAACATGTGTTTTCTCTATAGCAACTGACGCAAACCTGTCCTTAACTACAGATCTACAAATACAGACCTACCAATACAAACTAACCAATAGAGACCACTATTAAATAACCTTTGATAGTCAGTCCAGTAGCTTCTGTTATGCGTAGAGAAGGTAACTCCTTTGAAAGCCCATTGTGTAACTCTCGCTCCGCCTGCTTACCATTTTGTATGACATCCACCTGTGTACAAGAAAAGAAGTAAATTCTTTCTAAACCATACTAACTACAAACAATACCAGAAAAGCCTTGATTTATTTAATACATACCAGATGATCCTGTTTCAGACTGGCAAGCATTCTCTGTAGTATAGCGTTTAAGTGGGACAACTCCGACTCAACAACATCATTCTTAAAATGAACAATGTTACCCTCCATCTTTTGTCTATTTTCATTGAACTTTTTCTCTAAGCTCTCATACTGAGCATTGATCTCTTTTAGCTACAAACAAAAGTGAATGATTGAATACTCAAGTACTAATAGGGAGTTTAATACTCTACCTTTATCATGTAGGATATTGGATATAAAGTACTAAATAATGTGTGATTACATGTACACTAAAGTACAATCTGGTTTGCATACTCTTCTTTTACCTTTATTCGACTCTTTAACACATATGATAAAAATAATGATGCTGTTTAGTGGAAAAGCTACACTGAGGTGCAGTTTGAAAGTTTTCTCTTTCGTTCCACACTCAAATAGCAGTTCTGTTTATTGATCACAAGTCAGTCTGTCATCCTAGACAAGAAAATATTTCATCTAAGTAAATCTACTAGAGCCTTATACAAACAATGTCGATCGTGTCAGCATTGTTGTTGAAGTGATCACCAGCTCATCACTAGTGCTATAAAACTATTTTATAATTTCTCTACCTGATCATCCCTAGTGTTACGTATAAGTTTAACCATTTGTTCTGTCTCTTCACCATATTCTGTCAGAACACGATCGCTCTCCTTACTGAGGAATAATAAAACATCTTTCCTCTCCTCAACCTTAGTTTTTAGTAATTCTATCTTTTCACTTACTTCTCCATGAAGCTTTCTCAGACGGACTGGGCGATGCCACGAACCTACAAAAAGATATGCAGTTAGCGCTGAGGCATGCATAGGTAGAATGCATGTGATAAAATGCACATGAAAAATGACTGGTTGGTAGAATGAATGGCAGTATCAGTCTTATTATCTCCCATTCAGGCATCATCAGCAGCGTATGAATGACCTTCTTTGGAGTCATAAACTAAAACTTCATCTAAAGTATTTTTATGAAAGGGCCAAACAAACTGGGTGTGAGATTTCAGTCTGTATCAATTTAGTTTCACACAGAGTAACATATAAACTTGGAAACGCAGAAAAATGATTGACAGTTGTGAATAGTATGAGACACGTATGATGGTCACTCACCTGAACAGGCACCTTCTTCATCAATGCAGTCTTCACAGAGAACATCTGAACACCTTCGACAACCAAAAGATAAGACGTGTCCTTCATGTACTGAACATGTTCTCTTCTCTTCCTGTTTGCTTCGTAGGCTAAACTCGGCAATGCTGATAAACTTGTGTTTAGATAGTAAAGCGTCATGAAACTGCAAATGCAAAAAATGAGCCGCCATACTTAGTGTAATCCATCATCAAGATGGCGGTTCAATCTACCGAGTCAACTATAGCCTTTCATCTAAACTTGGTTGACCTGCAAGTTTAACTCACCTTTTTATGTTCTGGACAGTATTTCTTCTTGCACTCCGCTTCAGGGCAATATATAGTAGCTGGCTTCTCACACACATCACAGAAGTACTGAGGATTTGGGGTACCTATCTGAGCGTCTGATAGACTATGAATTGGTACATTCAGAACCTGCCTAAAAGTCAGAGTGTGAAGTTGTCAGAGGACAGAACTGCCACAGAGGAATGTTTTATATCAGACTTAAACCATAACTGTCATGTACAACTTTTATCGTATATTCTAGGTAAATCAGCAACGCTGATTCCGATTTTGCACTCAAAAAAAGATTAGTCTACTAACCTTCAAAGTAATTTAGGCTTTTTTAAAGCGTTTCAATATCCGTTTCGAAAACAACACAATCGGCATTACAAGCTCCGCCCATAAATATGTTACGAAACCTAGCTTTTTCAGGAACAGAAGTTAGGAATGTTTAGTCCGATTTAGAATAATAGAGATGGGTGTCTTAAAACCAATTATTATCTAAATCCAGCTTGTAACATAATTTCAGTTTTTTATGAAAAGTATATAAACTATTTAAAATTGCTCGTAGCTTGTTACATAATGTTTAAATGGGCTGAACGCCGAGAAAAATGAGCTCAAAAAGCGCGGGTTTATCACAAGCTAGCGTTGTTATCGCGCTTTTTTAAATATGCAATGCTAAATAGCTTATCTACCTTTCAGAAAAGACAGATTATTTTTAAGGCTGAATTTAGATATTAATACATTTTAAAACACTAATCTCTATTATGCTAAACTGGTGTAAACATCCCTACGTAACTTATTTCCTAAAAAGCTAGGTTACGCCACGTATTTATAGGCGGAGCTTGTTGTGCCGATTGATTTTTTTCGAGACCTACATGTATATTAAAACGCTGTAAAAAAGCCTTCATTACTCTGTAAGTTAGTGGACTAATCTTTATTTTGACTACAAAATCGGAATCAACGTGTCTGCTTTACCTAGTAAATACAATAAAAGTTGTTCGTGACAGTTATGGTTTAAGATGCATTTTAATGCTGCAAAACGAAATAAATTTAAAGGTTGAGCATATTAAAACATCTTGAAATGTTCATGAAGTTTCCTCTGTATCTTTACTATAATCTTTACTGATCATTTTTATTATAATGAGAGCCGTGTCCGTTCGTCTGTCTAAAGGCAATATTTGAATTTCGGAAAAAGGATTGCATCATACAGAATTTGAACCCGCGGCTTTCAGCTTCTCCACCCACCATGCTACCATCTACACCAATCATTCACTCTGTACAATTCCAGAGTTATTATGTATATGTGTCGTGGTCACAGAAACCATGGTTAAGTCACAAAGCACGAAGTTGAGTGATCCGACTTTGAAGTTGAACCAACTGAATTTATAATATTGGTAACGATTTTTGTAACACGTGCATCTGGACCAATCAAAGAGTGATCTTTCTGAATCTGAAGTCAGTTTAGTCAATAGAAGTCTTCAGCCCTCAGAAAAACCTTCTTAAAACCGTTGCTAAGCTAAACAGGAAGTACTGAAAAATGGCGTCCGATAAATATAATCGTTTCTTTTTTGCCGATTTTAAAGAAAACTCTGAAATTTTGGACACTTATAATCAGGACTTTGGTGTTCCAACTGATGTCAAAAGCAGTAAAAGTAAAGGGAATTACGATGATAATTTCCTAACAATTCTTAAAAGATTATTACATTATTTAATCATAAGAATAATTATTCAATTTTATAGGATTATTATCAGATTTAATTATAAGAATCATTATTCGAATTTCCAAGATCAAAGTATATAGTGACCGACAGTGTGCAATATGTTACTGTTGTTACATTTTTAAAGATTTTGCTGGTGATTTGGCTGTGCCCGATATCGCGGTACTGCCAAGCCGTTCCGTTATTATTATATCTACAAAATTAAGTAATGCATTTTCTTTAAAATGTACAGCTATTTCTGTGACAACCAGCTAAAATCTGTTTAGTTTTTTGAATTCAGCATAATTTTTTGAATAGAAACACAGAAATCTAGATGAATATCACAACCTCTTGATATTGGTTGCTAAGACGTTTTGAAATGTAAACAAAATTGGGCATTGGTTTTCGTTTCTCAAACTTTAACACCAGTTTTCTCGGAACTATGTTTTCGCACTAATGGTAAACACGCATTCAGTTTATTGACCATAAAATCTGCTGTAATTAAGCTAGAATCAAAATTTTTTTGCAAAATAAATGTGAGAATTTTTTCTTTCTGCTAATGTAGATAACTCCAAATCTTACAATCCCGACTTGACCATGGTTTCTGTGATCATGACCCATATACTTGTTCTCTGGGCTTTATTGGTGCATGTGATGATGAGTATTACAAAAGGTTAACTAACACCTTCTTTTGATGTTCTTGTTTCTACTAGAGTCATTGAAGTTCTGTTTCATGCTGCTGACCTTGCTGAGTTTTTCAACCAGTAACACAAAAGTACATCAGCATGGAACATGACTCTACTGACTGCACTAGAGACAAATTCATAAGTGTAAGTACAGCATACTCTAACACTCTAGATAAATTGTTAGCAGATGATCTAGATTAGATTAACCTAGTAGAAACACCAACTTGATTTGGTTGTAGCTAATGATAAGATTTGATCACAGTATCATAAATAACTCACTCGCAGTCTGGACACTCCACTATCTTCCGTGCATCCAGAGCTCCATCTAGACAACCTGAGCAGTGTATATGTCCACAAGGTAACAGCTTTGGCGTCTTCATATTTTCATTCTGCTTCAAGCAGTAGCCACATTCTGCTGATGTGTTTGTTTGATCTGGGGCAGCAGCCATTTTAGCTGGTTACTACAATTACATGTCCAATCAGAGAACTCATAATAAATGCCATATTTGTTTATCTAATCTATGATGTGAACTTTCACTATCAGGTTTCTAACTCACTAACTATCGTAATTGTCTACGAACTTAGTATGACAAATTCTGATGAAGCCAAAGAGGACTTTTATCATCAATTGAGAGATCTGCAAGGAAAAGAATCGCTGCCACAGATAAGTTGTTCATTGCAGGTGACATTAACGCAAGGGCTGATAAGTTTAAGTTAATAATAAGATTATTACGTTTTAATCAACCATTACAATATTTGGTTTCTGCTAATTCTCATTATAAACTAAAGTTGTTAACGTTTTGTTATTATAAAAATTGTATTATTTTATTAATTTTATTCCAAGCTCTGCATTATTGTATACTTGTACTTGTCTCTTTTGGTATTGTAGTTTTACGGTGTAGTTAACAGGAGGTTGACTACAACCAACTATCAGTCAATAAATGAAATTATAATTCACTGTACCATTCTAACATCAGTTGGAACCTTCATTGTATTATTATAACCGGGAGAGACGTTACAGCAGGAGATATTCTACATTCTTCTAACCAGGAGAAACGCTATAGTGAAACTCTTGCCTCGCATTGCACCAGACCAACTGGATAACGTCTGCACACACCCTTGATTTATAGCAATTGGCATTTCATCCACTATTGATGCAGAAGATATACAGTGATGAATTCAAAGCTAACAAACACTCAACAAGAATCACTGTGGGCAGATTAAGAGCTACCTCTCGAATCAACAATTCAAGAAATATTATCTGAAAAACAAAAACTTGTATCCTTACAGCCTGTAAACCATAATCTTTACCTTACTGTTACATCAGAGCCAAGACAACAGCTTAGCTCTGATGTAACAGTGATACACTGTTAAATTATATACATTGATTATTTTTACGTTTGCAATTTTCTCTATTAACATTTACCATATTGCAAGATCAGTAGTCGTAATTGTGTTGAAACTCAGGCAATGTGTCTACATTGGGCAGTAATTAGGACACCAAAACTGAGAAGCATTTTCGTCTGTTTCATCTCAACATTCATGGAACATAGTAGTTAACCTGTGTTTGCGTGTGGACTAGTTCAGTTTGGCAAGCTTGCCTGTGAGCATACAGGTATATTCTACTAAACCTCTAGAGCTGTGACTTCATGAAATAATTTAATACTTTTCAACTGACAAAGCAGTCATATCCGTACTACATCAGCCTACTGCTACCAACCACAGCTCTCATCCTAATCCAAACCTTTCAAACCAAATAAATATAAACTTTGTCAGCCTGCACACATTCATTAAACACAGTAGTTGACCTGTGTTTGCACGTGGACTAGGTCAGTTTTAGCAAGCTTGCCTGTGAGCATACGGGCATATTCTATCTGTTTCTCTCTATCGTACACACTACAGCTCTGTGTCACGACGCTCATCAAAAACGTAAAGAACAAGATCTACCAACCAATCGCTATAAATTAAGACAAATAGAAGCTGCTGCAAAATTTGTAGTGTTACAGGCTGAAAAGATAGCACATGAACTTGAATTTAAAACACCAAAACATTGTCTTACGCAAATGAGACTGAAGGCTGAAAATGAGGCAAAGAAAGCAACCACCCAAGTTTATAAACAAGCAATAGAACAACAAACATGATTCGCCTACTCAAACTGATAGTAGCCTTGCTAATGAGCATATCATGCTTGCACTCGAATCTGTTTCTCCTTATCGTACACATCACAGCTCAGTGTCACGACGCTCATCAAAAACGTCAGGAACAAGTTCTACCAACCAATCGCTATAAGTTAGGACAAATAGAAGCTGAAGCTGCGGCAAAAACTGTAGCGCTACAGGCTGAAGAGGAAGCACATGAACTTGAAAATGAAATAAAATAAAAAAACTTTGATTTTGCAAATGAGACTGAAGGCTGAAATTGAGGTTCAGCAAGCAACTGCCCAAGTATAAGAGCAAGCAATAAAAGACAAAGAAGAGCACAGCGCATGTATGCATCTTCTTGCTCGCCTCTCCTCTATAGAACCACAGCCGAATTCTTAGTTATCACAGACCATGTCGCCAGTTAGTCTTGCCACCCATGCCATCGTTCTTAACAGATGATCAGCATATCACATACACACCTAAACACACACCCCACAGAACAGATGCAATCAACAAACACGGCAGGTCTTGTGGTGTCTAACATTGATCGTGCCGGCCAACAGCAATTATAGGCAACTGATTCCATGCCTGCTACAAACTATATTACTCATGGTACAATAGCAAAGCTAAAACCAAAAAGGCTGTAAACAAGAACTAACTTAACTATCATGACTTCCAATAGATTTGAGCTTGGGTCAAAGCTTGTGACTGGCTTGAATGCTCGCGCTTACAGAGGCACAGAACAACACATGACAGTTTCGCTACTCATGCCCCTCACTGCCTATAGATAGCAATAGAATTCCAACAAAGGACAAGCCGCAAAAAGTGGCCTCACCTGTTACGGGTGGCAGATGAATTACCACACAATTACTATGACACACCAGTAGCACTGCTTGTTAGCAACACTTTCATGGAAGCATATCGCCCTCAACAAATTTTACCCACTGATAACAATGATGGTCCGTTGCTATCAAAACTGCACTAGGTTGGAAGGTCATTTGTAAACTGAACTCAAAGTGTGCAATGTATGTCACACTGGTCACTCAACCTATAGCAAAGAGTAGAGAGGTTGTCACTTATTAGTGCACTGCAAAATCAAGCTCAAAATCAAAAAGAAAAGATTTAATATCCCTCTACCGAAAAAAGAGAGAGAAATATAGGCGACAATCGCTTCGGCCGTTACCAAAAGGTAGAGAGCTTGTCACTTATCAGTGCACTGCAAAATCAAGCAGAGAACTTTTCAAACTCCCCAACTTGTACAATGCTAGCTTCGCTGAATCACACGACAACACATTGAGCTTATCAATAGAGGACCGTCAATTTTTAGAGTTAATGAAAATTAAGACTACCATAGCAAATAACAGGGTTACCATGCTTTGATTATTCAGAACAAAGCCACCTCACACTGACACCCAATCTGCTGCACTTTATCAATTTGACCTTTGTGAAAAAAAAGTCAAGAAAGAATTTGCTTATAGGACACGAGATCACCAATTCATGTCGGATACCATCTCAAAAGGTGAAACAGTAATGGCACCTGACGACTGTTCTGACTTCTGCTACCTTCCTAATTTTGAAGTATTTCAATCTCATAAACCTGATCCAAATCGCGTTGTCTTCAACAGAGCTGCCAAGGTGGGAGGCATTAGTTTAATAGACCTTCTACTCCAGGGTCCTGAACACATGAACAACTGCAAGGCATCCTCTTATGCTTTCGTAAACCCTCTGTAGCGTTCATGGATGTTATTGAAAGGATGTTCTACTAATTTAAAGTAGCTACAGAGTACCAGGATTACCTTAGATTCCTGTGGTATGATGAGTGTAGTTGTCTGGTAACTTACAAAATGACAGCCCATTTATTTGGTGCCTGATCTTCACCAGCATGTGCCACATATTGTCCCAGATTTTTTGCTGATAGCTTCGATGCGCTAACACCCACTCATTCATCACCTCATTACCTTTTACAACAAAACTTTGATGTCGGTGATGGCCTCTCAAACACTACTAGTGCAAAAGAAACCATATCGCTCATCAAGCAAACTCAAGCATTGTGTAAAATTGGGAGCCTGAGACTTCACAGTGTAGCTTCAAACAGTACGACTGTTATGTCACATCTCCCTAGAAGTGAGTGCGCTAGGGCATTAGCTAACCTTAAACTCACCTTTAACCCACTACCACAAAAGTAGTCTCTTGGTGTGTTATAGAATACTGAGTTAGACCAATGTACATTTCATCATAATTCTGGACTCAAGCATAACATTTAGCAAGGTGCCTTTCCTACCATTGCGTCGGTGTTTGCCCTTTAGGAATGATAGATCCTATTACACTTCAAAAAAGAATCATCCTACAAAGGTCCTGTTTGGGTTGATATGCTCCACTTCACCAATTGCTACTCAAGAAATAGTCTGCATGAAAAATAGATCTTGACAACATCTACAAAATCATCATACCTCGATGCACCTTCTTTCTTGATTTTGGCTTCCTTAAATTGGCCCAGCTGCATACATTTACAGACACCAGCACTGTTGGCTACAGCCATCGCGCATATGTTCGACTAGTGGGCTGCACTAAAAAGTTTGTGCTACGCTTCTTGCTAACAAGGGCAAGGTTGCTCCAGTGAAGCAGGTCAAAGTTCCCAGACTAGAGATTTAAGCGGCAGTAGGTGTTGTTATAGCTGTCAATAAGTACATCAATGAACTTGACACCCCAAACAAAACCACTCACTTCTATTCACAAACAACAACAGTAGTTCTGGGCTGGGTTATATCAACAATAGTGCTAAACGGTTCTGTACCTATATAGCAAACAAGGTACAAACAATCTGAAGTCAGCTGAATATTGAAAAATGGAAGCATGTCCCAACTACAAGAATCTAGCTGACATGAGATTTAGGGGTGCGAGTGTTAAAGAGCTACTTGAAGCTGATTAGTTCTATGGCCCTCAATTTCTCAGGACAGAACCCATAGTTTTACATCATCAGCCGCAAGTTCATATCAACCTTGACGATGTTTAAGTAAAGCAAAAATTTGCATCCCTAAGTACAAAGCAAAACAGCTTCTCTCTTGACCATCAACTCCAATGTTTCTCTAACTGGAGCAGTGCTGTCAGGGCAATTACCATAATTCAAAGACACCTAAACAAGCAACCAACACTCGACTTGAAAAATGCAGAGGGAACAATCCTAAAACAAATTCACTCAGAGTTTTCCACTGAAAAGATTGACCTGATAAAAGCAATACATCCTCAAAAGAGTTCAAGCAATTTGACAATACCTAATTTCTTTTTAGATCAAGAAGGCATCCTACGCATTGATGGGAGACTGCAAGAATTCACCATGCTTTCATATGGTGAGAAACATCCCATAATGCTACCTAAATCTGCTAATGCTATACCGCTACTCATTTGTCATCATCACGAACTTACTGTTTACCATATTGAGCGAACACCCTAGCTCATGTCAGATCTCAATAATAGAAATAGTAACAAAATAGATCAGATCTCAATAATGAATAGAACCTGAATAAGTTGAAACAGTACTTATGTATGTAATTGATGTGCTTTAATGCGGTCTTGATACTTTGAAGAAAATGTACCTATATAAAAAATGGTTCAAACTTACGATGATAGATGAACTTTGAAAGCACTGCCATAAAAATACTTACTAGCTGTCTTATAATAATAATAGTTCCTTATTTAACGCGGTCTTAATACTTCGAAGAACATGCATATAAAAGCAGTTTGCAAGTTTTGGGCCAAAGATTACGTTTAGCAAGCAAACTTTTACCCGTTGCATTTGTGTTAAATGCAGCACATAAAAGTTTTGCTCTGCCAAATAATTGTTTGAACGCTAATAGCTAATTCAGCAGTGCAGAAGAAGATTTGAGGCCAAAAGATATTGCGGGAGGTACTGGACTACTAGAAGATGTTTGTTCTATTAAAAGCAACAATCAGAACGCAGCTATCTGAGCAAATGATGCAAATATTTGTGTTTTAAAAACGCTAACTTTTGTTTCTACATGTAGTATAAGTATGATTCGTTTATGTCACATATTCATAAATATATATTTGTATCATTTGATAGATTATCGTTATATAACTTATAAAAACGCATATTTATAGCATTTTATTTAATACCATCTTTGCGGTTATCTTAACACGGTTTACAATGTATGGATCGATGCTCAAAACTCCTCTTCTATCGCACATAAAAAGCTAATTTTGGCTGCAAACTGTAGCAAACATATCAATGAGTGTAATGGGCTTTTATGCAACATTGTTAAATATAGATATAAAATAAAAATATGTTTTCAAATTTAGAATGAAATAAATATTGGAAATGCCAACAAATTGCAAAGACACAGGCTGTAATATTATCGCAGGTTAATTGCAAGCAATAAATATCAACTGGTAGAGGTATTTCTCGCTTTCTCGATGCATATTTATCAAGATATCTCTGACAAGTTAGAGATAAGTTAGCAGACTTATTGCATCCAAAAGGTTTAATATCCCTCCACCGAAAAAAGAGAGCAAAATATAGCTGACATTCGCTTCGCCCGTAATAGGGCTAAATTAGTCATCCGAAATGTTCTGACGAGCCATTGGAAAAATATACCGTCAGCTTCTATTAGAACGCTGCCTCCAATTGACTGCCATTATAAAGAAAGGGTTGAAAAATAGAGCGCCATGGCATTCAATCGGAGGTTTTACAGTAACCTAGTTAAGGTCTCATCTCTACTTAGTTATGAAACAGTTTTTACAAAGCTAGGCAATGATTTAGTTTCATTCAAGCCCTCTTGCGGAGAGGTTAGCATACTTTTCAAACTGCTGGTTTGACTATTTAAATTTGTGACGATTTTCTCTGCCTAACATATGTAGATAAAAAATTATTGTTAGCACTCTCCTGGAACATATGAAGACCCATCCCAGACCACCGAAAAAGCTAAATGTTGGAAAGTTGAAAGACAACAAAATTTGAGAAGGCCTAGGGAAGAAAATAAACAAATTGTTAGATGAGAAGGAAAGAGGAAAGATCACTGAACAATGGAAAACTTTAAAGGTTTACTTGCAACGAAATTCACATTACATTTATTTGGTATCGAAAGGTTCACCATGTCTTACTCTGTTGTGTTGTAGGTGCAAATTATGTGGAAACGTTAGTACTAAGCTCTTAAAAGCTAAAAACGAACAGTTTTTACGAACAGTCAGAATCCATTTATTTCGACGACGACTCAAACATTGTGGTTATTGTTTGGACACGTGCTGTTATCACGTGAAGTGAAAGGCCAATAAAAGGCTTAATATAAACGTTTCGTAGCGCTAGTTTATGGCAAACACTTCCGGTTTTACCGAAAAGCCCTTATCAAATATAGTGGTCGCTACTTTACAGTTTCGTGATTCATCTAGTCGTAATCTGATCATGTGACCCATACTTCCTACCAAATGGCGCGAACAATTTCTGCAGCACTTTTCAACCATCATAGGTGACCAACAGGCTCCTCATGTTTATCAGAGGATGATATGCACTCCTACAAGCTAAGGTTAAAAGATTAAACAAATTTTTACGCTAGGTTGTAAGATATCAGTGCTCAACGTGACAGCATTACAATTATGATGAAATATAAGCGTAAGGACAATAGGCATGGTTTCATTGAACGCGTGAAGTATATTTGTGAAACTATTTCAATGAATGAGGTTGCGTGAAAACGTAAACAGAAGCCATTGTATTCAGCTACGTCCCATTTGAGCCATTTTAGAAAGCCATCACGAAACCTATGGCGTTTTCGTGATGGCTGCGATTAACTGTTCGTTTTAGCGCTTGTAAGAGCTTGTGATCACAATTACACATATTTTGGACCTACAACACAGCAGAGTAAATCTTTTGATACCAAATAACTGTAATGTGAATTTTGTTGCGAGTCAACATTTAAAAAGTCTGGCTTTCAATGCAGCATATGAAGTACTAGGACAAGCATCCACGAGACACCATAATTGGTTCAGGGAAGGTGATGTAAAGCTAAACTAAATGCTTGAAAACAAACGTTGCACGAAGTTGGTATCTGTCACATTGCAACAGAGCAAACAAAACAAAACTTTTAACAGTAAGGAAAAACCTCCAGCAATACACCAGAGAACCAATACACCACATTGGTGAGAGAAAACAGCAAGAAGCCCACAGTATGTTGCTGATAGCAATGATATGAAGGAATTTTACCCCGGTTTCAGAGAAAAAAACAGTGCAGATAAAAACACTTCATAAAAAACAGTCCTACAGAATAAGAATCCGGTTCTGGATTACTTTGCCGAGCTCTCTTTTTCATATAACACTAGCCAACTAATGTATGAAAACAATAAACTTGCGAATTTTTTTAACAAAGCTAAATAAATCTTCATTTATTAGCCCCGATTAAACAATGTATAGCATTAAGGGTGCGTTTCATAGCGGGGCTTGTTGCTTTCCATTTCAATTACGCACCAGTTTACACTCGATAGTCCATTACTGTACTACTAACATATTCAATTGGAAGAATACGTCGACGAATCTTCGAAAATGCTTATTTACCTGCATCTAAAACCTTTTTTCTGATGAAGTTCATTAAAATGACTTGATCATATTAAGCTTTGCCAAAGCTTTTATGACTTTTTCGCCAAAAATGTTTAGCTTATCACAAAACGAGATCCGTGGCTCCGAGGTATTTGTGTCACGTGACGGAAAACCCAGGTAAAGGGAAACTGCGTTTGGTCGTTTATTCCAGAGCCGGATAGCTTCAAAAAGTCTCGCGACCAAAACCGGAAACAAAGTCGTTTGTTTCCAAACAAACTCGCTAATGGAACTACTCTCATACCTCGCTCTCTCAATAATACATGTACATGTACTGTAATAAAAAAGTGGATGATAAGTACGACACTGAGTTTTCGCCATTGTCGACGCAGAACAAAACCCTTAAAATGGAAATGGTGGCCCTGAGAAGGGCCGAGGTGGTTGGTGGGACTACTGGCACTCAGAAGTCAATTTTGACTGGTGAGTCCAGTAGCCCGAGAAGATCACTGTCGTCCCCGATAGGATCTACCGATGGGCGAATGGTCTTGGACCCCACTTCATGCTTGTAAAAGCGAATGAGCTGTCAATCAGTGTGTACCCGTATTTGTAGACGTCAGAATGCGTAAGAGTTGATGACGTCTTTTCTAAGCCTACCTATAATCCGGCAGCTTCAAATTGCTAACTCAACGGATCTATATTACGTTCATCGCAATTCAGACAAATTTGAATAGTCATTTACATGTATAAGGCGCACGCTTAACACTTGTCCAATGTAGAGTGTATGTATGTGTGATACTAGCAATTTTTTATGTTAACCATTTATTACCATATTGTTCTAAGATTTGCATGTTACTATACAAACACTAAAAAAATTAATAATACTCGTATTGCGCGATTAGTTAGTGACAAATGTTATCGTTTTTGTATTCGAAATATGTTATTGTGGAATTGGTTGACCTGATTACTGTGCAGCCAATCAATTGTGGATTTTTCTTGAGATTGCTATATAACCTGCCGGTTTGATCATTGTTGGTGTGTTACTGCTTGGTACTGAGAGATATAACACCAATAAAGATACTGAACTGTTACTGATACTAAACTTTGAATAAACCTTTTTTAATTTCTCATCAAACCTCATCACAACCCATAAATCAACTGAGTTCCCAAAATATGCTGCCCAATTTGTTTACTAGTGTTAACTCAACTGAAAGATGTTTACATTGGTTACAAAATAGCAAATAGCGTAAACAGACACATGATATAAATTGTCACCATTCAGAGATTTGGTAATCAGTGTCACTTAAGCGAAGGTCATGAGTGGGTTCCGTGGCAAGCCTTGGAGCTTTCTGTTTCAATTTCTCACCCATCAGGTGACATTTAATAGTCCATCGCTGTACTACTGACACATTAAACTGATAAAACACGTTGACCACTCTTTTAAAATACTTATTTGCCTGCATAAAGCAACTGTTTCTTTTTAAATCTAACCAGTGTTGCGTGATATATTAGGCTTTGCCAAAGCATATGTGAGTTTTTCGCCAAAATATGTTTGGTCTTCATTAAAAAAGTAAGCGTTTCAATGGGGCGAGGCGTCATGGGGCAAGGTGTCACGGAATGAAAAACCCAAGTAAACCGAAACTGCAGTGAGTCAAATGATTTCACCATAGCTGAAGTTATTTACTCGTTGAGCTTTTTAGGAAAGAGAGCAACTCCAAAATCACTCGACGGTAGATGGAAATGCATAAGTTAAAATTATTACTAAATTATTACAGTAAATTACTGCACACTTTTTTTTTAGTCTAATAGTAGCAAGCAAGCAATGGTAACCGACAAAGCAGTAAGATGCAATTAATGCCCCAGTGCTGTGCAATAAACAAATGATGCAAACTGACTGCTGGTGCAATTGGGTTGGCTGGGGCAAATGAGTTAGATGGTGCAGCTTTGTCTGAACAAACATCTTGACCATGAAGAAGCTGGCTGATGCATGATTATATAGATTAGTATTGGTGCATTAAAATATGCTGGTGTAATCCGATATTGAATACAGAGCTATGTTGTACTTCTAAACCTGTTGGCGCAAAGCTGTTTATAAGATTACTTGAAGAAGTCAAGAGTACACGCTGAGAGACAAGCTCAAGTAGAGACATTAACTAGTATTGCTGTGAAAAGGTATAAAGACGTGCTCTCTTTAGATCGTGACATCAACTTATATAAGGAGCCGACAAAACCTAAAGATAAACAGTCATTGTGAACACTCTGATTATTGGTTAAGTTGCATCAAAAGTTGTGATTGGAGAGAAAGGGTATAACTGAGAAAAATGTTTAGCCCAGCTAGTTTACAAAAGATCATATAGCAAGTTGATAATAACCTGTAGTAGCTATGCAGATACACACAGATGCTGATACATAAATGGTATGAGTGAATAGATGAGCAATGGTGACTGGTGAAATCCTCTACAGAAGTTATCCTCTCTTGGTCTAGATTTGCTTAATTTGTCATAACCTAGGGAATGATCACAACGTTGATATTTCTAAAGACAGTGTCCTTGTTTATTGCTTTGCATACTATCATATCTGTTGCTCTTCATAAATTAATGAATTAAATCTTGTTGGCGAGTTATACAGTGTGCAGACATTAATTTTGACATATGCGTTTATGGAATTATCTACTCGTGTATAAGTCACAAGAAGCTGGCAGTGACTCTGTGTCTACTCATCAAGATTAGTATGACTAGACTTTACTGACCCTATTAATAGAATGGTAACTAATTCATAGCTTCAAATGTATGTATATTGAAAAAATGAGACCAACTCAGTGTTACTAACTTCTAACTGGATCACAGGCTAATTTTCATAATATGGTAGTGAGGAGAATTAAAATCAGAATAGGCATTAAAATTGTTGACCACTGCTTATTTATCATAAAACCTGATTGGTTGATTTGCGTACTTTACATTTCATTCAGTATTATGTACACTAATATCCATAACCTGGTAGTCCAGTGAGCCATGAGACATGTGTAATAGCTACACGCACAGTTATTCTACAATACAGCAAAATTATTGAGTAGAACAGTTGGCATCGTGTGTAACTGCAACACTGATTATCTTAGCTCGATACTCATGTGATACATAATTTTCTCTTAACCTATAAGTGCGTTAAGTATGACTTGAAACAGACAGAAGGACACAGTTCCTGTTAAAAGAAAGATTGACCTATCATAGCCAGCAGACTTGACCTATATTGTTTTCAGCCAATCACTTGTATTTAGTTAGTTCTTTGCTGTGTATATAAGATTGTATAGAAGGCGTACGTTGAACACTTTGGGACAGTCTGCATTTGCTGAGCATTTTTATTGGTTCTAATAAACTTCAAAACTTGTTCATTATAAGGTAAACATTGAATTATTGACAGTTTAATTACTATTGACAACTAGTTAACCTGTTCTCTCCTTATAAACTATGATATAAGTCAGCATCTCCAAGCTGCAGTTGCCAGGGTTCCAACAGTGAGGTCGGTGGCTTATTAATTCCAGGTGACATATATGTATGATAAAGCAGTGTAGCTATATACACTCGAGTGTACTGACATAGCCGAACAGGTTGGAGAGACGTGAACATTGTCACCTGTTGTGTCTATTTAAAAAGCAGAAATGCTTGAGAAAATCATAGTTTAAATTTTCGTACTCAAACGGTGCTGTGCATCATGATGTTCAGCTATTCATTTGTTTCGGGAAAGTAGCTACTGGTATGTATATTGAAAAAATGAGACCAACTCAGTGTTACTAACTTCTAACTGGATCACAGGCTAATTTTCATAATATGGTAATGAGGAGAATTACAATCAGAACAGATATTAAAATTGTTGACCACCGCTTATTTATCATTAAACCTGATTAGTTCATTTGCAGACTCTACATTTCATTCAGTATTATGTACACTAATAACCTGGTTGTCCAGTGAGCCATGAGACATGTGTAATAGCTATACGCACAGTTATTCTACAATACAGCAAAATGATTGAGTAGAACAGTTGGCATTGTGTGTAACTGCAACACCGAATATCTTAGCTCGATACTCATGTGATACATAATTTTCTACTAACCCCTAAGCGCTGTAAGTATGACTTGAAACAGACAGAAGGACACAGTTCCTGTTAAAAGAAAGATTGACCCATCATAGCCAGCAGACTTGACCTATATTGTTTAAGCCAATCACTTGTATTTAGTTAGTTCTTTGCTGTGTATATAATATTGTATAGAAGGCGTGCGTTGAACACTTTAGGACAGTCTGCATTTGCTGAGCATTTGTATTGGTTCTAATAAACTTCAAACCTTGTTCATTTAAAAGTAAAAATTGAATTATTGACAGTTTAATTACTATTGACAACTAGTTAACCTGTTCTCTCCTTATAAACTATGATATAAGTCAGCATCTCCAAACTGCAGTTGCCAGGGTTCCAACAGTGAGGTCGGTGGCTTATTAATTCCAGGTGACATATATGTATGATAAAGCAGTGTAGCTATATACACTCGAGTGTACTGACGTAACCGAATATGTTGGAAAGACGTGAGCATTGTCACCTGTTGTGTCTATTTAAAAAAGC
This sequence comes from Watersipora subatra, assembly GCF_963576615.1. Classification (NCBI taxonomy): domain Eukaryota; kingdom Metazoa; phylum Bryozoa; class Gymnolaemata; order Cheilostomatida; family Watersiporidae; genus Watersipora; species Watersipora subatra. The sequence continues at coordinate 76,011,520 of NC_088709.1, read as the reverse complement.
AGAAATACTTGAGAAAATCATAGTTTAAGTTGTCGTACTCAAACGGTGCTGCGCATCATAATGGTCAGCTGTTCATTTGTTTCAGGAAAGTAGCTACTCGCTATTTAATTAACCAAGACTGGCAGTTAGTCTAATTCAGACAGGCTAGTATTTGATCTAATTCAACCAGGTCAGTATTTGATCTAATTCAACCAGGTCAGTATTTGATCTAATTCAACAAGGCCTGTATTTGATCTCATCCAACCAGGTCAGTATTTGATCTAATTCAACCAGGTCAGTATTTGATCTAGTTCAACCAGGTCAGTATTTGATCTAATTCAGCCAGGTCAGTATTTGATCTAATTTAACCAGGTCAGTATTTGATCTAATTCAGCCAAGTGAGTATTTGATCTAATTCAGCCAGGTCAGTATTTGATCTAATTCAACCAGGCCAGTATTTTATCTAATTTAACCAAGTCAGTATTTGATCTAATTCAGCCAAGTGAGTATTTGATCTAATTCAGCCAGGTCAGCATATGATTTAATTCAGCCAGGCCAGTATTAGATCTAATGCAGCCAAGCCAGTATTTGATCTAATGCAGCCAGGCCATCTCTTGGTACCAGACAGCAAGAATGAGATGCAATAAGCTGGCAGTGGCTCTCTATATACCCATAATAGTTAGCAGCATACCAATAGGATGAGACTGTTCATATCTTAATAATCTAGTCATAGATGTATTTATATGTACACGTATACTGAAACCAAGTCCATGTTACTAATCACTATATGGTAAAAGTCGACAATTTAATGTTCATGAAAATCTTGTCAGGCTCGGTAGTGCGTTAGAAATCAACGAAAGTAGTGAAAATACATTCTAACAACTAAGCTGATGTTGCGACTACCTCTATATGATGTATCAACTCTTTAGTGGACTGAATGATCGTTATCAACGATGAATCACAGAAGTTTTTGTACCCCTTTCATTAAAAGAAATCACAATTTCTTGGCCTCACCAAATATAATTATTAACACATTATAATAATACTAATACTATAAAGGCAGTCAGTCTAAAGTAAGAACAAACCAAAACACTAGAGAAATTAATGGTTAGAATTGTAGCAAGGTACAGTTTTGGTTAAATCTATGAACTTCGGAGATAGTAGAAAGCTGTTCAAATTTGAGTAAAGGGCAGATGAACCTTAACAAACCGCTACTCACAAATACCCTTAGCACTTAAATCTTTAATGAGCCTGTCTAGGTAGTCAGGGTCGGGGTAACCGTAGTTGGAAGGGCCTCCAGTCATGTTAGTCTTATGATGGATGTCATTCCAGGTTACGCAATCATCTCGTCCTGTAGTGATTGAATGTCCAACCGTAAAGACAAGCCTCTGATCAAAAGCTTTTTCAGAAGACGCTCGGCTTGCTTTCCTTTTGCATTGTCAAGGTAGGTAAGCTGTACGGCGCGCTCCTTGATAAGGCGCACCCGGCTGAGGGTGTTCAGGCTAAAATACATCAAAAAGAAATAATTGCTAAGTCACCAAATAAGAATCGGCTAGCAGAAGTACACCATATGAGATATCTTCACATGGATTGCATGTCCAAACATCCAAGTAGATAGGTGATCACACAAATTATACGCCTAAGGTGACTGTTTTTCAGTAAGTTGGCAGCTTTAACTGAAACACTGAGTGGCTTTTAGGATATAAAGAAAAAACAAGCCCTTCACTGTGACAACTACAGAGGTACCTACCCCTTGTATTCCTCCTGGCATTTCATACACAATGACAATGGTTTAGAAATGCTCATATTCTGGCAGACAAGTAGAAGTTGTATAACGGGTCATTCGTCCTCCCTTTGGCTGTTTTCCTTCTCCATTTCTGAGAGGATATCTACATGTAGGGCACTGATTAGACTTGGTAGTGATGACCAACAGGCTGATGCAATTCTTACAGAACTTGTGAGAGCACGGCAGGGCTTCAACATCTCTAAGCTCATCCAGACAGATAGGACACTCCCTCTCATTAGGTTTGGATGTTCCAGCAGCAGCGGCAGCAGGATTGGTTCCAGCAGTTGGCTTGAATTGAGGATCTTTATGCACACCTGATTTATCTTTATATGCAGCACCTCCATGGGCACCTCTAATCCTTGTAGTAATTTTATTACCTGTGGCAGCAGCACTATATCCAGTGGCGGCAGCTCTATCTTGAGTGTCAGCAGAGTAAGGCGGATTGGCTGCCTCCAGCTTTGGCCACACATCCGCGTGTTCAGGGGATAGACCTATAGCAGTAGGCATAAGTGGAATGAAGTTTGTTGTAGCTGATTGGGGGTTCTTATTGTCTGCAGGTCGGCCTTTAGCAGAAACTGCTGTTTGATCAGTAGCATACAGATTCTATAACAGATATACAATTCCCATGCAAGTAATGCAATACTGCAAAAACATACAATAGAGACAGTTAAGTAGGCCTCCAGTACTTATTATAGTAGGTTAGTAGCTTACCTCAGTTTGCTCCCATAGTAGATGAAAATCGGGAGACCCAGCTTTCCCTTTCACAGACAAGTCAGCCATAACATTATAGAGCTCTTGCATAAACCCAGAGTCATCCACAACAAAGCAAATCTGCTTCAGGTAAGTAACAGGGTTTTTAGAAGAGAACATAGCCAAAGCAACCCAATAACAGAGTCCACAAGTAGCGATGGGCACACCCATAACTCCTGTAAGAACACCATGTAGGTGTCTGCAACAGGGTAAATTCACTCAACTGCTGATTTTATTGGCATCAGCTGTATCTGAAACCCTCACAGCTGTGCTTCAGACTCATTCTATTATCATTCAATATGAGTTGTACAGAAATAAACAAGATGTACTCTAACATTACAGTAACTAAATAGATGTATAAATTAATAATTTTAATAGATGTATTAACATAATTCTATGCAATAAAGATGTCAATATATAAGATCTCAATATAAACAAGCAAGTGAGCCAACATTAACGCAAAGACATGGCTAAACAAAACTACTCAGACAGGAAGTCTGTATATTTAGACATAACTACCAATTTACCTGCACAAATAGCAGGGAAAGCAATAGTTTTAAACTTCAAGTTTTCAACTTCCTTGAGAGCTTCTCTGATAGTCTTCACTAAAAGTGGTCGAACATCTGCACCTTTCTTAGGTAGTGGGGCTATTGCATGGATGACGCATTGTACACCAAGTTTTGCTAGTTCGCCATCAGCCCTGCAAGAGTTATCACATTCCCTTTGAGCTATCGGAATCACATCAGACATCAGCAAGGAATAGTAGACAATTCAGAAGGCCAAAAGTGCTGGGGGAAAGGTGGAGGAATAGCTAGAAGCAAAGGAGGTAATTGAACTATATACCAGAAAATAAGGTAGAAGGGGGCTAATTAAAGTTGCAGAGTAGATGAGAATTATTTACAGTTTATAGGAGGTGCATCAATCTCAGACTTTGTAAACTGATTTACAAAAAAGCTTGTCTAGTTTTAGTACTACTTACACATGTAGAGGGTTGAACAACAAATACATGATGAACAACATAAATTCAGCTTTTCAATTAAAGTCATTTTCATATCGAGGTCGATCTTACTTCTGAGATTATTCTTAGCTTTTAAACGTGGGAATTTGTACCAACAACTTGTTTCAGCTTCAGTCATTTACAGTGTGCTTGTGTTCTGTACAAGTGAGTTCAGGTTAACTCACACAGAATGATTGCTGTAAAGAAGCCTCTTTAATATGTGCTATCCTTTTTTGCTACGAACCTGTTGGAGTTATCACCTCCATCTTCGTATTTAGCTGTTTTCTTTCCAATTCAAACATTTTCCCAATTTTATTAAGTTAGTAGCTAGTAACTATCTACACTCATTTTGTGTTATGATTGCATATTAAACTATCGCAAGTTGTAGAGTATTTTCATTGCCATTCAAAATGGAGAGTTGTGTTTTCATGGCGAGACTCTCCGCAATGCTAAATGGCAAGATATAAATTCTTAGAAAATGTGACGAGTTTGAAAGCATATAGAGACAACCATTTGGTCAGACACATGCAAACGCACAGACATCGGAGCAGAGAATTTTTCATCCTCAACACTTTGTTTCACTGCTCCTGGTCACTATCTCTGTAGATGTATGATTCCATCAAAGATAAAGTACTGAACCTGCATTTACAGCAACCTGTTCATGTTCTTCAGCTTCATATAGCAGAGCTGTCAGAATGTTTGACTATTATTATTAGATGTCTGTCAAAAACTTATGAGAAAATTTCAGCAGAGATGCTGGAAAGCATAATTTTAACGAAAAACACAAAAAGAGCTCTATTTTCGTTGCACTTTGTAAACTGAAAAAAAAACACCAACAGGACTGCCAGCTCAAGACATTTATTGAGTATGAGTTACCATGACAACTTGGCTTCTCTCATCTGTGATAACTACATAACTACATACTAGTAGAAAGGAGCCCACAAATACAGTGTACAAAATAGCCAAACTTACGGCTGAACAAAAGTGTCTCCCTCTTTCAACAACCCACCAGTTCTTATAACGAACTCTTTTCCTTTAATTTGAAACCGCTGACCACACGCATCAGCTATAGCCTTGCTCACTCCTCCTAGAAAGTCATCAAACAAGACCTGTTCACAGAACATATAAACACTGTAAGATTTCTAAACTGGTTTATGATGTATGAATATGAAATACTGAAATCTTCCTAAAAGTGGAGGTTGGGTATACTAAGATCCTACTTAGAGTGGAAAGTGGGTATACTAAGATCATAGTTAAAGCAAAGGGTGGGTATACAGTAACTGTGGTCTTAACAAAAGTCGAAAGATGGGCAGAACACCTCCTGATTACCGGCATCAATTATGACAAGTTCAGGGTTATGCAATGTACGCAGTTGAAGACACTGGTGGATATACTATCTATAACTCCAATATTTTTTATATTGGATATTGTGTTTGCCTGAAGATTAAAACTAAGAATCAGACCACGTGTAGTCTGAGATCTAAGGAACTCTTTCCCTTTAATTTGAAACCGCTGACCACACGCGATAGCTATGGCCTTGCTCACTCCTCCTAAAACATCATTGAGCAAGACCTGCTCACACATCATATAAACACCATAAGATGTCAAACTCGTGTATAATATGTGAATATGAAATACTGAGGTCCTACCTAAAATAGAAAGGTGGGTACCCTGAGATCCTACTTAAAGGACGCTGAAGAAGTATTGAGCAAATCTGCAGGTGAATCCATGCGAGTTGATGAAGGCAGCAGAGAGGTCTAAGACCAATGAACAGATGACCTCTTACTTGAAATGATCAACTAAAGATACCTCCCAGTTTATTAAACTTTTTTCACTAGCATCATGGTTGTCTCAAAAAGTACTGAAGTGTTAAATCTAGTGATGGTGGTATTTAAGGGGACTTTTGATCTCTCTTGATATTAGTGAAACTTTACTCTAATGCTAAGATATTAACTTAATTTATTGCTAACATTAATTTATTGCCAATTATTATTTATTACCTTCAATGTTGTTTTGTGCGATATAGTTATGAGATAGCGATAGTGTTAGTCATAGATAGTGGTGAATCAAGAGACCAGCCTTGATGGCAGCAAAAATTTTTATCGTGTGCTGACTAAGGCGAAGACGCTCCGTTACATTTTATGACGAGGTGCTTCTCGGTCCATCATAAATGATTTCTGTCTTGAGTGTAATGTTAGATTTAGCTGCAAGAACTTGCTAGTATCAGGGCCGTATCCTTCTATACTGCAGCTACTGCCATGGCAGTACCATTTTTTGAGGCTCAAAATCTCGGAATTCACAGCATTTTTGCTTGATTTTAACACTTTGGCTGGGGAAACGACCAAAATGTTGTTTATCGGTTGCGCGTGAAAATGACATTTATGACGCTATAAAGCTGCCATCTAGTAAGGATATGAATGCTAGTAAGTTTTAAATATCATCAACAAGATATTAGTCGATGAATTACAATATAAAACGATTATCCGAAGGGCGTTGCTTTGTTCTAAAAGCTAAAGAAATCGCGCCTCCTTGGAAAAGAATAAAAGTTGGAAAAACCAGTCAACATCCGCTCGACTTCCAAAACGGTAAAATAAAATATTATTTGATTCTGCGATCGTTAGTGATTTTTGGTGTGATCAGAATAAAAATAAGTTAGATGATAGAAGTGATATAAACTTTTTAGAATTTTATTATACTTGGAATATACAGAGAAAAACGATCGTTATGGTAGCTCGCACGGCAACGTTATAGCGTTTGACTTTACCGAAAGGAATGCTTCCAAGTGTTTCATACAGAGACAATTGTACATGGTTGTATTTTTTTGTAGTAGCAGATATGTAAATGAATGCTTATGTACAAAAGATTTTGTTCCTAGAAATAAATTTCAGTTTGAGCTATGCATGTAACATGCATAGCTAACATGCACAGATCAAACTTAAATCTTCTACTACTTGCTCAGTATTATAGACTATAGTATAATTGTGTTATTTTTAACATGGTGCTCTATTAATTTTACTGTTTAACTCTACAATATTATTTAATTAACATGGTTCATAGGAGACTACTCATCTCCTACACCATTCAGCATTGTACCCGGTGATAATTCTACCTCATGCTAGCTTTTGCCAACCCCTTTAGCAGCTCCCATTCACATTATATTTTTAATAAGCGTTGTTAAAGACAATCTCAATAAACAGTTTTATATTAAGAAAACTGGATTATAATGTCAAATTTGCTGTTAGAACATGTGCCCCATCAGGAGCCAAGTGTGCTAGATTTGCACATTTTGACTAGTTAAACTAAAAAATTTCCCCGGACCCCCTCCCCCACCGAGAGGGTGCTCGGCTCCCGTCCCGGACTCTCACCGCAGTACCATTTTCAAACAGGTGGATACGGCCTTGGCTAGTATACTTTAAAACAAAAATACTGCATAAAAACTTCTGTCTTATAATTTTTTTAGACTCAAACTTTGCTTTAGCTAAAAAATATGCTTAAACTGTAAGACCCTGAATATAAAGTTCATAAGAACAATTGAGTTTTTCCATTAACCATTCCTGTTTGTCTGATTTTCAATAGCGCTTACAATGTTTCAGCAAAATGACAGCAAAATGATTAAATGTTTGCTGATTAAGGATGAGAAGTGGAAAGTGGCAAGTTGAGAATATGCCAGCAAAGACTATTGATTTTTAAGATGATGTGCTTCTCTCCTTAAAATGTAAACAATCTTGGCTTGAGTGCAATGTTAGGTTTAGCTGCAAGAACTTCTTAATATATTTATTCTCAATGCTGCCAAAAATTAGGAGCTAAAAGCTTTGCTTTGACTAAAAATGTGTTCAAACTGTCAGATTCTACCCAAATCTAAAAATAATCCGGGTAATTGGGTTCTTCCATTAACCATTCCTTTTGGTCAGATTTTTAATAGCGCTTACAACGTTTTAATTGTAAAGACAATGCTTTCTTTCTTCAGTACATATAGTGTATAATAAAATAGTAGAATACAACCGACAAAGCCTTTTATAGTTAGCAAAAGCTTGGTAAATGACCAGAGTCAAACCATAATAGAGATTGTGGAGATTACAAATAGAGATTCACAATTAATGGAGATCACAAAACTATGATAACCAATTTATGAAAAGTGAGTGATGAGGACAACTTACGCTGGTGGGAAAGGTCAGCGCCAGAGGAACTAACAACAGCGTGTGTTTTCATCTTAGTCAAGTCTCCCTGCATTATAGAGACGAGTGTTCCATTGGGTAATGTGATGTCTAACTGCTTCCTCTGCATCCCAGGATGAGCAGGTCTTTTCTTCTGATATTGAGAAATGTAACTAAAAATATATGATATTGTTTTCCCACGACCAAACGAGCGGAACGAAGTGTGGGAGTTTTTATGATAAATGCATGTGCACACAACTTACAAAAATTATTCATCAACAATGAGACGAACCCTCATCAAGAAATTTCATCAACAAATTTAACCATCGTTATGTAAAGTCGTTAAAGTATAATAACAATACAAACACATTTAAACCTATTTAAATATGTTACCAAGTCTTTGTAAACCGTTGGTATTATCTTAAAACTTACCCATCTGATCGGATTATACACAAATAGACAGATTAATTTCAAAGAAAATCGCCACAAAACACTTGAAAAGCTTGGTTTAATAAAAGTTAAGACCGAAAATTGAAACGCCGAGGGACAGATAATAGAACGATGAAGTCTTGCGCATTTCACGAAAAAAATATTGTGCACTTTTCACCAGTCTATAGCATTGTCAAATTGCCGAAAGTTTTGGCAATTAACATAGGAGTACAGAAATCGTTTCATTTTTGCCGATTTCAATTTTTTCATTTTCATTTGCCGACACATTTGAATACTTTCCCATTCTAACTGATGTCCAACGCAGTATAAGTAAAGCAAATGACGATGATATTTTTTAACGTTTCTTATGAGATTATTACAATAATTAATTGTAAGTTTGGATGACTACAGAACAATGACTACGTAGTACAGACTTTCTAAAAATCTAACGCAGTGTAAGTAAAGGCATGACGATGATATTTTTTCCAACGGTTCTAATGAGATTATTGCAATAATTAATTATAAGTTTGGATGACTACAGGACAATGACTACATAGTACAGATTTTCTAAAAATCTATATAAATATCACAACTTCGTGATATTGTTAGCTATGCCGTTTTGAAATGTAAACAAAATTGTGCATTGGTTTTTTATTATTACTATACAAATAATATTGGTTATTCTAATAATATCAGTGCATTTTACTTCTAATATTGGCCAATATTGCATTTCTTTTTTTGAAGGAGGAGAGATATAAACATATATTCTTTTCCTTTCATTATTGCTATTTGTTGTATATAATAACACCCGATACATTACAGCTACCATTGCATTTATCCTATTGACTGCTAATATTGCATTTCTCAACCATCAGTACCCTTTCTTTTTTCCAATATCACTTTGGTCGTGGGCTGTATGACAGTGGAATTTCTAGTATTTAGAATTCCTTTAGCCTGGCAAGTGACTTTTTGTTAAAGTTTTCAACATTGTATCAGGATAAAATAATGACAAATGATATGAACTAGCCGTTCCATGAATAGAACATCTTTATCTTTGTTAGCTGGTGACCCGATAATCCTGATCTCATCATTAGTAGAGAGACGAGCGATGAAACCATATCGAGGGTCTTGTAGCTGATCTACTAAAGCCTTAGCTAATTCTTGTTTGTCTCCATCATAGTTCAACTGCAAGAGTAACAATTATATTAGAAAATATGTTGGTATCAATCATCGCAGCCAACTTATTTGTTGCGACTAAAAAAGCAAAGCGGTCTGTCAGGGTGCTGCGACTTCGCAAATGTGAATTCAAATTAGTCTACTGACGGCTATATGATAAGTTACAGCAATAGAGCTTACCTTGATGGAGTGAGAGTAAACTGATTTAGTGACATCATAAAACAGCTCAAGCAATGCATCCATCATACGCTCAGCTACACCAGGTATGTATGATTTTACTGTGACTATTATAAGCTGGTCATTATCTGGATGCGTTGATTCAGTTAGTGTTCCCTCAAGCTGCTCTACAATAGTTTAGTATGAAGTGGATAACAATATGTTTGTTATATACAGAATAAATTCCACAATACTTATTCTAAACCCAAATGCATGCATTTCATCTGATTGTTCCGAACTGATGCTATTGTTCTGCAATACAATTGTTCTACAGTTATGATAACATATATTGTATGGTATTGTAACCCACCTAGTATCTTTGAAGTGAGGTCTTTAGCATGTATAATCTTCATAAACTCATAATAAATTTGTTCAAACCACTTTACCACTGTCTCCTCTTCTTCCTCATCAGGTTTTAAATTATCCATTTGTTGCATCACCAATGTAGACTCTCCTTCCTTCTCAGGAACTTTGGACTTATTTCTGGTTTCCTGTAACCAAATATAAACTAGCAACAGAGAAATAATAATCAAAAGAAGGCATGATGTAGACCACAAGACTGAACTCTAAAACTAAAAGCAGAAGAAAGTGAGTGATGTAAAAATGTAGCGTTATTTGGGTATAAGCAAACAGTGTTGAAACTTACCAGATCTGGCTCGCTATCAGACAATTGACCAATCAGGACGTCATACATAATCTTTGTGACTTCCGCGTTGATCGCCAATTGACTTTCTAAAGTCAATAATTGCTAGCAATTAATTGGCAGAATGACATAAATACATAATCCAATCAGACTCTATACTTTCATAATTATTAAAATGACAGTACGTCTATATCACCATAACTATTGCTATGATAGCACCTCTATATCAACATAACTATTACTATGACAGTACCTCTATATCAACATAACTATTACTATGACAGTGCCTCTATATCAACATAACTATTACTATGACCGTACCTCTATATCAACATAACTATTAATATGACAGTAACTCTATACCTACATAACTATTACTATGCTAATAGCTCTATATCAACATAACTATTACTATGACAGTACATCTATATCCACATAACTATTACTATGACAGTACCTCTATATCAACATAACTATTACTATGACAGTACATCTATATCCACATAACTATTACTATGACAGTACATCTATATCAACATAACTATTACTATGACAGTACATCTATATTAACATAACTATTACTATGACAGTACCTCTATATCAACATAACTATTACTATGACAGTACCTCTATATCATCATAACTATTACTATGTCAGTACATCTATATCAACATAAATATTACTATGACCATTAGCTCTATATCAACATAACTATTACTATGACAGTACCTCTATATCAACATAACTATTACTATGACAGTACATCTATATCAACATAACTATTACTATGACCAGTACCTCTATATCAACATAACTATTACTATGACAGTACCTCTAAATCAACATAACTATTACTATGACAGTACCACTATACCAATCCATTTATATTAAAACCTGCCACAATATTTTAGTATTTAGGAGTTTAATGCACCTTTTTTCACCTGGTCTAGTTCCTTGCAATCTATTCGCATATTACCTAAACTTACTTACATTTTCAATGCCATAGACAAATAGAAACATAGTGAATCATTTTTGCAGATGTATATGGCTGAGATAACACGTGTTTTTCTATGGCAACTGACGCAAACCTGTCCCTAACTACAGATCTACAAATACAGACTTACCAATACAAACTAACCAATAGAGACCACTATTAAATAACCTTTGATAGTCAGTCCAGTAGCTTCTGTTATGCGTAGAGCAGGTAACTCCTTTGCAAGCCCATTGTTTAACTGCGACTCTGCCTGCTTACTATTTCGTATGACATCCACCTGTGTACAAGAAAAGAACTAAATGCTTTCTGAACCATACTAACTACTCACAATACCAGAATAGCCTTGATTCATTCAATACATACCAGATGATCCTGTTTCAGACTGGCAAGCATTCTCTGTAGTATAGTGTTCAAGTGGGACAACTCCGACTCGACAACATCATCTTTAAAGTGAACAATGTTATCCTCCATCTCTTGTCTTTTTTCATTGAACTTTTTCTCTAAGCTCTCATACTGAGCATTGATCTCTTTTAACTACAAACAAAAGTGAATGATTGAATACTCAAGTACTAATAGGGAGTTTAATACACTACCTTTATCATGTATTGGATTTAAAGTGCTAAATAATGTCTGACTACATGTACACTAAAGTACAATTCGGTTTGCATACTCCCCTTTGACTTTGATTTGACTTTCTGACACATATGATAAAATAATAATGCTGTTTAGTGGAAAAGCTACACTAAGGTGCAGTTTGAAAGTTTTCTTTTTTTCAGTCAAATAGCAGTTCTGTTTATTGATCACAAGTCAGGCTGTGGTCCTAGAGAAAAAAAATCTTTCATTTTAGTAAATCCACTAAAGCCTTATACAAACAACATCAACCGTTTCAGCATTGCTGTTGAAGTAATCACCAGCTCATCACTAGTGCTACAAAACATTTATATAATTTCTTTACCTGATCGTCCCTAGTGTTATGTATAAGTTTAACCATTTTTTCTGTCTCTTCACCATATTCTGTCAGAACACGATCGCTCTCCTTGCTGAGGAATAATAAAACGTCTTTCCTCTCCTCAACCTTTGTTTTTAGTAATTCTATCTTTTCTTTTACTTCTCCATGAAGCTTTCTCAGATGAACTGGGCGATGCCACGAACCTACAAAAGGGCCTGTAGTTAGTTCTGAGGCATGCATAGGTAGAATGCATGTGATAGAATTGGCACATCAAAAATGACCGGTTGGTAGAATGAATGGCAGTATCGGTCTTATTATCTCCCATTCAGGCCACATCATCAGCAGCGTATGAATGACCTTATTTGGAGTCATCAACTAAAACTTCGTCCAAAGTATTTATGTGAAAAGGCCAAACAAACTGGGTGTGAGTTTTCAGTATGTATCAATTTAGGCTCACACATTGTAACATATAAACTTGGTAAAGCAGAAAATTGATTGATACATGTAGTTGTGAATATTATGAGACACGTATGATGGTCACTCACCTGAACAGGCACCTTCTTCATCAATGCAGTCTTCACAAAGAATATCTGAACACCTTCGACAACCAAAGGATAAGACTTGTCCTTCGTGTACTGAACATGTTCTCTTCTCTTCCTGTTTGCTTCGTAGACTAAACTCAGCAATGCTGATAAACTTGTGTTTAGATAGTAAAGCATCATGGTGCTGCAAATACAAAAAATGAGCCACCATATTTAGTGTATTCCATCATTAAGATGGTGGTTTGCTCTACAGAGACAACTATAGCCTTTCATCCAAGCTTGGTTGACCTGCAAGTTTAACCAATGATATAAACCCCCACAGGATTGGTCACGGCCATCATGTGGGTGGGATTTGTTGATCGAGCTCTGTTGGGATGAACCCGAAAATGGAACCAGAACAAAAAAATATGCTGAATAAAGCCCCTTGTAAATTTACGAATATTATGAACAATGGTGGTTATTTAATGATCTGTTGGTTTTGTTTTGTTGTCAAATAAATATAGTTGCCAAATATTGTCATAGTTATGATCAGTCAGTTGCCATTCACAAGCATTCATGATATTAATAGTCGCCATTGTGAAGGCCCAAATTAGGTTTCAGATTTAGATTTCGAGTATGAACTACACTGCACAGCTTTGCCTTCTGTTCCATCTTCTTGGCCAGGTCGAACAACGGTAGATACAAAAAGCCGAACGCGTTGAATGACCGAACAGACCGAATATTTTTGGAAGTTGCCCTCTCATTTGTGGAAGTTTAGGTTTAATTCAAGTTTCATTTAAGTTTCAAGTTATTCAAGTTTAATTAAAATTAATACATAATATAATTTTTTTTTAATTTCAACTATTATTTTAGAATTAAATTATTATTATCATTATTGTTACAATTATTATCTATAAATAATATTGATTGCATGTTTCATATAATTATAATAAATATTACTATAATTATATAGAAATAAATATATTCATTGCCAATTGAATAAAGAAACAATTTTGGCTAGTTATTTAGCTACTAGTTCACCAATGGTTAACAATACTATGTACTGAACAGATGAAACACTTACCTTTTGCTTCTACAAGGCATTTCCTTTTTATCGGTCAAAGGTAAGGCAAGTACTGACTAGATTAGCGACAGCAAAAATACCTCGCGTGAATATGTAATATTTTTATTCACAGTGTGCTTTACTGGCGCGAAAATAAACAACAGTCCCTAATATGTTTCTAAGCAATTCATTGAGCTTTTTATTTACGGAAGTTTGAGTTGCGCACCCTTATTCTTAAATAGTCACATGATAGGGCAACTGCCAAACATATTCGGTCTGTTCGGTCATTCAGTGCTTTCGGCTTTTTGTATCTACCGGTCAAACAATGTGACAACGATGACAGACTTTGTAATTTTATAGTAGGGGTGGCAAAATATTAATCAAAAACTAGGGAAAAAAGGCCGGTGTTCGGGTGATTTCGGGTAAGTTATATTTAACTTTAAGCATATACTAAGATCCCTACCAATCTTAAAATTGGTAAAAATAGGTAATTTGAAATGTTTCATTTTCCATGGATCCATTTTTCTGATTAGGTATTACCTCCTACACTCTAGAAATTCAAGGTTTGTTATCGGCTTATTCAGTGAATCGCCGTGGGTCTACTGACTGAAAGAGCTCATGACACGATAACAGCGAGTCGTATTTTCCCAAAAACCTAACAAGGCAACGCGGCCGCCCTGTGAGAATTGTGTTAGCCCCGAAACCCAGGCTAGCACAATCCCAACAGAGCTCGATCAACAAACCTTGCCCACATGATGGCTGTGATCAATCTTGCAGGGGAGTTTAGATCATTGGTATAACTCACCTTTTTATGTTCTGGACAGTATTTCTTCTTGCACTCCGCTTCAGAGCAATATATAGTAGCTGGCTTCTCACACACGTCACAGAAGTACTGAGGATTCTGGGTACCTATCTGAGCGTCTGATAGACTATGAATTGGTACATTCAGAACCTGCCTAAAAGTCAGAGTGTGATGTTGTCAGAAGACAGAACTGACACAGAGTAATGTTTTATATCAGACTTAAGGTGCATTTTGATGCTGTAAAACGAAATAAATTTGAAGGTTGAGCATATTCAAACATCTTGAAATGTTCACGAAGTTTCTTCTGTATCTTTACTGATAATCTATACTGATAATTTTTATTATAATGAGAGCCGTGTCCGTTCGTCTTTCTAAAGGCAAGACTCGAATTTGGGAAAAAAGTTTGCGTTTTACAGCATTTTATCCCACAACTTTTGGCTTCTCCACCTAGCATGCTACTATTTGCACCAATCATTCACCCACTACAATTCCAGAGTTATCTACTATATAAACGGCACTCGTTGTCTGTGTGTCCGCCTTATAGAGTACCGTAATTTTCGGACTATTAGCCGCTACTAGGTGTGTAGGGCGCATTAACGGGAATCTCCGATTAGTACACGCCTCTATACATAACCTATTCATCGTTTTTACACAAAATCAAGTCATATCTGGTTAGCGCGCGCCTCTTTACGGTACCCCAACGACACTGGTGCATTTGAAACAGCAAAGTTGTTGCCGTGTTAAAAAGCACCGTCCTGAGTTTTGCGGCCTATAAAAAGGTGCCTATACAGCTATACAAATGTACTAATCGTTAAATAAAATTAATGAATAGTAATTTACATGCGATTAGTATTTACTGCCAACGTGTACCGAGAAGGTCACGCGAACGTTGGTTTCTTGCGGTCACTGGAAAAAACACAGTTCTCACCTACTAATTTCTACATAAAAAAGGTAAGTACTTCTTATTCAATGTTGTATTGTCTATGGATTGTCACATTTCCACTAAATAACCCTTTCACTTGCGTCCATGTACAAATTTGGCTATCGGCCTATTGCCAGCCATTTTGCCGATATTGCTTAATATGTATACATTATTTTTTCAATTTTAAACTCCATCTAGAACTTTTGTTTTGGTTATATATTTTATTTTGCCAACATTTTAACTAGCACTGCTAAACAAAAATTTTGTTGTATTTATCCTTTGTGCATTAATAAAACGATGCGAAGCTACAAAGCAAAACGATCCTCTACAATGTTCCTTATTCTTACAAAACCATTACTTTCATTGCCATCAGAGTCAGTGCTGCTATTTTAATTATCTGTGTAATCGCAAAAAGCTGAATCGGCTATAATGTCATCAACATAAGTAGTTATTTGTTTTCTAATTTGGACGTCTTTGATGAACTTACACAAAAATGTTCGTTTTAAGTTGGATATCTCCAAACAAAGATTAAAATATTAAACTTTAGGCTAACTTTGTAAAGAAATCTTAGGACAACACTGTCACTATCATAAAAGTCCTAAAGATCGTTGGTTATGTTATCAACGAATAATAAAATTCAGTTACTAGCAATTGCTGGGAAAGTCGCAAAATTGTGTCTGCCGAGGTCGACCATAGAAAATGCATAAAAGAGTCTACTTTGGTGAAAGGGTTGAAAACGTTGGATTTGCCACTGTTTGTGATAGTAAACATGTTTATTTCCTACTGAGTTACTTTTGCTTTTTTCCAGCTACGAGTACTACAGAACTACAGCTACTACAGAACTTGCACGGGTACCGCTACTGCGTTTTACCTACTAAATTTCTACATTGAAAAGGTTAGTACGTTTTATTCAATGTCGTATTGCCTATGAATCGCCACACCTCAACTACTTAATAACATTGGGTTTGCTACTGTTTGCGATAGTTGGACAAGTTCATTTCCTTCAGCAGCTGAATTACTAATTTTTTTTCCAGCTGCGAGTAGGCCTACTGTAAATTACTACTGCAGAACTTGCACGAGTACTCCAAGGGTTGCGATAGGCGATGGTGAAAAGAAAGAGAGCAGCTGGTATCGAATTACTGTCACCCTGCTTTAGCCATGACCAGCTGTACGTCGCCTGCTAAAAAGTAGGCACAAGCCGAAAACTGTTTGTTCATACACCCGACAGAAGAACAAAAGATGTTGTCTATCCGCAAGTATTGCGTTGAACTAACATCGTGTTATTGTTATGTCATGTTATGTTCTTCATGTTCTGCTATACTACATGCAGCATTTTCTAACATATTTTTCAGTATATATATATTTTCATGCATTCGTTATCCTTATTGTATCTCATAAAAAGGCTATAAATGTTGGCGTTATGTTTTATTATTGTAAAGTGCTAATGCTGTATCTGCCTTGACATCATACTGTCTGTGCTGTTATACATATAAATTTTATCGACAGGACCTCATTACTGTTTGTATATACCATGTCAAAACACAGGCTATAGACGAAAAACTGGTGGGCTATGATTAGTGTTTTAAGCATGTAGTCTCCATTCAATAAATGCTGGCGATAGCAAAATATTTTGTATAATTTTTTAGAAAATGCATAACTTTTCAATACTGCCAGTTTAAAGAGCTTCAGTTTGCCTGGCAATGTCAATTTCATTATCAGTTCTCTTTACACAAACATGGCAATGCCTATTGGAGTGGTTTGAGACTGATGCATTGTAGACTAGCTGTAAAATGTATTGCAGATTTCCTTTGTTTTCCCAACATTATTGACATATATGACTGCATATGTGTATGCATAGTGTGATCGGGGCAACAAATTTTAGTAGACTGCATATTTGGAGTTGTTTTACAGTATGAAAGACAACTCTCAATAAACCTATTGCTGTACATGAATCTGTTCCTGTGAACGGGTAATGCGGCTAGCGGTTTGGGGCCGTGGCGTCACTCGGTGATGCGCGGGAGACCTTTTTCGCCCCGAGTGCAGCGAGAGTATCCAGGTGTGGCTTTCCGGATGAATGAGTTGGCGAGTGTGAGGAGATTGATTGCGAGTGCGAGGCGATTGGTTGTGAGTGCGAGGCGATCAATTGCAAGGTGAGTGCAAGGTGATTGATTGCAAGGCGATTGATTGCGAGACGGGTGCGGGCCGATTGATTGCGAGTGCGAAGCGATTGATTGCGAGGCGAGTGCAAGAGCGCGATTGTCAACTGCTCGGCGGGTAAAGACTGGTCAGCCAAGGCGGGGGCTCGGCGGCAGAAGTGCGCAATTGTCAACCGCAAATATAGACGAGTATGGACGAACACATGAATCTAGACACATGAATCTAGAATATTTACTAGATTTTACACGCATCTAGCTGTAGAACACATTGCAGATTTCCATTATTCTCTCCAACATAATTTACATGTAATATGTGTATGCAAATTTAGGGCAACAATTTCAGTAGACAATTTACATAATAATACATCAGGGCAACAATTTCAGTAGACTGCATATTTGGAGTTGTTATACAGTATGAAAGACAACTCTCAATAAACCTTATGCTGCGCATGAATCTGTTCCTGTAGGCGGGTAATGCAGCTAGTTGCGTAAATACTTGTTCTCTGTTCTTTATTGGGTCATGTGATGATTTCTCACAGCAATTAAGACTGCCAGGGTTCTTGTGCCATTAATGAATACCAAAATACTATCACCACACACTGTCTAAGAATGCTTCTAAAAACTTGCCTCTTGTTATGCTGTATAGCTCTTATCAAATAAGAGACATATAGATATACTGAGAAACAACTAGAGTATTAGAATAGGTTAACTAACACCTTATTTGGATGTTTTTGTCTACTAGAGTCATTGAAGTTCTGGTTCATGCTGCTGACCCTGCTGACTTTTCCAGCCAGTAACACAAAGGTACATTAGCATGAAACATGACTTTACTGACTGCACTAGAGGCAAATTCATAAGTATAAATATAACATATTCCAACACTCTAGTTAATTTGTTAGTAGATCGACCTGATTAGACTAACATAGTAGAAACACTAACTTAAAATGGTTGTTGCTAATGATAATATTTGATTACAGTATCATAAATGACTCACTTGCAGTCTGGACACTCCACTATCTTTTGTGCATCCAGAATACCATCTAGACAACCTGAGCAGTGTATATGTCCACAAGGTAACAGCTTTGGCATTTTCATGTTTTCATTCTGTTTCAAGCAGTAACCACATTCTACAGATGTGTTTGTTTGATCTAGGGCAGCAGCCATTGTAGTTGGTTACTACAAACATGTGTCCAATCAGAGAACTTGTTATAAATCCCATATTAGTTCATCTAATCTTTGATGTAAATTTTTACTATCAGGTTTCTAGCTCGCTAACTAACTATCGTAAATGTCTACGATCTCAATATGACAGATTCTGATGAGGCCAAAGAACACTTTTATTTTCAGTTGTGAAATCCGTTTTGACAACAATCGCTGGACCAGAAAAGCTGCTCCTGGCAGGGGTTGCAGCGTTTATCCGCGATCGTCAATTTTTTTTGCGTTTCAGTACTACTGCAGCTTGATGGCTGTGAACACTTAGATTAGCCTAGTTAAGGTATCAACACTACATAGCAATATTACAGTTTTTTCTAAAGATAGACAATGATTTAGTTTCACTCAAGCCTTCTTGCGGAGAGGTTAGCATACTTTTCAAACTGCTGGTCTGACTATTTAAATTTGTGACAATTTTTCTGCCTAACATAGATGAAAAAATTATTGATTACACAGGTTGTTACCATTTTGTTACCATAAAACATTGTATTATTTTAATAATTAATATCTTCATAGCTCTGCATTATTGTGCACTTATCTTTTTTTAGTGCCCTGTTGCAGTTAAGTTAACGTTTTGCAGTGAAAGTTTTAGGAGGAAGTGTAGCAGCGTCTATTTGTGATTGTTAAACTCTGTCTGTGTGCAAGCACCATTCCAGATTAATAGCTGAGTGCACTTAGATTAGCATAGTTAAGGTCTCATCTCTACTTAGTTATGTAACAGTTTTTACAAAGCTAGACAATAATTTAGTTTCATTTAAGCCTCTTGTAGAGAGATTAGCATACTTTTCAAACTGCTGGTCTGATGATTTAAGTTTGTGACATTTTTCTCTGCCTAACATAGATAAAAAAATTTATCGTTAGTACTCTCCTGGTTGTTATCAATTTGTTACTATAAAGCATTGCATTTATTTATGAATTAATTTTATTCCAAGCTCTGAGTTATTGTATAATTGTCTCTTTTGGAACTGTAGTTTCACAGTGTAGTTAACAGGAGGTTGACTACTACAAACTATCAGTCAATAAATGAAATTATAATTCACTTCACCATTCTAACATCAGTTGAAACTTTCACTGCAATATTATAACCGGGAGAAATGTTACAATAAGTGACATTAATGCCTTAGTTGAACATGTCAATTGCAATTGAGCCAATTAATGCAGTGGGAGGAGCAAAGGCATCTTCAACAAAACGAACCATTCCCAGAGTTGCAATGGAAGCCTCACAAAGTAAACGAAGTAGAAACAAATCTACAAGAGAATTCAAAGATGAGTGGACCCAGGAATATGCATTCATTTTTAGGCATGGCAAACCGCAATGTCTATTGTGCCAGGAAACGATCTCCACTAACAAGAAGACGAGCATCAAACGACATCATGCGACAAAGCACAGAGAGTTTACTGCAACATTTCTACTGGGATCTTTAGCTAAACATCAAAAGCTAAGTAAACTTCAAAAATCACTAAATTCTTCAGAAAATATGCTAGTTTCTTTCACAGCTACTAATAAACGCGCTACAAAAGCTTCTCTAGAAAAGATTCTAGCAAAAGCAATGCTTCCCTATTCTCATCTTGAGATTGTAAAAGAATGCATGGTTGAGGCTATGGAAGCACCTTTTCCAGGTAAGCGTGATGTGATTGGTAAAGTCAAGGCAATACCCCTTTGTAGGAAAACTGCCACTGGTAGAATTGAAAGCATTAATGATCATCTCAGAATGACTTTGCTAACCCATATAGACCAGGCGGATTACTTTTCAATCCCCATTGATGAATCTACTGATATAATGGATGTAGCTCAATTAGCAGTCTTTGTAAGGTATTGTTAGATTGGCATCATAAAGCTTAAATCAAGCTAACTTTGCGCTATCTATTCTAATATAGCTAAATATTCTAATACAAGTTATGCTTTTGTTTAGCTATTTATTAAATAGCCATAGCTAATGGTTATATAAACTAGGTCTGGAAGGCAACAGTGCAATACATACTACGAGAGTGAATAAACCCCATATTGTGTTATTATTCATACAGGAACATAACAGGTATGTAAGCTACTGTGTGCACACTAAGCTGAAGTCATACAAGTGCATTTTTAAAGACAGTAAAGAGAGAACACAACTACAAATAGAAAATGTTGCACTTATTTTATGATATTTGTTTTTAAGTGACTAACCCACACATTTATCATGCATGCTTCTTTATGAAGCATCAGTATGTTCTTTATAAAGCATAGTATTATGCTTTAGTCATATACCCTGTGTTGCAGATTCTTTGATGGTGAAGAAATGAAGGAGGAGCTTCTTACTTTGGTTGGATTAGAAGGAGAAACCACCAGTCAGGCTACCTATGATGCCCTCGTTAAAATACTTGACAAGATGAAGATACCTCTCCACAAATGCATATCTGTAACAACAGATGGCGCACCAGCCACGATTGGAAGAGACCAAGGGCCCATAGCTAGATTGAAGAAGGATATGCCATCAATGCTAGCATTCCATTGCATCCTCCACCAAACTGTTTTATGCGGAAAACTAAATGATCACTTTCAACAACTAAGGTGTAAGGTTATGAAGATGATCAACTTCCTCAGAAGTCAATCAGCTCTCAGACACAAAAACTTAAGGAAGTTTCTCAAAGAAAGCGATGCCACTTGCAAAGATTTACTAACATACAATAACATTAGATGGCTAAGTAAGGGAAATGCTCTGTCGAGGTTGTGGAGTATTCGTCAGGAGCTAACTTCATTTTTAAATACATGCACAAGCCTGAATGCAAGACAGTCTCAAGAGATGATGAGCTCTTCTAAAGATATGAGTGACCTTGCCTTCCTTGTTGACATCTGTGTCCATTTGAATGATTTGAACCTCAAGCTTCAAGGGAAGAATGAGACTATCATTAATACACTACCAGCTGTTCAAGCCTTCTCCCATAAGTTGGAGTTATTTCTGATAGATGTGCAAGGTGATATACTTCACTTTCCTACTCTAAAATTATTTTTAGATGACGATGAAGAAATGGCCTCTTGTACAGCTGAGTACACTCACTTTATAGAAAAGCTGCAACAAGAGTTTAGCAATCGATTTAGTCAGTTTCAATCTTTGAAACATATCATACAACTCATAAAAGCACCTTAAAAGGCAAAACCTATTGGAAAGTGGGTTACTCAGTTACCATTGAAAAGTGTTGATGTCTCATCTCTGCAACTGGAGTTGTGTAACCTCAAAGGTACAGATATAGATGAAATTGAGGAGGGGTTCTACTTGAAAGCTTCAACAAAGGCTGGATATCCACAGCTTGCTCAACTAGGAAGATGATTGTACACTGTATTTGCTGCCACATATATATGTGAATCAGCATTTTCATACATGAATAATATTAAGAGCAGGTTGAGATCCACTCTGACCCAAGATCACTTGTGCCAGCTCCTAAGAATAGCATGCTGCAGTAGAAAGCCAGACTACCAAAAGATAATGAGCAGCCATAAAAAATTCCATGTATCTCACTAAACTTTAAGATATACAAAGCTCTTTAGGCTTACTTCAACATTATTCAATGTTATTGTAAAAGTATTTTAATAAATAAATTTAATTACGATGCCACTACCAAACTTGTATTATCAGTATGAAATGTTATAATGTAGCTCTTCATGAAATGTTATATTGTTATACAAAGCTCTTTAGGCTCACTTCAACATTATTCAATGCTATTGTAAAATTATTCTAATAAATAAATTTTATTACAACCACTACCAAACTTGTATTATCAGTATAAAATGTTATACTGATACACATATTATGCGGCTCCCAAAAATCTTGAAACTTTGAAATTTGGCTCTTTGAGAAAAAACTTTGCCCACCCCTGATTTAGGGTGCAAGAATTGCTGCATAAAATCCAAGAGAAGTGTAGATGGTTTCGTTCGATTTATTTGAAGGAGTTCCTGTTAGTGGCGTAGCCATTACTCCGCTTTCCTAGCGAGAGCGCTCCTTATATACATTATATGTATTTTCCGCTGTACTGTATAATGGAACCGATAGAAAACCGTATAAGAAAGATAAGTAATATGATCGCTAACATGTTTGCTTAGTTACGGCTAACATGTTTGTTTAGTTACGGCTAATATGTTTGCTTAGTTACGGCTAACATGGTTGCTTAGTTACAGCCAAAACTATAAGCGTCAAAATTATTAGCAATATAAATGTACAAGAGAGACAGAAACAATATACACAAAGTAGTACGAAATATATAAGAGGGGATTATTAAGTAGGTATGAAAATATTGTGGTGAAAATATGTGGTCAGGCTATGCGTTAGCGAGTCTTTAATATAACACTGTTTGTCAAACTCAGATCTTTGTCTTTCCTGAGAGTTAGCTTCTCATGGAATCTTGCAAAGCTAGGGATAACCTATGTTCCTCATTTGTTTGTCAACTGTGAGCAATGAAGTTACCATTGTTTTCTATGAATATCAGCTTATAAAAAGCTAAGGTTAAAATAACTAGAAAATTGCTTGGCTTTCTTTTTTTCAAGAAAAGCCGAGGTGTTAAAGGAAAGAAAAAGCTTGCAAACAAGTCTGCTCATTTAGTTGATTTACACAACAAGCTGTAGCAGCTAGTTTGATCATTTTTTTAGATTGATATGTAGTAAATTGGCGTGGAAGTTACAAAAAAGACTTTCCGCCGCTAAAGCAAAGGAACAACTCATTATTAGATAGTGGTGGCCTTAAAAAGGGCCAGGTGGATGTGAGCAGAGGCTACAGCCGTATATGCACTGGCGAGTCTAGCAGCCCTAGAGAATCAGTGTCAGTAAAACGTGGAGAAGCTTCCGGAAGTGGCACCTTGGGGCGAGCCACAACGAACTCCATAGATCGGCGAGGAGTAGGAGCTTTGTTTTGTGCTGGTCGCCCTCTTGGACTCCCTGGAGTATGGCTTTCGGTCTTGTACTAGGCGAGGCTTGGGTTGCCGTTTGTAAGGACGCGGAGCCCAGCTCTCCCTGAGTGCTAATGGACCTCCGATGGAAGGAGTCTTTGGGTGCTAGTTTCTTATGCTGGTCAAAATAGCAGTCACAGAGAGTGCACCAATGAACATGCGGACGTTCATGACAGTGGAGTGCACATGGCTTGCAGGTAGAGAAGTTGCAATGCTTGCAATTGAGTGCCATGTTGGATGATGCATAACAGTGAGTAACCTGAGCTTATATATACAACAGAGTAATTTAAATTGTGACGTAAGCCAACAGTTACCGGAAACTAAAGCGCTCACTAGGATAAGAACAGGCTAGAATACGCCCGCTAAAAAGATTATAAGGCAACCGCTTCTTTGGACTCACAAGTAGAAAATTAACCAAAGGTAGAGAAAGAATATTTTTTGAATGTTTGTTTTATTACTAACTCTTTTTCCATATTAACTAAGGCATTACAAAATGTAGCCAAATTTTTATATCTTGTATTTACTTGTGAATAGCGTTTGTTCTTTTAAAAAATAACTGCCGTTTTGACTGACAAATTTCAACTATTCGTAGTCACCTATCATACGTCGAGTGTGCTTCTGCTTGGTTATATAAATAATTGTACTTGCATTAGAGAGGCAGTCGAAACTTGACTAGTATGGTGAGGCATACTAAGATATCACAATAAATTTATTCAAGTACAACACATACTTTTTTGTAACTTAGACAGCTTGACTTAAAGAAGTGTGCTGTATATACAGTCTGCTATCGGCTGTATTTTATATAGTCTGATTTATTGGCTTTTGTTAGAGTTGCACTGTTATATACACAGTCTGCTATCGGCTGTGTGATAGCCAGTCGGTATTGATGACTTTTACGCTGGCAGTGACGGAAGTATATTAAAATTGGAGGTGCTTAAAGGTTGACTTGCAACAAAAATCACATTACAGTTATTTGGTATCAAAAGATTCACTATGTCTTACTCTGCTGTGTTGTAGGGGCAAAATATGTGGAAATGTGATTACAAGCTCTTAAAAGCCCAAAAATGAACAGTTAATGACCACCATCACGAGACAGCCGTAGATTAAAATATCTTTCCAAAACGGTTCAAATGGGGCGTAGTTGTACAAGATGGCTTCTGTTTACACTTTCATGCAACCTCATTCCTCGAAATATTTTCGCAAATATACTTCAAGCATTCAATAAAACCATGTCTATTGTTCTTACGCGTCTATTTCATTGTCATTGTTATGCTGTCACTTTCAGCACTGATATCTTATAACCTACTGTGAAAATCTGTTTATTTTTTATCCTTAGCTCGAAAGAGTACATATCATTGTCTGATAAACATGACAAGCCTGTTGGTCGTTTGTGATAATCAAAAAATGCTGCAGAAATTATTTGCGCTGTTTGACAGGAAGTATGGGTCACATTATCAGATTACGATTAGACAATTAGACCAAGCCGAAACAAAACTGTAAAGTAACGAGCATCTATATTTGGTAAGAGCTCTTCGGTAAAACTCGAAGTGTTTGTCATAAACTAGTGCTACGAGAAGTTTTATAATGATCCTTTTATTGGCCTTTCAATTCACGTGAGAACATCATGTGATGAAACGATAACCAAATGTAATGACTACGCCTGAGAAAGAAACTGATTTCAATCTACGGCGATTTCATGATGGCGGTACTTAACTGTTCGTTTTTGAGCTTTTAAGATCTTGTAATCTCATTTCCACATTCCGTAAAACCTCTAATTGAAAGCCACCTCTATTTGAACGCCACCTTCAATTGACCGCCACCCTGAGAGAAAGGTTGAAAAATAGACCCCCCCTTCTCTAATTGAACGCCACCTCCGTTTTACTGCCACTTTGACATTATTTGATCTTTCCGATCCCATATTATCAACTGATCAGTAGAAAGGTGTACAAAAAATTGTATTACTAATGAATCGTTTATATCAATAGCAGTTAATTATCTCGTTGTTCAATTCCAAAGCTTTTCATTTTTTTTGTTGTTAAAACCTTTAAAGCAACACCGTAGCAATAATCAATAACGATCTCAAGCTAGTAGTAGTTCTTTGTTTAACGCGGTCTTTTTAGTTCGAATTAGCCTACATATGTATAAAAAAACGGCTTAAATTTACGATGGGGATGAGAATTGGAAAGCAAAGCCATAGAAATAACTATTAATCCTCTCAGGCTAATAGTAGTTCCGTGTTTAACGCGGTCCTAATACTCCCAAGGACATGCATATAAAAACCGGTTCGTAAATTTTGGATCAAAGGTTACACGTTTAGCGGGTAAACTTTTAGCACTGCATCAGTACTAAATGCAGCACGTGAAAGTTGTGCTCTGCCGAAAAGTAGTTTAGATGCTAATATCGACTGGTTCTGCAGTGCAAAAAAAGAATTGAGGCCAGAAGATATTGTGGAAGGTATTGGAAAACTCGAAGATGTTCATTCCATCAAAAGCAACAATCAGAACGCAGCTATCCAAGCAAACAATGGAAAAAAAATTTTTGTTATAAAAACGTTAATTCTTGTTTCTGCATGTAATATAAGTGTGGTTCGTTTATGTCACTTGTTCATGAATATATATTCGTATCATTTGATAGATTATTGTTGTATAACTTATAAATATGCAGATTTATAGCATGTTATTTAATAGCATTTTGCGGCTATCTTAACACAACACAATGGATCGATGCTCATAGCTCCACTTCTATTACACATAAAAAGCTAGTTTTGGCTGCAAACTGTAGCAAACATATCAGTAAGCGCAATGAG
The DNA here is from genome assembly GCF_963576615.1 of Watersipora subatra. NCBI lineage: Eukaryota > Metazoa > Bryozoa > Gymnolaemata > Cheilostomatida > Watersiporidae > Watersipora > Watersipora subatra. The sequence goes on along the minus strand of NC_088709.1, from coordinate 75,985,047 downwards.
CTTTTATGCAAGATTACTAAATATAGATATAAAATAAAAACATGTTTTTAACTTGAGAATGAAATAAAAATTGAAAATGCCAACAAATTGCAAGGAAGAACACAGGCTATAATATCATCGCAGGTCAATTGCAAGCAGTAGATTTCAACTGGTAGAGATATTTCTCAGTTTCTTGATGCACATTTAATAAGAGATCTTTGACAAGTTAGAGGTAAGCTAGCATATTTATTGCATTCAAAATGTTTAATATCTGTCCACCAGAAAAAGAGGGCAAAATATAGGCGAGATTCGCTTCGCCCGTAATAGGGCTAAATTTATCTTGCGAAAATTCTGACGAGCTATTTGAAAAATATACTGCCAGCCTCTATTTGAACACCGCCTCCAATTGACCACCACCATAGAAGAGAGGTTGAAAAATAGAGCGCCATGGCATTCAATTAGAGGTCCTACGGTACTTTGCACCTACGTACAACACAGCGGAGTACAACACAGCAGAGTACAACACAGCGGAGTACAACACAGCGGAGTAAGACATGGTGAGCCTTTTGATACCAAATAACTGTAATGTGAATTCGGTTGCAAGTCATTCTTTAAGCTACTATACCAGTGTATAACCAAGCATCAGTTCTCGCTTGGCCTGGTTCGGGGGTTGCCCTGAATTTACTATATACTATAATTTAAGATATACAGTTTCTTTGAGTATGTTTGTTTGACTACGTGAGTTTATCTTTACTTATTTTGGTAAGTATTAATTTGATAGATAATATATTGTTGTTGTATTGTTCTGCACGAAGTCTTTTATTTGTGTACAGTTCGGTCTACTCTTGCACTCACAATTAATCACAGGTGCTACTGAGTCGCTGAATAAAACACGTAGTAAACGAATACAGCCATATTTATATAATCAAACGTTATAAGATCAGCCAACTTGTAATAGATCCCACAAAGTAGTGTTTGCAAGTGCCGTAAGTCACTATACATGTACTAGCAAATGGCAAGCACAAAAATTCACTACAGTATAATGTTAAATTCAAATTCGTGGCCCGGTGTCGGCCACAATATAACAACAACAGCCAACTCATATATAATAACGGCTGACTCTTGAACTAATTCAACACAGCTAAATAATCTTTGATTATTAGCCCAAACTGAAAAAATATAACATTATGTATGCGTTCCATGGCAAGCCTTGTTGTTTTCCGTTTTAATTACGCATTAGGTCACACTCGATAGTCCATTAGTGTTATACTGCTCAAGGGAGCAATTTATCACTCACCGTGAACGCAAGATCACAAGAGACCGTCAGCTTCGTCTTTAGTCACTATATGTCCAAGGGGAGTCAAATGTCTCCTAGTCGTCTAAGCCATATTCATTTAGCCTGTGGTTCTTTATCCCTGACCATGTTACATTATGAATATATAACATGCCCTTTTTTTCAAGACCGCAATGCTTAGTCCAAATACAAATTCTAATGTCAATACACTCAAGGCTCACCCAAGCACAACCACTATTAGCAGAACAAATAATCTCTCATCAAGCAAGTGTTAAATAATACCCAAGCAAGGCTTTCAAGCCAAGCAGGTTAGATAATCACAAAAGCTTTAAATCATAATCAATCATAATCATAATTACCGAATTTCCAAGATCAGATATGTGTATATAGTTTTCTACTCACCCATTATTCTGTTTACTTACGCGTCTTAATTCAATCATTTAACAACTCATCTCCTTCCACACTAACACTCTCTCTGGAGCAATCAGTCTTTCTAGGTTCCACATTCATTACTACCGGGTTACCTGTAACTTTTGGCTCAGAACCAGCATGCTGATTGTCATTGCCACTTCTATTTGCTATCTCCATCTCTTCCTCTACACTCTAAACGGAGCTTTCAGGTTGGACCTCTTCTTTGGGTAACTCAACCTTACTCTCCACACTACTAGAATGTTTGCCTAGAACTACTCTCTCAACGGAGGTTTCACGTTAGATCTCCTCTTTGGATTCCTCAACCTTACTCTCCCTTCCAGTATATCTACTAAGAGTAGCAGTAACAAATTCATTTATAATACTTCATACAGTATTTCAGAGGTGGCTTACTAACTCGACCTGAGCTAGTGACAACAGGTTCTCTACTAACAGGCGCAAATTCATATCTAGAATTTCTTCTAGGCAAATCATTACTATTTCCTGGCACTTCTCCATTACCAACAACAGGAGTTTCCCCCTCGTGTTCCCCGACTCCAAGAGTTTTCTCCACATGCTCAGCAATACCAGGTGTTTCCTCACCCTGTCCATGTATCTCTAAATCAGGAATCATATCCTCCTGACTTTCAGATAAATCATAAGCATTTTTTACTATTTCAGAACTGCCCTCTTTTGAGAAGTAACCATACAAAAAGACAATTATCATCAGAACTTTCAAACAATGTATTCTCGTCATCCGAATTTAACAGAGACAAGTGTTTTCTATTTCTACGTATTTCGCTCGTGCCTACATTAACCCAGTAACTTTCAGGGGATTATCCTTTTTCAAAACTATACCTTTTGAACCTACATCAGACTGTAGAGGCCTTTACATAAACCATTTGACCAGGTCTTAACTCGTCCAACTTTGAAACTCTATACTTTTTATCCTAACGTTTCTTTATTTTTTTCATGTCTATAATTCTATCTCATGTTCTCTTACTCCACAACCATAGCATTTATCTCCCCCTAAATATGGATACCGTTTAGAGCTATTGCTAGACCTATCATATCCTTTCGGTGAATACCCACATCTACTTCTCCTACGCCATTCAAGAGGTCTTTCTTTACTAGAATCCGTAGATGAATCACTATAGTCCCTAGAACATATTCTATCCTTGCTATAATCTTTACAACATTTACTTGACTTCCTTTACCATAACCTCTAGATTTATTTTTATAACTAGAAGATACTCTATTCACTTTTCTTTCAGTATCCAAATCAGAATCAAATTTAAATTGATCATTGTTGCTCTCTGATTTGTTTTTTATTGCATCTACATCCATTTTCACAATAAAATTGCTTGCCTTAACGGTTTCTATAATTCTTTCTGGATCTTTAGCTATCTTTTTAGCTCTCAAAATACTTGTTAACTTAGTCAAATCATTTTGTTGCATTAACTGAGATTGAAGAGAAGATTCTTTTAACCCATTTACTGCAATAGCTAAAACAAATTCTTGTCTTAAGCATCATGTTCAGCTCCAAAAATCATTTTTTCTACTTAAATCTTCAGTTCGTAATAAATACTCATTTTCATTTTCTCCTACTGCTTGAGTAGCTGTTACAAATTTTATTGTTTTAACATGAACAGTTGCTTCAGATTCATAAACAGTTCTCAAAAGGTCCATCATATGTAGAGGTTGCACTTTTTTGATCAAATCCCAAAGATATCAAAGCTGTTCTACCTGCCTTACCCACAGCATTCAACAAAACTATTAATTTCATTCTACCTCTAATTACATCAACAGTTTCTTCAACACCTACTGTAACTTTTTTTTCACCTAATTTCTTAGTCATCATCTCAACGCTTAGCTGAAACTCAGCTAACCAACTTTTCAATGATCCACCAACATCATCTCTACTAATTACCAATTTCGGAATTTCATTAAAATTCAAACACCTAGCCATAATCAAAATAGCTTAAACTTACCTCCGAACACCCTTCGGAACCTTCATAATGCTGTATAATCACCGCTTACCTTGTATAATAACACCTACTTACCACTACACCATCGAAAATACACCACGGAAAATCACTAAGCACTATATCATCACTATCAATCGCCGATATCACTAGTTATTCACCACTACACCACAAAAGAATAGATTGTCACCGATCACAGTTCTCCTCAAACGAGATGTTGAGCTATACTTTAGTGTTGCCATCTGTAATTTTTTATAGTTGGATGTCAATAAAATATGAAAGTTCTGCAAGATAATATTTGGTGTTTAAATTTATGTACATGTATTGGCTGTATATCGAGTTGAACAGAAACAAGAAGTTGATTATAATGATGATTGTAACAATTAATATAATTGGCTGAAGCCGAAACTATTAGCAAGCAAAATGTAATGTAAGAATAATACATGCATATAACAATGTATGAGATAGAATATAGTTAATTACTAATTTAGTTACGTGACATCGGTCCTGATTGATACCTAACACCGCCCCCTCAATCTGGAGCATGCGTGTCGCTTTACAATGTGCTGCGGCACTGAGTGGCTTGGTAAGTATATCGGTGAGGTTGTCGGCGGATGGTACATGATGATAGTCGAAATTGACCTGTTCTTTGACGAAATGATAACGCACGCCAATTTGTTTTGTACAGTTGTGCTGACTGCAAGTGTTGCTTGCGAGAGCCAGAGCGCCTTGATTGTCACAGTACAGCGGCGTACTTTCTGAAATCTGAATGCCTAGCGATATGCAGAAGCTTTTCAAATACAATGCTTCCTTAGTGCCTTCTGCAAGGGACATATACACCGCCTCGCAAGAAGATAGGGCCACTGTAGGTTGTTTGCGAGTCTTCCAACTGATTGGGGCTTCTACTAGTGTAGCGATAAAACCACTAGTTGATCGACGATCGGTTGTATCGCCTGCCCAGTCGGAGTCGGTGTACATCGTGAGGGTTCCATTTAAAGGTGTAAACATGATGCAGTGGGACTTGGTAGATTTTAAATAGCAAAATAGATGTTTTACGGCTGCAACGTGTAATAGACTAGGTTTATCGAGGTACTGAGATAATTTAGATGTTACCCAGCTGATGTCTGGTCTAGTTGCGGTCATAAGATATATGAGATTACCGATAGCTTGTCTGTAAAGGAACTTGGAAGCTAAAAACGCTTGGTACTCTTCGTCTGCTGCTTTATGGAGTTGTGTACCTTTGTCTGCTGGTGTGCTTACTGAATTACACTTAGTGATTTTGAAGCGTGTGAGTATGCAGTTGACCTAGCATTCTTGACTCATTTGGTATCTGTTCGGAGTGTGTTTAAAGTCAATACCGAGGAACCACTTTAACTCTCCGCGATCATCCCTGCGGAATTGGTTGTGTAGGGCTTGCTTCACATCGGCGATCTGTTGTAAATCGCTGCTAGCAATAACTATGTCATCTACCCAGAAGAGTATCATTACTTTTGTGCTGTTGACAATCTTGGAGTAAACGCATGCGTCATTATCGTTCGGTGTAATTTTTTGTGACTTGAGAAAGTCAGTCAAAGATGTGTGCCAATTTCTACCGCTCTGTTTTAATCCATATAGTGACTTTTGTAGCAGGCAGGTTTGGTAGCTTCCGTCAGATGATGGCTGTTTGTAACCCAGAGATTGTTGGATATAAATCTCTTTGTCAATTGGAGCATTGAGGTATGCCCCCTTGACGTCTAGCTGATGAAGGTGGAGTGATCCATTTGCGGCAATCTGCAAAAGTGTGCGTATCGAGGTAAACCGTGTTGTAGGTGAATACATGTCATCGTAGTCGATGCCCTGTATCTGAGAATAGCCACGTGCTACGTATCGTGCTTTGTTCTGTACTTCTCCAGCATTTTTGCCCTGTTTAATCGTGTAGACCCATCGACCTTTGATTTCACTTCGTTTATCAGGTAGTGTTGTGATTTGCCGGGTGTTTTTGTCGGAAAGCGCTTTCATTTCCATGTCCATGGCTGCCTGCCATTTATCTGCATCTTCTGATCTGGTTGCTTCTTCATATGAAACAGGTAAAAATGGCAAAACGGCGCAAGCATAATCGACGTGTGCAAGCATCTGATAATCATCAAGGTATTTAGGTTGTCTGGTATCCCTCTGGGGTCTTGGTGGTTGTGTTGCGTCAGTATTTTGTGTAGGTGTTGTATGTTCTTGATTCTGTGGTTGTACAGGATTTGTGTTTTGACTATGAGGTAGGATAGGAAATGCCTCTTCGATGTCATCAGTCCATGCGTTTAGTTCTTTTATCTGCGATGGCCTGCTGTGAAAAAATACATTGCGTGATGTTAGAATACTGTTGTTCTTACTACTGAGAACAAAATAGCCTTGATTTAATGGGATTATGCCTAGAAAGGTGCCGGGCTGTCCACGTGAATCAAGTTTTTGCTTATTAGTTTTGACGTAGATTGTGCAAAGTGAGCCGAATTTGTGAATGTTCTTCATGTTTGGTTTTATATCGGTGAATAATTCATAGGCGGTTGCTTTAGTTCGGCGTTGATATGATCGATTGCGAAGGTATTATGCGTATCGTACAGCATATGACCAAAACGACTTAGGTAAGGTAATTCAGAGTCAGACATGAGGCATCGGGCCATGTCCAGAAGGCTGCGCCATGAGTGCTCTGATTTTCCATTCTGGTATGGCGAGTATGGAGCAGTGATTGTGTGCTTGATTCCTCTGTCTTGTAAAATTGACTTGAATGTACTGCCCACATAATCTCCACCGTTATTGCTGTGTAACTCGGTTACTTTGCCAATGGGAGCGACGTCGGCTATGAATTGTTTGAGGAAGATGTTGAGTTATACTTTAGTGTTCCCATCTGTAATTTCTTATAGTTGGATGTCAATAAAATATGAAGGTTCTGCAAGATAATATTTGGTGTTTAAATCTATGTACATGTATTGGCTGTATATCGAGTTGAACAGAAACAGGAAGTTGATTATAATGATGATTGTAACAATTAATATAATTGGCTGAAGTCGAAATGATTAACAAGTAAAGTGTAATGTAACAATAATATATGCATATAACAATGTATGAGATAGAATATAGTAAGTTACTAATTTAGTTACGTGACATTGGTCCTGATTGATATCTAACACAAGACTGCTTGTGATGCCATGTTATATTGCTCGAGAGAGCAATTTATTACTAGCCGTGAACACAAGATCACAAGAGATCGTCGTCTCCAGTCACTATATATCCAAAAGGAGTAACGTGTCTCTTAGTCGTCTACGCCGTATTTCATTCAGTCTGTGGTTCTTTATCCCTAAAAGTGTTATATTAGGAATATATAACAATTACCGTCCTACTAACATATCAAGTCAGTAGAGTACATTGACGAAATGCCGAAAATACTTATTTACCTTCACCTAAAACCTTTTATATAAAAGTTCACTAAAATGATTTTACATATTAAGCTTTGCCAAAAATGCTTAGCTCATCAAAAAATAGTAAGCGTAATAGAGAGGCATTTGTGTCACGTGGCGGGAAAACCCAAATAAAGCGAAACTGCAGTTGGCTGCCGAATAGTTTTACCCAAGGCCGTGTTGCACAAAGTCCCGTGACCAAAATCGGAAACACAACCGTTGATTTCTAAGCAAACAGTCCATTTTATATAATCTCTGATGAAGAGACCATAACATTGACAAAACTCTTCTTTTCAGAAGCTTTAAAATCGATAGCTGCATTATACATCATTTGAAAGAACACAAAATTCCCTATAGGGTGCTACCAGTAATTTCTTAAAATTCTTTTGTAAAAAAGCTCTATATATACATTATATATATATATACATGTATATGTATATATATTTTATATACATATATACATACATACATACATACATGCATACATGTATATATCAAAATATATATGTATATATATATGTTGTTTAATTGTTTCCTCATCCGGTTAACCCATACAGGTAGTAATTTTTGCTCTAACTCCGGTCTCCTACCAGAGACCTGGAAGTTTGAGCACTCAACTCAAGACCTTAGCTGTTCCCAATAGCGAACTTTTTGCAACTCACCTGAGTTGATGGCTGTCGGTATCTGGGCAAGCAACATTTTATGCGCCAGTGTTATTGTGCCCAGTGCCTCCAATGACTACTGGAATTACAGTTGTTCTTACATACTAACATTTTCCAATCTCATCTCCAAGAGGAAGATATTTCTCTACTTTTTCTTTTTCTTTGCTGGTTATATTGTAGTCATTGGGTACTGTTATATCTATTATAGTAGCCCTCTTGTTCTCCTTGTCCACCACCACTATATCTGGTTGGTTTGCTAGGACATGCTTGTCAGTTCAGATGTAGAAGTCCCAGAGGATCTTAGCGCGATCACTTTCCTTGACCTTACCAGGAGCTTCCCACCAGTGTTGTGGTTTATTAAGGCCATACTCATCACATAGACTTCTATACACAACACCTGTGAAATAATAATATATATATATATATATATATATAGATGTATGTATATATATTATATATACATATATATATATATATATATATATATATATATATATATATATATATATATATATATATATATATATATATATATATATATATATAAATAAATTGGAAAGTCAAATAGTTTACTTATCTTTCAGCTACTGTCAGTTTCCTGCTGGTGCATTCTTCAGGCTGTAAGCTTCAACTGTTGAAGCTTACAGCCTGAAAAAAGCTTCAACTGTTGAAGCTTACAGCCTGAAGAATGCGCCAGCAGGAAACTGACAGTAGCTGAAAGATAAGTAAACTATTTGACTTTCCAATTTATACTGCTCCATCCTATGTTGAGCACTCTGATTTTAGTTTCAAGTAGGATACATTTCAATATATACATGTATATATATATATATATATATATATATATATATATAAAATTGTTTCCTCACCCTGGATACCCCGTATGGGTGGTAAATTCTGCTCTAACTCGAGTCTCCTACCAGAGACCTGGGAGTTTGAGCACTCGCCTCAAGATCTTAGCTGTTCCCAATAGCGCACTTTTCTGCAACTCACCTGAGTTGATTGCTGTTGGTATTTGGGCAAGCCACATTTTATGTGCCGGTGTTATTGCGCCCAGCGCCCCAATGACTACTGGGATTACAGTTGTTCTTACATTCCAGCATTTTTCAATTTCTTCTCCAAGAGGGAGATATTTCTCTACCTTTTCTTTTTCTTTGCTGGCTATATTGTAGTCATTGAGTACTGTTATATCTATTATAGTAGCCCTCTTGTTCTCCTTGTCTACCACCACTATATCTGGTTGGTTTGCTCGGACATGCTTGTCAGTTTGGATGTAGAAGTTCCAGAGGATCTTAGCGCGGTCATTTTCATTGACCTTACCAGGAGCTTCCCACCAGTGTTGTGGTTTATTAAGGCCATACTCATCACATAGACTTCTATACACAACATCTGCGACATGATTATGCCGCTCGGTGTATGCGTTCCCTGCTAGCTGCTTGCATCCACTGATGATGTGTTGGATGGTCTGCATATGCTTTGATGCTTTGCTCCTCCTATTTCACTGTCTGCTGTACACTTTTGAGTCCCCCACCGCCATCTTTCCTATCAAGATACAATCTAGTAGTATCAGATTTTGGGTGGAGTGCTCCATGCATGGTCAGCAGTTTATGAGTTGCTATATCTGTTTCTTTGATGGCTTCCTCAGTCCACTTTATTATGCCTGCTGGATATCTTTTTACTGGCAGTGCGTAGGTATTTATTGCCATGACTTGGTTCTTGGCATTGAGCTGGCTCTGTAAGACCTGCCGAAGGCGTTTATTGTATTCTGTAATGGCTTTGTGACATACCTCGGCTTCGTGGTTGATGTTGCTTTGCATAATCCCCAAGTACTTGTACCCTTCTTCTATATCTTTGATGGTACCATTTGGCATTCTTAGGCCATCTGTGAGCATAGAATGGCCTTTCTTAAGAATTAGCCTTCCACATTTATCAATACCGAAGGTCATTCCGATGTCCTTGCTGTATACCTGAGTGAGGTGTATTAGCGAATCAATGTCCCTTTCTTTGTTAGCGTACGCTTGATGTCATCCATGTAGAAGAGGTGGTTTATCTTGGTGCCACTCTTAAACTGGTACCCATATTGAGTCTCATCCAGCATATTGCTTAGAGGGTTTAGGCATATGCAGAAGAGCAGCGGTGATAAGGAGTCACCTTGATAGATGCCTCGCTTAATTTGTTTAATTTCCAAGTGGTGGGCAAGCACGTTATTGGTCGATAGTTTTTAGGAATCGGCCCCTGCTTTGGATCTTTTATCAGAAGTACAGTTTGTCCTTTGGTCAGCCATTCTGGATGGTCACCTTGTTCTATTAGGCATTCCATCTGCTTAGCCATTCTAGTGTGAAGTGATGTCAATTTCTCTAACCAGAAGGCTTGAATCATGTCATGGCCAGGTGCTGCCCAGTTCTTCATACGCTGCACTCTGCACTTGATGTCCTCTTTGCTGATGGTGAGTCCTTGCTGGGCCACAGTGTGTTGATGACTCTCTTTAAGCCTCTTCAGCCAATTTGCAGTGGTGTTATGAGTAGTCTCTTTCTCCCAGATGTCCTTCCAGAACTTTGAAGTACTAGATCGGAGAGGCTCAGACATTGGCCTCTGCAGTTTACCTTTGAACTGGGAATCACTCTAGATGGATTAGTGATGAACAGTTTGTTCATTCTCTTGTTATCCCGCTTTTTGGTGTACCGCTTCAGTCGTGCCGAGAGTGCTACTAGCTGCTGTTTGGCAGATTCTAGAGCTTCTATTGTGGCTTCCCTTTATGGACGCTCCAAACTGTGGTTAGATCTCTCACTGAAAGATCTCACATATATATATATATATATATATATATATATATATATATATATATATATATATATATATATATATATATATATATATATATATACTAGCTGCATTACCCGTCTACAGGAGCAGATTCACGGGCAGCATAAGGTTTATTGAGAGTTGTCTTTCATACGGTAAAACAACTCCAAATATGCAGTTACATCTCCGTCTCTCCCCTCTCTCCGTCTCTCCCCTCTCTCTCTCCCCTCTCTTTCCCTCCCTTGCTCTCTCTCTCCCCTCTCCTCCTCGCTCTCCCTCTCTCTCCTTCTCTCCCTCTTTCCCCTCTCTCCATCTCTCCCCTCTCTCTCCTCTCTCTTCTCCCTCTTTCTCTCCCTCTCTCTCCCCCCTCCCCTCTCTTCCTCGCTCTCCCTCTATCTCTCCTTCTCTCCCTCTTTCCCCTCTCTCCGTCTCTCCCCTCTCTCTCCCTCTCTCCCCTCTCTCTCCTTCTCTCCCTCTTTCCCCTCTCTCCCTCTTTTTCCTCTCCCCGTCTCTCCCCTCTCTCTCCCTCTCTCCCCTCTCCCTCTCTCTCCCTCTTTCTCTCTCTATGCTCCCCCCTCTCCTCCTCGCTCTCCCTCTCTCTCTCCCCCCTCTCCTCCTCGCTCTCCCTCTCTCTCTCTCTCCCCTCTCCTCCTCGCTTTCCCCCCTCTCTCTCTCCCTTTCTCTCCCTCTCCTCCTCGCTCTCCCTCTCTCTCTCTCTCTCTCTCTCTCTCCCCTCTCCTCCTCGCTCTCCCTCTCTCTCTCCCTTTCTCTCCCTCTCTCTCTCCCTTAGTTCAACGCAACACATGCGGATAGACAACATTTTTGGTTTTTCTGTCGGGCGTATGAAGAAACAGTTTTCGGCGTGTGCCTACTTTTGAGCAGGCAACGTATAGCTGGTCATGGCTGATGCAGGGTGACAGTAAGTCGATAGTAGCTGCTCTCTTTCTTTTCACAATAGCGTATCGCAACCCTCGGAGTACTCGTGAAAGTTCTGTAATAGTAAGTTAGAGTAGGCCTACTCGTAGCTGGAAAAAAATTAGTAACTCGGCTGCTGAAGGAAATGAACATGACCCACTATCACGAACAGCGGCAAATCCAACGTTATTAAGTAGCGGAGATATGGCAATTCATAGACAATACAACATCGTATAAGAAACACTTACCTTTTTGACGTGGAAATTTAGTAGGTGAGAAATGCGTTTTTCCAGTGGCTCCAAGAAACAAACGTTTACGTGACCTTCTCGGTACACGTTGGCAGTAAATATTAATTGCATGTAAATAACTACTCGTTAATTTATTTAAAGAGTAGTAAATTTTAGTTAATTCACTACTAATATTTACTACTAATTTAATTTTACTACTTACACTTACTTAAGTTTGCTTCGTATGATCGAATCGAAAAAAAAGACCGCCATATAATTTATTTATACTGCTCATATTTAGGAGTTATCGGTGACTCAATCTATTGAGAAGACAACTCATACTATTAGCATATCAGCGTTTATCGTCCATCCCTACGATGAATAGTAGGTTACGTATTATAATAGAGGCGTGAACTAACCGGAGATTCCCGTTAATGCGCCCTAGCGGTGAAAAAAAAACACAGAATAGACACGCCCTAATATAAAAGTAGCAGCTAATAGTCGGAAAAGTACGGTATTCTATAAGGCGGACAATCAATCACATACACACACACACAACGATTGCCATTTATATAGTAGATATACATATATACATATATATATATATATATATATATATATATATATATATATATATATACCTTTATACATATATATACATGTAGATACTAGCTGTGCTACCCAGTGTTGCCCAGGTATAAAAAATCAGCTTATAAACAATGAGAGGTAATGAGAGTTGCCTGTCACTTGCTATTAGCCTGTCACATTTCCAATGGAAAACTTAAATAGCCTTATTAATAAAAGCTTGGCTCCTAATTGCCATAAATTTACGGCATGGTATTTGCTCCGTATAGTGACATATATGGCCTAGCAAGGCTATCAATCTCTGTGGTCGAATTGGTACGGTGTAGGACTGGCGAATGAGAGATTCCGAGATCAATTCTTCAGCGATTCAACAAATTCATTATTTTAAGATTTCAATAGCTATAGCTGGACGCACCTACAAATGACATACAAACAATTTTTTAGATACGCGTATATATATATATATATATGTATATATATATACATGATAGATGCATATATATATATATATTAGAAAATTAAATAGTTCAATTATCTTTCAGCTACTGACAGTTTCCCGCTAGTGCATTCTTCAGGCTGTAGAATTCAACTGGGACAAGATGATAACTTTTCAAACATCCCACTCTTTCACGTGATTGGTGGATTTTGTCGCGCTCTGATTCACTTAATACTAAAATTGCAGAGAAGATAACTCTTAGAATGAGGGCAGAATGAGGCAATTTCTGTTCTTTTATTAATTGTTGACATATCAGGGTTTTTAATAATGTAATAATTTTCAGAAATACATAAATTGCACCTTTTCCTTAAGTTGCTGTAGGATTTAGCATGTTTTGGTATAGTCCAGTCAAGTTTGAAGTTAATGTCTCAATCTTTCAGTGCCCATATGTCTTTGCTCAGTTCTGTAGCATTTCTTTTTGCGCTAATATTTATACTGCTTTTATGGTTACTGTATCTAGTTTTAAAGTCGGTTTCACAAAGTCCTACATAGGTCTCAGCAGTGTAGCTGTCTAGTCTTGTCACTTGTGCTTGGTAGACTATGCTCTTATGAAGGTAGTTTTGGTTAAGTGGACAGTCTGATTTTGTTCTGCAGTTGCATTTTTTGATTTCGGTAGTTGGCGGATTTGAAAGTAGCTTTTTGTTATGGTATTCTATTTTGTTTTTGATGTTAAGCATAGTAAAGTAGCTCAATTTCAAGGTATTTTTGTTAAATATTTTATGTAGAGTGTTTGTTTTTTGGAAGCATTTGTTGATCAAAGTCAGGAATCTTTTTCCTATGTTAGTTTTTACACTTGAATTAAATGGTGGGTTATACCAAGTTATGGTTCGTTGTCTAGTTTGTCTTTTTCTTTTGTTAGTAGAGATTGTATTTTCAAAAATAAGTCTATGGTTGTATCCACTGTTTGTCAGAACTGTCTGGTATGGTTGTACCGCCTTGTCAAAAATCTGTTTGCTAAAAGAATAAAGCAGTATACTGTTACTAAAAGCGGTGTAAATATTAGCTCAAAAAGAAATGCTACAGAACTGAGCAAACACATATGGGCACTGAAAGATTGAGACATTAACTTCAAACTTGACTGTACTATACTAAAACACGCTAAATCCTACAGTAACTTGAGGAAAAGGTGCAATTTATGTAATTCTGAAAAAAATATTACATTACTAGAAATTCCCCTGTCATACAGCCCATGACCAAAGTGATATTGGAAAAAAGAAAGGGTACTACCGGTTGAGAAATGCAATATTAGCAGTCAAATGGCACTGCAGTGCAATAGGATAACTGCAATGGTAGCTGTAATGTACTGGGTGTGGGTGTTATTATATACAACAAACAGAAATAATGAAAGGAAAGGATTATATGTTTATATCTCTCCCCTTGCAATAGGAGAAATGCAATATTAGAAGTAAAATGCACTGATATTATTAGAATAACCAATATTATTAATATAGTAATACAGTAATAATAGAAAACCAATGCACAATTTTGTTTACATTTCAAAATGTCATAGCTAACAATATCAAGGAGCTGTGATATTTATATAGATTTTTAGAAAATCTGTTTAACAAAACTATTTACAAAAAATAATAACAGTAACATACTGCCCCTCATCGATGTTGTTAGTGTGACTATAACACTTCAAGAGTCATCCAAACTTATAATTAAATATTGTAATAATCTCATAAGAATCGTTAGAAAAAATTATCATCGTCATTTCCTTTACTTTGACTGCGTTGGACATCAGTTAGAATACCAAAGTAGTCAGAAGTGTCTAAAAAGTCAGTTACTTTGAAATCGGCAAAAAATAAATGATTATATTTCAGTACTCCCACGTTAATTACAGAAACCTTTGGCAATTCTACAATGCTATAGACTGGTGAAATGTGCACGTTATTTTGTCGTGAAATGCGCACGACTTAATGGTTCTATTATCTGTCGCTCGGCGTTTCAATTGCCAGTCTTAATTTTGATAAAAGTAAGGCTTGGCCAGTTTTAATCACGATTTTCGGCCCAATTAATCTGTCTATATGTGTATAATCCATTCAGATGGGTACGTTTTAAGATACTGTCGTCACTTTTCAAGAACTTGGTAATATAGTTAAATAGGTTTATATGTGTTTTGTATTGTTATTATACTTTAACGACTCTACAGAAAAATGGTTAAATTTGTTGATGAGATTTTGGTACAAAGGTTTGCGACGTTGTTGATGAATAATTTTCGTGAGTTGCGTGCACATGCATTTATTATAAAACTCTCAAACATTCGCTCCGCTAGTTCGGTCGTGGGATTAAAAAACCTGATATGTCAACACTTAATAAAAGAACAGAAATTGCCTCATCCTGCCCTCATTCTAAGAGTTATGTTCTCTGCAATTTTAGTAATAAGTCAATCAGAGCGCGCCAAAATCCACCAATCACGTGAAAAAGTGGGATGTTTGAAAAGTCACCATCTTGTCCCAGTTGAAGTCTACAGCCTGAATAATGCACTAGCAGGAAACTGTCAGTAGTTGAAAGATAAGTGAACTATTTATTTTTCTAATTTATACTGCTCCATCCTATGTTGAGCACTCTGATTTTAGTTCTAAGTAAGATACATTTCAATATATATATATATATATATATATATATATATATATATATATATATATATATATATATATATATGTAGGGATCATCAGATGCTAAATTCAAATCCTAGCAACCACACCCTTCTGGCAGTCCTTAGACAAGACCCTTGCTTATATAATGTCTACAACCCCAATGGTGAGCGAAACAATCAAAGCCATGCCGGCTCGGACGTTGGCAACAGTTTACCCAAGTAACCTCAACCAGCGAGGAGTGCATATCAACACACAAAGTTACCCATACACAATCTTGTGTTGACTAACCGGTTGAAGAAAACATGCACTTTGAACTTGACCCGAGGATGAAAGATCTTGCGGAAAATATCATCAACAAGATGACAGCTGCTAATGATTATGAAAGCAGGGTACCGCTACAGAGAATTAACAAGACCATACCTAAGAAGCCGTTAGAAGACATTAACTTGGCACTGGAGTTGATCTCACCTGAGTCGATCAGTGAGACTAATGCCCTCATCTACAGTAAGGCAACCATCGTCTTAGAAGAAACGGGTATTAAGCTACTGTCAACAAAGCCTCAAGCCATTCTGTTTTGGCAGATGAGGCTGCAAAATAAGGTCAATGACTTGCGCAAGAAAGTTAGTAGGCTCAGTTAGAGATCTAACCACAGTTTGGAGCCTCCAAAAAGAGAAGCCACATTGGAAGCTCTAGAATCTGCTAAACAGCAGCTAGCAGCACTCTTGGCAAGACTGAAGCTGTACACCAAAGAGCGGAATAACTAGAGAATGAACATACTGTTCACCAATAACCCATCTAAAATGTATTCCTAGTTTCAAAAGTGAACTACGGAGGCCAATGCCAGATCCTCCCAAATCCAGCACCTCAAAGTTCTGGAAGGACATCTGGAAAAAAGAGTTTACTCATAAAACCACTGCAAATTGGCTGAAGAGGCTCAAAGAGAGCCACCAACACACTGTGGCTCAGCAAGGATTCACCATCAGCAAAGTGGACATCAAGTGCAGAGTGCAGCGTATGAAAAACTGGGCAACACCTGGCCATGACATGATTCAAGCCTTCTGGTTGAAGAAATTGACATCACTTCACACTAGAATTGAAAAGCAGATGGATTGCCTAATACAGTCATACTTCGACTTACGAGCTTAATGCGTTCCGAGACTGAGCTCGTATGTCAATTTACTCGTATGTTGGTGCAATTTATTTATATATAAAACAATTAAATATATATTGATTGGTTTCCATACTCTAAAAAATGCAAATAAAACACTCAAAACAAGATATTGTAACAGAAAGAACATGTTGGTTATTGTACTAACTTACCACATGCTTTCAAAAAGAAACAAATAAAAAATAATGCAAGGAAATGTGATAAATTAAAATGTAAAATTAAATACATACAATAGCAGCCAACGCTAACATTTGCCAGAGAGGGAGATGTAAGTTATCCTTCATTACAACAGTTGACTTTGAAAAGTTTGTATTTTATCAAAGTCTTAAAAGACAAACTTAGAAGCAAATCTAAGCACAAACTTTCATTTTTAACTTAACGTAATTAAAATTTCTTCGGCCTTCAAAGTTTGAAGTTTCTCGCTGGTTAGCCAATTTTTCCTTTGTTTCGCTTTCACGACTAGCCGGCCGTTTTAAGATGAACCTGTCTAAAGACGTTTCCCTTTGTCGCCCTTTCAACATGTTACGATTAGGACGAACACAGTTGTCGTCACAAAGGTTTTATGCACGACCACTAGCCAACTTGTCCGAAAATCTATTTTTATAGTTTTGATAGATAGCACCGGCCTTTTCAAATAGCGTCGTTTCAGTTATGCTGTCACCGGCCAAATGTTTATCTTTCATCCAATGCCTGAGCGGTCTCTCCATCAGCTGTCGTGAAGATCAATGCGCCGTTTAGAAACTATGGTTAGTCCTTTTGCGAGCTAAATGCCCTGAATATAATCCTTCTGTTTGATAATTGTGGATGTATTTCTGTCATATTGCTGAGCTAGCTCAATCACGCTTACACATTTCGCATATTTTTCAATAATTTTCCGTTTAATATCATTTGATTGTTATCATTTGCGTTTTCTTTGCATTATTTTTCATTTTACTGACAAACTTTCGGTCTACGCGCAGTACTTTTAATTCACATAATTCTGCACTGAAAATCGCGCACAAAAACTTGGTACAATGTATAACCTAAGCAGTTGAAAAATACAGATTGATGCTGTTGTCATAAAACACCTCCGGCATACTTGGCAACCGACTCACGGGTTCGTATCTCAAACATGGCTCGTATGTTAGTGCTAAAACTTGCTCAAAAGCTGGCTCGTATCTCAAGTTTCTCATACGTTGGAGCACTCGTAAGTTGAAGTATTGCTGTACATGTAGATGAAGGCGACCATCCAGAATGGCTGACCAACGGACGAACTGTACTCCTGATAAAAGACCTGAAGCAGGGGCCGATTCCCAAGAACTATCGACCAATAACATGCTTGCCCACCACCTGGAAACTGCTCTCAAAAATAGTTGGGGATTAACTGGAAAATCACATGAGTCACTATATGACCAGTGCACAGAAATAAGTTGGACGCAACACTCGAGGAGCCAAACATCAGTTTCTGGTGGATCGAACGTTCTGTCAAGACAGAAGGAGAAGGCATACCAATTTTGCCATGGCTTGGATTGACGACAAAAATGCCTATGACCCAATTTTTCATAGTTGGATACTTGAGTGCCTAAGGTTGTGCAATGTTCACCCTACTAATGTAGTGCTCATCAAAATGCCAATGACCAAATGGAAGACGGAACTGGAGGCTAATGGCAAAAAGTTGGCGAATGTCAAAATTAAGCGAGGCATCTATCAATGTGACTCCTTATTACCGCTGCTCTTTTGCATATGCTTAAACCCTCTAAAATCTAAGCAATATGCTGAAAAAAGCTCAATATGGGTACCAGTTTAAGAGTGGCACCAAGACAAACCATTTCTTCTACATGGATGACATCAAGCTGTACGCTAACAAAGAAAGGAAATTGAGTCGCTAACACACCATACTCAGATATACAGCAAGGACACTGGAATGAACTTTTTGTATTGAGAAATGTAGAAGGCTAATTCTCAAGAAAGGCCGTTCTGTGCTCACAGATGGCCTAAAAATGCCAAATGGTACCATCAAAGATATAGAAGAAGGGTACAAGTACTTAGGGATTATGCAAAGCAACATCAAGGATGAAGTTGAAGCACGTCACAAAGCCATCACCAAATACAAGAAACGCGTTCAGCAGGTCCTACGAAGCCAGCTCAATCTCAGGAATCAAGTCATGGCAATAAATACTTACGCACTGCCAGTAATAAGATACTCAGCAGGCATCATAAAATGAACTGAGGAAGCCATCAAGGAAACATATATAGCAACTCGTAAACTGCTGACCATTCATGGAGCCCTCCACCCAAAATCTGATACTACTAGATGCTATCTCGATAGAAAAAATAGAGGTAGGGGACTCAAAAGTGTACAGCAATCAGTGAAAGAAGAAGAACAAAGCATTAAAGCTTATGCAGCCTTTATGGCCACCTGAGACAAGTTGCTAGCTAAATTTAAATCGGCTGCTCTGACAATGGTGCTTCTCAGTGATTGTGAGGAACTTGACTGGTACATGAAACCTCTTCATGGTGCGTACCACCGACAAATATTTAAAATTGGTGACCTACACTAGACATATATGTGGTTGAACAAAGGAAACTTAACAGCCAATACAGAATCGCTACTCATGAGCAAGTGCTCTCAACGAGGCAACTCCAAACAAAAATCTATCACACTTGAAACGATCCTAAATGCAGACTGTGCAAAAATGCACCTGAGACCTTCCAACACATCATCAATGGATGCAAGCAGCTAGCAGGAAACGCATATACGGAGCGGCATAATCATGTTACAGGTGTTGTGTACAGAAGTCTATGTGATGAGTATGGCCTTAATAAACCACAACACTAGTGGGAAGCTTCTGGTAAGGTCAATGAAAGTGACCGTGCTAAGATATTCTGGGACTTCTACATTCGGACTGACAAGCATGTTCTAGCAAACCAACCAGATATAGTGATGGTAGAAAATGAGAACAAGATGGCTACTATAATAGATATAGCAGTACCCAATGACTACAATATAGCCAGTAAAAAAGAAAAAAGTAGAGAAATATCTCCCTCTTGGAGAAGAGATTGAAAAATGCTGGGATGTAAGAAAAACTGTAATTCCAGTAGCCAAATAGGCACTGGGCGCAATAACACCGGCGCGTAAAATGTGGCTTGTCCAGATACCGACAGCAATCAATTCAAGTGAGTTGCCAAAAAATGCGCTATTTTGAACAGCTAAGATCTTGAGGCGAGTGCTCAAACTTCCAGGTCTCTGGTAGGAGACCCGAGTTAGAGCCAAAATTACCACCTGCATGGGTTAACCGGGGTGAGAAAACAATTTATATATATCTATATATGTATATATATATACCAGCCAAATGCCCGGCATTGCACGAGTATTAAAAACCAGCTTATAGACAGTGGCAGGTAGTGTAGTTGCCTGCCACTTGCCATTAGCCTGGCACATCGACAATGACTGCTGTAAAACCCCTAATTGAATGCCACCTCTATTTGAATGCCACCTCCAATTGATTGCCATCCTAAGAGATGGGTTAAAAAATAGAGCGCCACTCTCTAATAGAATGCTATCTCTATTTGACCGCCACTTTGACAGTATGTGATCTTTACAAACCCATAATATCAGTTGATCAATAGAAAAGTGGCCACAATATCATTTTAATAATGAATCGGTTACCTCAATAACAATTAATTCTCTCATGTTTCAATTCCAAAGCTTTTCATTGTTTTTTTTCTTAGAAGTTTGAAAGGCAACACCATAGAAATAGTTAATAACTTTCTCAGGCTAATAAATGTTTATTTTTTAACAGGATCTTGAATTTTTGAAGTACATGTACATATATATGCATGTAAAAAACGTTTGCAATTACGATGGTAGATGAACGACTAGTTTATGCATTATATTTGTCCTAAATGCAATGCGTAAAACTATTGCTCTGCCAAAAAAATGCTTGCACCTTAATATCGACAATGCATGCAATCGACAGTTCAGCAATGCAGAAAAAGAGTTGAAGTCAGAAGACATTGTGGAATGTATTGCTCAGAAGAACCTCGTTCCATTGAAAGCAACAATCAGAACGCAGCCATCTGAGCAAATGATGCAAATGCTTTTGTTTTGGAAAACGTTTATTTTAGTTTTTGTATATAACATAAGTATGGTTCATTTATGTTCCTTGTTCTTGAATATATATTTGTAGTATTTAACAGATCATTATTACATAATTTATAACTTTGCAGATTCATAGCATTTTTTGGTAGTATGCTTATGGTTACCTTAATTTGGCTTATAATGGATCGACGCTCATAACTTCTCTTTTATTATCCATAAAAAGCTAGTTTTTGCTGCAAACTGTAGCAAACATATCAATGAGTGCAATGAGCTTTGAATCAACATTGTTAAATATAGATATAAGTAAAATTATGCTTTTAAATTTAGAATGCAATAAAAAGTTGAAATTTACAATAAGTTGCACAGCAGGGCACAAGCTATAACATCATTGCAGATTACTTGCAAGTAATAAATATCAACCATTAAAGATATTTCTCTGATACCCAATGCATATTTATTTAGAGATCTATAAAAAGTTGGTGATAAGTTAGCAAATTTCTTGCATTTAAAAGGGTTAATGTCTTTCCGCCTAAAGGAGAGTGCGAAATCTAGGCGACATTTGCTTTGCCCGTATATGGGTTAAATTGATCTCTCCAAAGTTCTGATGTACTATTTGACAAATGCAACACCTGCCTTTATTTGAACGCCACATCTATACAAAAATCGCTTTTTTTAATGCCACTTCTATTTGAATGCTTTCTTTATTTCAACGAACCTCTATTTTACCGCCACTATAGGAAAGTTGAATCATAGAGTGCCATGGCATTCAAATAAAGGTTTTACCGTAACTTATAGCATTTTAGTAAAGGCTGAACATGTATTTTTATTCTAATAAAGTTTTTTGTTTGATAAATTAGTTCAAGCATGGTACAGAAGCGTTCAGTGTTGGTACTTTAACCAATCACCCACCATTCAAGGTTGGCAGGTGTAATAAGTATGTGCCCAATTAATTCATTGTATTGCAAGTAGGCTGCATGACTTAGTGTTTAGCTCATTCACCTCTACAACTGGAGTTTAATTGCAGTGCAAAATATTTTTTTGTTGATAAAACCTTATTGTTACAACTGGACACACAAATGACAAACAAACACTGAGATTTATATATATAGGTATGCAATTACCTGAATAAACATTAAGGTATAAAAAATTAGACAACATAGACATTAAGTTTCTTTATAACAACTTAAATATTCAATTACTCAGCTTTCACTGTAAGTGCGTTGCTTCTCCCCCTTGTGTCTAAACATGATTGCGAACTAAGAAAACTGGAGAAACCCACATTCTTGACCAAGTGTTCAGCTGGCTGCGAGAAAAAAGGCAATTGATGTTTAAAGCTGGTGCAAGGTTTAGGACGAAAATGCCACCGCTGTTAGTATTTTGTTAGAATTTTTCTTTTAACATTATTCTGTAAGTATTTCTTCAACTTTCATACATCTCTTATCAAGAAGGAGCTAAAGAGATCTGATAATATATACAGCTAGAGACAGCAGCAGGGACGGTAAATTGGCAGCATCGCTGTGAACTGTTCCTTAATTGGGTGAGTTTTTACAACATGCCACCAAAAGGAAGTATATCATCTGCATTACTAGCGATTATCGAGGATGATGAGAAATTTAAGAAACTGGATTCAAAGCTAGATATTATTATCTCTCAACTCAGTGAATTCAATGTAAGAATTACATCGGTTGAACGCAAAACAGCAGAGTTTGAAAACACGTTCGAATACCTCAGTAAAGAAATTAGGGACCTAAGAGCTGAAGTTAAAGAGTTAAAACAATCTAAAGCCAATGTAGAGAAAAAGCTTGACTCTTTCGATAGTTTAAGCGGGAAGGTAGATGCTAGCGAGCAGGCATCCCGTGGCAAATGCATTGAATTGAATGGAATTCCCCATTCTAAAGATGAGAATTTACTTGAAGGTTTCAAAAATATTCTAAAAAATCTCAAACTAGACTACGTAAACCCAATGTTAGACATTGACAACATGTATCGCATACGCCAGACATCACGAGTAATAACTCGTTTTCTACACACCAGCAAAAGAGACAAGTTTTTCATCGATTATCGCAGGAACATTCAAGATACGTCTTCTCTTGGATTTCTAGATAAAGCAAAGATTTATATCAACGAAGTTCTTAGCCGAGCACAAAATGAACTCTTCTGGAAAACTAGAAACTTTAAAAAGGAACATAGTTATAGGTATCTATAATAGATTCAAGATGAGAAAAATTCCTCCGCAAACTTCTAATATACAATAATTGTGTGCAGCACTCGTAAACCAATTGATATAATATGTCTTACTGAAACTTTTATATATGATCATGAAATATCTTTCTATCACCTGGATGATTATATATTTTTAGGCGTTCAACGTAAGACAAGATGTGGTGGTGTCGGAGTTTACCTGCGCAGTGGCATTGCTGGTGGGGTGGCTGGCATCGCGGTTGAGTTGGCTGAAACGGAGGATGTCACTTTCACTGTCGGAGGTGGGGTTGTTGGCATGTTTCAGACTGGTCTTACCATGACGGTAGTTTACAGGCTGCCCAGTGCTAGTATTTGTGACTTTTTGCATGACCTGGACAACTATCTTCAATCTATATCACCTTCATCTAATCATATTATGGTAGGAGATATTAACATAAATACTCTTGAAGAAGGTCATACTGCTTCAGAATATTTAAATATTCTTTCTAACTATGCGTTTGTAAACGTGATAAATATTCCTACAAGAATAAATACGTGTCTGTACCATATAAACATTAATTTTCATAACCACATTATTGTGTCAGGCACGTTGTACACACCATTAAGTGATCATCTACCAGCTTTCATTAATATTGATAGCCTTTCACGTTTTTTGAATGTGTTTGACAGCGCAAGCTTTTCATTCCGGGATTACAAAAAATTTAATGAAAACTCGTTTTTCAGAGATTTGGCAGACCTTGACTGGAACCATTTGTTAAACAACCAATTAACACTAGATGAAAAGTATGATACCTTCTTACAAAATTTGTTACATGTTTGTAATACTCATGCACCCACTAAATCTTTTAACTCGCAGTCACAGGCGAAACACCAGAAGAGAAAAGCTTGGATTACAACAGAGGTTTTAGACTTGATAAAAAGAAAAAATTATCTATATCGCAGAACATTAAATTCTCCGTTAAACATGAAATTAATAAATAAATACAAAAAAATTAGGAACAACCTAACAACAGCTCTACGGCTTTCTAAATCCAAATATTTTGAAGAGAAGCTTAAGGCTGCCTCAAATGCTAAACACTTATGGAATATTGTTAATCAGGAATTAGGAAAAAGCACTGTAACATCACCGGTGCCTAAATTAATTATTGACAATCGAAACCAGGTTTTAGAAGATGAAAAAGGTATTGCCGACCATTTCAACAGTTATTTTGTAAATGTTGGACCCAACTTAGCTAAAGCGTTTGGTAATACCTTTCAAGAAGAAAAGATACTATTGCAAAGTAATCTGTCAAATCCAGAGTTTCAATTTAAAAAAGTTGATAGCACCGAGGTGAAAGCATATCTGCAAGATTTAAATATAAAAAAAGCTACCGGCTTAGATAATATTCCAGCAAAGCTATTAAAGCTTGCTTGTTTCTCCATTTGCAATCCTTTGACAAAATTAATTAATGAATCTTCAGAAATTGGCCTAATCCCAAAATTTCTTAAAATAGCTAAAGTAAAACCTCTATTAAAAAACCTCTATTATTAAACCTCTATATAAAAAAGGCTCAGTAAAGCTTTGTTCAAATTATCAGCCTATTTCAATACTGCCTGTCATAAGGAAAATACTGGAAAAGATCGTGAACACACAAATAATGCAATATTTAGAAAGTAATAATTTGATTCATGAAAACCAGTTTGGATTTCGGAAAAATAAACACACTACACTAGCTTTTACTCAATTCACAAATCAAATTTTAAAAGCATTTAATGATGGGAAAACCGTACTTGGAGTCTATCTTGATTTTAGTAAAGCCTTTGATACCCTTGATCACCTAATTCTTTTATATAAGCTGAAACAGCTAAAGTTTAGTTCAAATTCTATTAAATGGGTGGAAAACTTTCTTTCTCAATGGAAGCAGGTCACCATTATTGGACAATCTGTCTCTGATGAACTAAGCATTACATGTGGTGTTCCCCAGGGATCCATACTTGGCCCTACACTTTTTTAATTTATATTAACGATTTACCAAACATTTTAACAGTTTTTACTCCCATTTTGTATGCCGATGATACAAACTTGTTTTTAGAATCTAAAGACTTAGATGAGCAAATTTCAACGGTAAATAATGAACTGAATGAAATCCAAAATTGGTGTACTATAAATAAACTAACATTAAATGGAGACAAAACAAACTTTATGATATTAAAAAACAATCAAAATAAATATGAATTCACTAGGACCGCTTTAACTTTGCATGGTAAAATTTTAAACCAAGTCGAAAGTGTAAAATTTCTGGGTGCTCACATTGATACAAATTTATCATGGAAGGTTCACATAGAAAAACTTTTTAATAGTGTTAGACCTTTGTTAGGACTCTTATATAAATGCTCAAGTTATTTACCCCACAAAATTTTGGTTTTAATTTACAACGCATTTATTCATTCTAGATTCAGTTACTGTATTGAGGCTTGGGGTAACGCCCCAGGTAAATACTTAAACAAATTTCAACTTCTACAAAAACGAGTTCTCAGGATTTTACATAAAAAACTTAAATTAGAACACACCCGCCCACTTTTTCAAAAATCTTCAATTTTTACTGTGAATAAACTCTATAAATTTCGAACTCTCATCGAGTCTCATCAATTATTCTGCAGCCTTAAATCACATCGCATTCATCAATATCCCACTCGCTGCTCTTTCTTAAATTTAAAGCTACCTCCCTCTAAATCTGCTTCGGGTCATCGCAAAATGTCATACCAGCAGTCAGCACAATGGAACGCTCTGCCTGATGAACTGCGTAGGGTAGTGAGTAAGCCCACTTTTAGACGTGCCATCAAGCTGTACCTGTTGAGCGGTGACTAAATAGTTTCTGGCTGCTTGCTGTTAACTTGTGGCCCAGCACCTTGACTAGCAATGCTACTGCACAGTTTGGGCCTCATCATTATTTCTTCTTTTTTTTTTCTTTTTTTCTGTTTTCATATTTTTTGATGAAATAAAACAAACAAACAAACAAACAAACTAGTCACCCAGAAGAAAAACTGTTACCTGTTGAGTGGTATGTTAGCTGTTTGGGTGGTATCTTGGTGTGGTAAGGAACAACACATGCTAGTGTTTATTGCAGTAGTCTATTACTAAAACAGATGAATCACATACAATACTACTACTATGCATATCTGGTATGCCACCATCTACTACAAACGCTGCCGTTGCGGCTTACTTTTCCGGCCGGTCACAAAAATTACATCAGCATGAAACATGACTCTACTGACTGCACTAAAGAAAAGTTCATAATTATAAATATAACATACTCCAGCACTCTAGTTAAATTGTTAGTAGATGATCTAGATTAGACTAACCTAGTAAAGACACTAACTTAAATGGTTGTAGCTAATGGTAAGATTTGATTACAGTATCATAAATGACTCACTCGCAGTCTGGACACTCGACTTTTCTGTGCATCCAGAGCTCCATTTAGACAACCTAAGCAGTGTATATGCTCACAAGGTAACAGCTCTGGCATCTTTATATTTTCATTCTGTTTCAAGCATTCGTCACATCCTACAGATGTGTTTGCTGGATCTGGGGTAGCAGCCATTTTAGTTGGTTACTACAAACACGGTGTTTCTAGTAACCAACTAAAATGGCTGCTGTGAAACACGGGTCCAATAAGAGAACTAGCAAAAATAAGTGATAGTCTCACAAGACAGTTTCTCTCTAAAAATCATGTATTGTGACCATGTAGACAACCATGACTTTCCTCACTTTCTATACCCATGACTTTCCTTTGCAGGTTTCATCAGTGGTATGCCATTGCCTTCTGTAGGGTGTTTTATTGATACAACATCTCTAGTTAGGAGATCGTTGGCTTGCAGAGGAGCTTCTGAGCAATGCTGAGGGCAGTGAAAGTGTTGCTAGTGCAGATTTCGCTGTGATAAGTACAGTAAGAACCTTTGCATTACTTTGTACATGCAACACACTATAGCTTTATGAATACTCATCATAGAATCAAGTATTTAGTTGATTTTGACCCAACCACAAAAAATATTCAAGATGTGAATGATGCTTAAACTTGAGTATAAGTATGCACACAAATAAACCACATATGGTTAAAATGATAGTCTATTATGGTTTTAATATATAATGTTAGTGAGACTGCAATATACACACCTCAACTTCATTGGAATAGTGATAATGCTTTACTTCCTATTCCAAACAGATATGAAAGTTAGAGCCCAAGTTTGATTAGTTGATGGTAATTACTGAAGGCAATCAAATATTAAGATGTGTACATAACCCATCCCGTAAAGAACTTGTAAAAACCATTGCTTGTGCTGAGAACTTAGTTCAATGTGCAGTGATTTTGTAGTAGAGGTGCTAGGGAAGCCAGTTGGGTCAGTTGATCCACAGCATCAACGTCATAATATTGTGTGGTTGTAGTACACACAGTTTCAGGTTTTGAAGAATGCGCATTTAGAGTATGCATGAATTGCTTGATTCCAGGTAATGTGTCATGTAAGTAAATACGCAGTAGATCACAATTGGCTATGTTCAGTAGGAGTGCAGTTGTAGTAACAGTAAATGCTACTACGCATTAGAAGCTTGTAATGTAATGCAAAATTATTATGTATTCAACTTTTTGTCTTGACACTGCTAGGCAGGTTTTTGAAAAATTTGTATCTTTTTCGTGTAACAACACTAGTCAACTCGTGCATAAAAACAGTAGACATTGAGCTTTATTCAACACAGCTGAATAGTCTTTGATCGCCACTTAGCTAAACGACAAGGTCATGAGTATGTTCCATGGCTGGCTGAGTTGCTGGTTGTCCTACTATGTTCATGCTCATAAAGAACTACATCTGGCGCATGATGAGTAAATGTTTGAACCAAAGCTTGAAGAATTAAGCAACTAAACTTTGAAAAAAGAATTTTTAATTTCTCATCAAACCTCATCACAACCCATAAATTAACTGATTTCCTAAAATATGCTGCCCAACTAGTGCTAACTCAACCCTAAAATATGCTGCCCAACTAGTGCTAACTCAACCCTAAAATATGCTGCCCAACTAGTGCTAACTCAACCCTAAAATATGCTGCCCAACTAGTGCTAACTCAACCCTAAAATATGCTGCCCAACTAGTGCTAACTCAACCCTAAAATATGCTGCCCAACTAGTGCTAACTCGACCCTAAAATATGCTGCCCAACTAGTGCTAACTCAACCCTAAAATATGCTGCCCAACTTGTGCTAACTCAACCCTAAAATATGCTGCCCAATTTGTCTACTAGTGTTAACTCAATTGAACGAGTGTAAACACACACACACACACACACACACACACATGATATAATTTTTCACCATTCAGAGATTTTATAATCAGTGTCACTTAAACCAAGGTCATGAGTGGGTTCCGTGGTAAGTCTTCGAGATTTCTGTTTCAATTTCTCACTCATCTGGTGATATTTGATAGTCCATCATTGTACTACTAACACATTGAACTGATAAAGCACGTTGACCCCACTCGTTTAAGATACTGTATGTATTTACCTGCACAAAGCAACTATTTTCTGTTTAAATCCAACTAGGGTGGAGTGATATATTAGGCTTTGCCAAAGCATATGTGACTTTTTTCGCCAAAATATATTTGGCCTTCATAAAAAGTAAATGTTTCAATGGGGCGGGGCGTCACAGGACGGAAAACCCAAGTAAACCGAAACTGCAGTGAGTCGAATGGTTTCATCATAGCATAAGTTACTTACTCCCTGAGCTTTTTAGAAAAGAGAGCAAAATCACTCATCTCTATATGGAAACGCGTAAATTACTGTACACTACTTCTTCTGAGTCTAATAGTAGCAAACAACCAATGGTAACCGGCAAAGCAGTAAGATACAATTAATGCCCTAGTGCTGGTGCAATCAACAAATGATGCAAACTGACTGCTGGTGCAGTTGGGTTAGCTAGGACAACTGGGTTGGATGGTGCAGCTTTGCCTGAACAAACATCTGGAGCATGGAGAAGCTGGCTGGTGCATGATTGTGTTGGTGTATTACGATCTGCTGGTGTAATCTGATATTGAATACAGAGCTATGTTGTACTTCTGAACCTGATGGTGCAAAACTGTGTATATGGTTGAAGAAGTCAAGAGTAGGCTCTGAGAGACAGACTCAGGTAGAGATATAAACTAGTATCGCTTTGAAAAGGTACAAAGATGTGCTCTCTTTAGATCTTGACATCAACTTATATATGGAGTCGACAAAACGTTAAGATAAACAGTCATTGTGAACACTGTGATTATTGGTTACGTTGCAGCAAAGCTGATTGTTGTGTTGCTGATTGATAAAACTGGAATATCTATGTTTAATATTTAATTTAACTATGGCTTGAAACCGATGGAAGGTCATGGTTCTTATTACAGTAAAGATTGACCAATCATAGCCAGCAGACTTGACCTATATTGTTTTCCACCAATCACTTGAGTTTAGTTAGTTTTTTTCTGTATATACTACATGTAAGTCATGTGTTGAAGATTTTGGAGTAGCCTCTTTTTGTTGAACATTTGTACTCGTTCTCAAAAATTAATGAATTCATGCATTAAAAATCTATAAATTGAACCATTGACGGTCTAGTTAGTATTAAACACTAGTTAATATATTTTCTCCTTATAAACTATGTATAAGCCACCATCTCTAAGCTGCAGTGGCGAATGTTTCAGCAGTGAGGTTGATGCTTCTTTACCTCCAAGTGACATAGATGTAGGATAAAACACTGTAGCTGCATACACTCAAGTGTGCTGACTTATCTGAACAGGTGTTCCGTGAAAAAGTAGTGCATATTGTCACCTTGTTGAGTCTATTTAAAAAGCTGAAAGACTTGTGGAAGCTTAAAAACTGAAAAAAATTGAGGTTTAAGTTTATATACTCAAACTGTCCCGGGCATCATATTGATGAGTTATTCACTTGCTTCAGTAAAGTAACTACTAGCTATCTAATCCCCTAGACCAGCATTTAGTCTAATTCAGCCAGGCCAGAATTTGATGTAATTCAGCCAGGCCAGTATTTGATCTAATTCAACCAGGTGAGTGTTTGATCCAATTCAGCCAGGCCAGTGTTTGATCTAATCCAGCTAGGCCAGTATTTGATCTAACTCAATCAGGTCAGTATTTGATCCAATTCAACCAGGCCATAATTTGATCTAATTCAGCCAGGCCAGTATTTGATCTAATTCATCCAGGTGAGTATTTGATCTAATTCAGCCAGGTCAGTATTTGATCTAATTCAATCAGGCCAGTATTTGATCTAACTCAATCAGGCCAGTATTTGATCTATTTCAACTAGGCCAGTATTTGATCCAATTTAGCCAGGCCAGTATTTGATCTAATTCAGCCTGGTCAGTATTTGATCTAATTCAACCAAGTCAGTATTTGATCTAATTCAGCCAGGTCAGTATTTGATCTAATTCAATCAGGTCAGTATTTGATCTAATTAAACCAGGTCAGTATTTGATCTAATTCAGCCTGGTCAGTATTCGATTTAATTCAACCAGGTCAGTATTTGATCTAGTTCAGCTAGGTCAGTATTTGATCTAATTCAATCAGGCCAGTATTTGATCTAATTCAACCAGGCCAGCATTTGATCTAATTCAACTAGGCCAGTATTTTATCTAATTCAACCAGGTCAGTATTTGATTTAATTCAACCAGGCAAGTATTCGATCCAATTCAACCAGGCCAGTATTTTATTTAATTCAACCAGGCCAGTATTTGATCTAATTCAACCAGGCAAGTATTTGATCTAAATCAACCAGGCCAGTATTTGATCTAGTTCAACCAGGCAAGTATTTGATCCAATTCAGCAAGGCCAGTATTTTATCTAATCTAACCAGGCCAGTATTTGATGTAATTCAACCAGGCCATCTCTTGGTACCAGACAGCAAGACTGAGATGCAATAAGCCCGCTGTGACTCTCTATAAACCCATAATAGTCAGCAGCATTTTAATCAGATGCTACTGTTCATATCTTAATAAACTACTCATAGTTGTATTTATATCTATATTGAAAACCAGTACATGTTACTAATAACTAAATTGGTAAAAATTAACAATTTATGTTCATGAAAATCTTGCTGGGAGCATAGAGCTTGGAAATCAATGAAAGGGATAACAATACATTCTAACAACTACGCTGATGTTGCGACTACTTCGAATAGAATATGCTACAACTATAGAATATATCAAGTGGGCTGGATGGTCGTTATCAAAGAAGAATCACAGAAGTTTACTTCCCACTTTTATAAAAATAAATCCCAAGTTCTTAGCCTCACCGAATATAACTATTAACACAATATAATAATATTACTATGAAGGCAGCCAGTTTAAAGTAATGAGAAACCAAAACACTTGAGAATTTAATAATTACAATCGTACCAAGGTATAGTTTTGGTTAAATCTATGAAATTTGAAGATAGTGGAGAGCTGTTCAAATTTGAGTAAAGGGCAGGCGAACCTTAACAAACTTTTACTCACAAATACCCTTAGTAGCTAAATCTTCTATGAGCCTATTGAGGTAGTCAGAGTCGGGGTACCCATAGTTGGATGGGCCTCCTCTCACATTCGTCTTATGAGGGATGTCATTCCATACTACGCAGTCGTCTTGCCCAGTTGTGACTGATTGTCCAACAGTGAAGACAAGTCTTTGACCAAAAGCTTTTTTCAAAAGCTTTGCGGCTTTGCGTCCTTTGACATTATCTGGCAGAAAGGCTTTACGATTTGTTCCCTGATACTGTTTTCCCGGATGAGGGTGCTCAGGCTGTGAAAATGAATTGGTACTCTTGGTAAAATTGGTAATCTGTCACAGAATGACAGCAAAATATAGGTCTTTCTAAAATTAACCATACGATGAAGCCGTCTGATATTGTGAAAAGTAACCCAATGAATATCAGTTACAAAAAGTTAACTACTCACTCCTTGTACACCTCCTGGAATGTCATAAGTGATGACTATGCTTCCATGTTTTTCATACCCTGGCAGGGAAAGGGGGGATCTGGTAGCGCTCATTTGTCCTCCTTTTGGCTGTTTCCCTTCAGCCTTTCTGAATGGTTTTCTGCATGTAGGGCACTGATTAGATTTGGTAGTGGCAACCAACTGGCTGATGCAATTCTTACAGAACTTGTGAGAACACGGCAGGGCTTCAACATCTTTAAGCTCATCCAGACAAATAGGACACTCATTCTCATTAGGTTTGAACGTTCCAGCAGCAGAAGCCGCGATATTGGTTCCAGCAGATGGTTTGAACAAAGGATCTTCATGCACACCAGCCCAAACTGATTTATCTTTATAGGCTGCACCTCCATATGCACATTTAACCCCTGTAGCAGTTCTACTATCTGTGGCAGCAGCAGCACTATATCCAGTGGCAGCACCAGCAGCAGCTCTATCTTGAGTGTCAGCAGGATAATACGGACTGCTTAACTTTAGCTTTGGCCACACATCAGCATGTTCAGGAGATAGATCTATAGCAGCAGGCATACCTAGAATGAGGTTTGCGACTGCATTATTTGCATAGTTGTAAGCCGCACCTGTAAACGCTGTTTCGTGAGAAATCTGCATACCTGTAGCTGATTGTGGATTCTTATTGTCTGCAGGTCGGCCTCTAGCAGCAACTGCTGTTTGATCGGCAGCATACAGATTCTATAACAAATATACAACTCACTTGCAAGTAATGCAAGACTGCAAAAACTAACAATAGAGTCAGTTCAATAGGCCTCCAGAACATATTATAATAGATTAGCAGTTTACCTCAGTTTGCTCCCATAGTGAATAAAAATTGGGAGAACCAGCTTTAAAATAAACTAGCACCTTCATTTAAAAGTTAGAATGGTAAATGTTGTAAATATTGATTAAGTTTTAAGTTTAATTAAATTAAAGTTTTCTTATAACCCGTGCAACACTGTGCATTCATCCAGTTTAATTATATATTTACATGACCAAACACAAGCAAAGCAATTGTTTGGGAGATTTATTATAAATGCATATGTGCACAAAATTTCCGAGAAATTATCCATTAACAGCCGTGACCAAACCCTTGTACTAAAATCTCTTCAACAAATTTAACAATTTTTTTGTAGAGCCATTTAAGTATAACAATGATACAAAACACATATAAACCTATTTAAATATGTTAACAAGTCTTTGAAAGGTTACCGCAATATCTTAAAAGTAACCCAGCTGATCCGATTATACATAATTAGACAGATTAATTCGGCCTAAAACCGAAATAAAAATTTGCCAAGCCTATTTTAATCAAAATTAAGACCAGCCAACAAAACGCCGATAAGGCGGTGCGACAGAGAGTACAACTATTAAGTCGTGCGCATTTCACGAAAAAAAAAGCATGCACATTTCACCAGTCTATCAGCTTGTCTAATTGCCGAAGGTTTCTGTAATTAACGTTGAAGTACTGAAAATTATTCGTTTTTTTGCTGATTCTACTAGACTTTAACATTTTGGACACTTATAATGAATACTTTGGTATTCCAACTGATGTCCAAAGCAGTGAAAGTAAAGGAAATGGCGATGATATTTTATAATGATTCTTTTTCTATTTTAACGATTTATAACGATACAATATATAATTAACGTAGAAGTACTGAAAAGTAATTGTTTCTTTTTGCCGGTTCAACCCAACTCTGAAATTGTGGATACTTATAATGAGTACCGTGGTGTTCGAACTGATGTCCAAAGCAGTGAAAGTAAAGGAAATGACGATGATATTTTTATAACGATTCTTATAAGATTATTACAATATTTAATTGTAAGAATAATTATTCGATTTTATAAGATTTAGTTATAAGAATAATCATTCGAATTTACAAAGTCGAAGTGTACAGTGACCGATGGTGTGCAATATATTACTGTTATTTCTTTTCTAAAGTATCTGTTGACGGTACTACGGCTCTGCCCAACTTTGCGGTACTGCCAAGCCGTTTGGTTAAGCCTACAATGTTAGGCCTACATTTTCTTATAGATACACATCTATTCTTACGACAACAAGCTAAAATATGTTTAGATTTTTAAATTCAGCATAATTTTTTTAGATATAAATACAGAAATCTAGATAAATATCACAACCTCTCAATATTGGTTGCTATGACCTGGTATGCTATGGTTGCTATATACAGCCCCAGCTATATATATATATATATATATATATATATATATATATATATATATATATATATATATATATATATATATATATATATATATATATATATGTATGTATGTATATGTATATATATGATTTTATATATATGAATGTATATATGTATGTGTATATTTGATATTACACAGCAGCTTGCCATTTTGCTTCTAACATTGCATTTCTCCTATTGCAGGGAGAGATATAAACATATAATCTTTTCCTTTCATTATTGCTGTTTGTTGTACATAATAACACCCACACCCAGTACATTACAGCTACCAATGCAATTCTCCTATTGCACTGCACTGCCATTTGATGCTAATATTGCATTTCTCAACCAGCAGTACCCTATCTTTTTCCAATATCACTTTGGTCGGGGGCTGTATGACAGAGGAACTTCTAGTTGATTAATTTTATATTTGGCGAGCGTGTTTGAGCTGGCTGACACCTACTTTTGTAATTTCCACACCACCAGGTAGTCGACAAATGATGCGTTACACCTTTTGAAGGCGGCTCCCCAGAAGTCAAATCAATCACCGAAATCTTATACCATTTGTAATATCTAAAGAATTTGATTGTTGCACACGAAGTTTATTATATGAAAAAACGAATAGTAATCCTCTACAATTTCATATCATGAGAGATGTGTTTTGTGCAGTTCAAAAAAATTTAACGAAAAAATAAGACAACAGTAAAAGTGTTGAAATGTGAAACAATTAGTAAGCAATGGCTGTCATAATGGCCATCTTGCTAATGTTTTTATTACACATTATTATTATCATTACATGGCACCAGATCAACGAGGGCGCTCGGAGCATGGATAGAGGTAAAAATAATCTGTCCAAGATACTGAAAAGGAGGATGATGGGGTCCTAACTCACCAGGTTAACTCACCCCAGTGCTCTTGCTCGAGAGATGTAGAGTACCTTATCAGTCGTTTCCCAAGAGTAGTCGAGGCCAAATTGAGAAGCTCTAAAAGAAGAGGTCGAAAGTTGCGGACAAGCTAATTGGCTGGAAGCCATATTTGATGCACTACTAGCTAGATTCAGCCTCTTTCCTTGGCAAGCTCAGTCTGTACTGAGTACATCGAAGAGATCCATAGCAATTACCCTTCAGGAACTTGCAGTCCAAGTGGCCTAAAGAAACTTGCCATCACTCTATTGAGCCGAGAAGACAAGGCCGAAGAACTGTGCAGTACCATGAACCAGTCTAGTCCCATTGCCATCTACTGGCTGTACCCACAACCACATTGACTGACATGGTTTGAGCAGGCACGGAATTAATTAAGGCCAAATCTGGAAAGAGCCAGTCAATGACTGTATGGTCCGTGAAAGAGAAGCCAACCAAGCAGACTGCAGTAGTACAAGACTAAACCATCAGCCAGCATGCACTACTCATACAGCAGATGATGAAGCAGGTCCAACAGCTGATGAAGCAGGTTTGATAGCTGCAGGAGAAGAAAGGCAAGCATAAGGAGACTAACATTATGAAATCCCTTCAATGCTGGGATGTGGCGGCCAAGGACATGTGCTTAAGAACTGCCCCAGCAAGAAGATGCCTGACTGGAGAAACGACGAAAGGCTGCAACAGTAGTGCTGACTACTACTAAAACGTTGTTGTGGTCAAAAAAAAACAAAAAATCGCTGTCCTCCATAGGCACACTGACCAGCCGATCAGAGGCACTAAGCCAGGTTGGACTCCAGCATGCAAGATCTCAAAGAATGATGGGAAGACAACGCGGAGAACTTCTACCCTGTCCACCCCAGACGAGCCGGTGATCTGAGAGTCTTCTGCCATAGCTACCAGCAACTACTAGACAACTTTGGGGAATCTGGAGCCCAAGTATTTAGAAGCCAACTCTGTTAAGAAAACATGACCTGGGTCCGAGCGAGTCACCCCAGGCTTTATGGCCAGCAGAGCTCTTGGAACCAAATCGGAAGGATCCCACTGTGACTAGTTAGAAGCCTACCTTTAAAGTGGCAGGGCCAGCTCACACAACACCCTACCCATACGAACTGAACCAATACCACAGAGCATTGCCTTGATGAGCTCAGCAGTATCTGACGTCAGGATCTTGTTACTTGTATATTTGAAAGCTAAACAGCAACTGACTTACTACATATAAGTTAGACAAGAGAGTAAATGGATTATTACATAAGAATTACATAACAGATGAGTAAGTCAATATGAACAAAGAGTATGACAACGGCTATATACAAATACAAGATAATGACGGTGGTCAATGTCAACATTTAGTACATATTGAACACTCCCACATAGTTTTGACATGCAAACTTATTAATCTGTTAGCCCCATGTTCTGCCGATCTACTACAAAACGGTCTCTGCATAAGAGTTTAGTTAAGATATCAGCGGTCATTTCAGCAGATGGACAGTATTTAATAAGAATGTGTTCATTTGCAACAGCTTCTCTCAGAAAGTGATATTTGATGTCAATATGTTTGGTTCGGGATTTTGTTGCAGTGTTCTTAGCTATAGTCAGCTATAGCTGATTGTCAACCATGCATGTTGAAAGCATATGAGCATCCTTGCCATCAATG
Source organism: Watersipora subatra (assembly GCF_963576615.1). NCBI lineage: Eukaryota > Metazoa > Bryozoa > Gymnolaemata > Cheilostomatida > Watersiporidae > Watersipora > Watersipora subatra. The sequence continues at coordinate 75,948,481 of NC_088709.1, read as the reverse complement.
TCACTGAGTATCCTGTGCTTTATAAAATAACGACACGTTTTTAGATTCTGCCGTTGAGACGGCTACAGTATTATGACCTTTGCTTTGCTAGCTTACAGCTCCACCTGACATTGGTGATCAATGTCAACTACTAGTAAATATTCAACATATCTTACCTTCCCAGACAAGGATAGTACTGAACTGATCAAGACACAGGCTCTAGGTTGACCCCATTCTACGAGCTATTTACTACCCTAAAAGCTAAGAGCGATTCATCTAGTTTTTGGCCGATATCAGGTGTAAAACAAACTTGCTGAGTAAGGAAGTGCTCGGCAAGCTCTGTCAGATTGCGAAGGACTTGCTGGAAGAAAGTGACAGCCACGGTAGCATGACTGGCGGATTGCAACTGTCATTCTACCGAGCTGTACATTTGCTAATATGAATCCGGGGATGTGAAAACCGAAGAGATCTTTGTAGTGAGCCAAAACACCAAAATGCCATTTTGGAAATGCCCTTCTTATTGGCCAACCAATAGACTATGGAATTCGAGCATCCCGTGGTTTCCATCGATGTAATCCGGCCTAAATGTTAATCTCCCAACCGACTTGGACCAATGAAGGTCGACGCAAAGTGTCAACTGTAGGATTTCCTTGATAAGAGGCTCATTGAGCCCGCTTGAGGTGCGTAGAGCTTTCTGGTGGTGCTAGTCCAAAAAAAAGAAAAAATTGCAGTTCTGTATCGACTACCGCTGGCTAAACGCGGTCAAAGAGCAAAAAGCCTACCCCCTTCCCCTTTGGGGAAGGGAGTAGGCTTTTTCATCGGGGTAGGCTGTCATCGGGGAAGGGGGCCTTCCCCGATGACAGTCTCGACTCTTTTTCTAGCAGCAAGTTTTTCAGTGTGTCAGATTTGGTCAGTGGCTAATGGCAGCTGCCGGTGGACGCCGACGCTCAAGATAAATTGGAATTTGCTACCGGCTCCGGGGTGTGAAAGTGGAAGGTCGTATCATTCGCACTCACCTCCACACGGCCCACTTTCCAGAAGCTGGTGGACCAAGTACTGCATGACCTGCATTGGCCGACACAATGTCGGCCAATGTCCATAATAGCCATTGCGCCGGATTTCAACATTTTTCAATTGTTTCAAACAGATTTCGATGTTCAAACGGCTGATGAAAGCCAGACTCAAGATAGCCAAGTGTGAACTTTTCAGTCACTACTGACCCTACCCAACTCCCAAGAAGCTCAATGAGTTGCAATTTCCTGGGCACATTAGGCTTCTACTATCAGTATATCTTGATCTTCACTGTCACAGCACAGCCCTTCATTGGTTGATGGAAAACGCCAGAAAGTGGTTGTGGGGGGGACAAAGAGCAAATAGCCTTTAAGGAACTGAAAGAATGAATCTCCTTGACACCTGTTCTGGAAAACCCCAATCCGAGACGTCTGAACAAACTGAATGCGGATGCAAGGGGATGTGGAGTCGTGCCATGCTAGAGTCTAATATAGAGCCGAGCGAGTGATTGCCTATTTCAGCAAAACCTAGGCACCTGTAGAAAGAGGCTACTGTGCCATCCAGAGGGAGTTATTGGCCGTAGGCAGGGCTGGATCCACCAAGAAAGAGCTCACCAAAGAAAGCCAGACTTGAAAGCTCTCAAGTCGAGTAGACTTGTGGGAAACTCAACAACAGTGTCAGATTCGCCATAAATGCTCACGAGGCAGTTGGTCGTAATAGAGCAAACCCACTGCCTCTGCAGCTGAAGGTTAGTACAGGGCCGACTGAGATCACCTTGAAACTCTGGACATGGCTCAGGTAAAGACTCGAGGTGATGTGAACAAAGACCGATGCAGCAACGAACAACAAGCACAGATGAAGGAACCGGTGGCCACCATCACCCTATACTAACCGCTTTTGATAGAAGAACTAACCAGAGACAAATGGGAGCTGAGAGGCCAGAAGCTACAGTATTACACAGGATCTAGCCATATCTCAGAATATGACCAGACAGAGAGTAGGCATTCCAGATCTGACCCCACAACCATTCCCGATGGTGTGCAGTCTGCCCGCCAGCTATGAGAGAAGCTACTGTGTAACAAATGCATACTTTGGCTCATTTGGGATAAGACGAAGAACCAGTGACCTCTGTCTGACCTTTCTACTGGCTGGAATTTACAGCGACAGTGAGGAGACTGATCAAGAGTTGTAAAGTATGCCAAGCTGCAAAACACGGAGAGAAAAAGACGGTCAGAAGCAGACAAAGGCTGTGAGACGCATTTGGCTAAAAATAGCAGTAACTTGGTAGAGCCACTGCCAACAACACCAAAGGATAACAAGCAGATATTGGCATTAACCGACTACTTCATCTAATGACAGTATGCTTTGGACCTCCAAGAAGCCATGGCGCCGCTGGTAGCTAGTGCCTTAGGCGAAAGAGTTTTCTGCTACACCGGTTTGCCAGAACAGATCCACACGAATGAAGAAGCACAGGTCACGAGTCAACTAATGCCTGAACTGTGTCACCTCTGGTGTGTGGAGAAGTTGCATACCACCCCCTACAATCCTCAAGCTAACGAAGTTGTACAACATACAGACCAACAACTAGGTGATTCGCTCCAACCTGTATTGCTAACCAGAAGCCAGGAGGAGCGAGACACATTCCATGTTTGGACAAGAGTTACAACTACTCAACCAGCTGGAATACCGCCTCACCCACTGAAGTTCAACCAATTCATGAACAAGTGGTGAAACTGCTGCAGAGGTTAAAAAATGTCCACGCCACCCTCAAAAAGGAGCAGATAGAGATAGGGCAAAAAGATCAGAAAGAACCACCCCTCAACACTCTGAGAACTGGGTGCGAATGGTCAACAAGCGGCCAAAGAGAGATAGCCCTAAACTGTAAGCAAGATTTGTGGGGCCATATCAAGTCGTTAAGGCCTGGTCAAACCATACGTATCTGATAGAACTATTGGGGCCATCTTATAGTTCAAAACCAGAGTCGATTAAAACCGTATCATGCCTGCCTGGAAGAGTTAGGACGAGCAGCAGCTACCATAGAACCTTGCAGAAGGTCCAACATAGTTGAGTAAAGTGAGCATAGTGAGGCCGGACTAACAGATACACACCAAAGAGACATTGGAAAGCAATCAAATGAGTACACATATAAATATCTGCCATCCTCTGCCAGACATGACCTAGATGCGAGAAGTCACGAGCTCCACCCTACATGTTCACATCATGTACACCAGCTGACCACTTACGGAGCATAAAGCCTTGAATCTTAACACTCAACCTACTATTCCAAGCTAACCTTCCCCGCTGAATATCTCTCTTTTCCAAGGGCTTGTCCTGCTAAAGCACTATCTTGTTTCCGAAGGTCTGCAGAGCTCTCTCTTTATCTAGGGCGGGCTGAAGCTCTCTCTTTCTCAAAGGTTTGCTTAAGTTCTCTCTTTGCCAAGAGCCAGCAGAGCTAGTTCACTTACCCTAGAGCCTAATTAGGGGCTTTCCCCTTTGTCTCCTGAAGAGCCTCTCTCTTCCTTGTCTGTCCTCCACCGCCTGCTTAAACTCTTTACCTATGGGCTGTCATGACTCTCAATTAACTGTCAAGACTCACAGCTGAACGAGACTGAGCAAACAAAAACGGACGACCATTCAAGTAAAGATATAACTTTTATTGCCTAGTTGAACCTTTTGTCATTAATTTTATTGCTTTAGAATTTTGTTAGTTGCATATTTTAATTGTTAGGCCTATAAAATAATGAAGCAACTTTTACTGGTAAATATCAGTATTACTTGCAATAGCTTGACGCCTTCACTAGTAAGCTTCATACAAGCTAAGCAAAAGTGCACAAACTAAACAGTCAAAATAGAATAATATGACAAGCAAATTCAACACTGATGTTGTGTGTGTATTCCGATTAGTTGTGCATAAGATAAGTTCTCTCTAAACACACATAAATTTTGGTGGAGATGTGGAGTACCTATTTTTTTATTAATTTCATATAACAACATGAAAGGGGCCAGAGCAAGAAGGGATGAGATGGAAACCGAGCCGAAAACAGGACTGAAACAACCATGTCCAAGACCAGAGGCTACAAAAAAGTTGGAGTTGAGCAGAGAAATTAAAGCTCAGTTAGAAGAGCTCTGGGAAAAACTGAATAACGAACGTCACGACATTTCTGGACAATCAGGCAGGCCCTGGGGCCCAGAAGAACCTGTCCTAAGAGTCGTTTGAGACAATCCTTGACAGGCTCAGACTACTCAGTAACCTGACTAATATGGAGAATAGGCGTGCCTATTTCTGGCAGTAGCTAATCCCGAGTTTCTTCAGCAAAAACATAACGAGGCTAAAAAAAGGCGCTAAATCGAAAGAAAAACGGGAAAGGGCCATTTGCACTCTGGAGCACCAAAGAGCAAGTGCTGCCTGAAACTTATCAATATTCTACAGCCAAGCATTCTACAGCCTTTCTACGGACCTGTCACCATAGCGTCTCAGCAAGGGAAGACTAACAACTCTTTCCAAGATATGTTGAGCCAGCTGGGGCCCTTGAAGGCATGAGAAGAAAAATTCTTGGAGGGCCTGTTAGACTTTGTTGAAAAGCCTGTGACTGTGTGTCGGAGCACGGACATGGCAGACTCAGACGAGGCGGCATATTTTTCCACCAAAAGAGAAAAGGAATGTCTTGGACAGGCTGCCTCGATAAGGGACTCTGCTTCTAATTGTAGAAAAACTTACATCAAGTGACACCTGGTCAGAGCTCAAAATTCTACCAACAACTGACCGAAAGCAGCCATGATTTTTCCATATGAAAACATAACCAAAGCCACCAGCGAGCTGAGCAAACGTGAATCTGTGCCACTCAAGATATACGAGAACCTCGACTGGCAAGAAAAGGTACAGAAGGTCGGGCTTGACAAAACAGCTCAAACGTCTTTGTTAACAGGGGCTGAGTTGAATAAGAAGCCAACCTCAACTCGCACCTCAGCCATAACCAAAACACTTGTGATGGAACTAGAACATGTACCTGACCAGACGATCAAGAAGACAGTATTAAAAATCGAACGGTTTGTTACCACAGCCACCTAGAAGAAAGTGCAAGAAGCAATACAATGCAAGCTTGGTATGTACAGTATGTCCTACAGCACTTCGCCATTTTCGTGCATCCCTGTTGGTGGCAACAAGATTAACGTGACCAAGTCAGGTCACACCATGTGGGCGCATGGCGGTGGCAAGTGCAGGGGTACAGTATACCTCGTTGACAAGGTACAGAGGGCAATGTTTCTTAATGTGGGAAGATCGCCCCCAGTTTCTCATAAAGCTGTGTACGCCCACCCTGACTGAGGCTCATCGGCTTCAAAAGGAGTCAAAAAAGAAGCGGATGAAGCGATAGGCTAAATCACTGATGTCAAAGTCGACTCAGCGATCAAGAGTTTCCTTTTCTCTTCCGTGCCATTGAGGCACCTAAACAGCCAGACTGCCAAACCCAGGGCCGAGCTACAAAGCCAGTAAAACGGACGTTCACTCTGAAACAGCCTGAGCCACGCTGGGACCGGCTGACTGAGGTGTTAGAATGTCCACTCGCCGACCAGCTGCTGTACCGCCGTCAGAAGGAGTGAGCCAGACAACTCTTGGAAGACAGTTGCCATGTGCAAGAGCTAGCAATGCGTACTGCCCAACTGATTCAATTCAGGAAGCCAGGAGATGACGACAGAGTCTTCACCAAGTTAGAAGTTTGTCAACTTGAATGTAGAGCACGACAGCCCCGGCTCTAGGCCCAGTAGATCACCCCTCATACACTGTTTCCATGACTCACATAATTCACATGATTTGAATAATTGGAATGGTTCGCATGTGGAGTTACTTTACCATCGAACGTTTCAATGAACACCTGGCGATACAGATTTAACGCCGGCGCTTGACCCCAAAGGTCAAGTAGTAGCCTAATTAATGACTCTATAAATAGCTACGCAGTCTTTTCACGCTAAGCTTAGCAGGGATCATTCAGAATGTTGGGCATTGGAGACTGCGCAAATCGAAATAAAAATGACTGAAGCGTGAGAATGTTTATAATGTAATAGCCATCGATATTCTAATGCGTATTATTCGCAAATGCCGTTTCCATGATTTGCAAGCACGATGGATTCGATAAAGTTTTTTGGGTCGCAGAACTCGCTTAGCTTGCAGATTCATGCCGTTTCCATGACGTGGATAGCTTGCGGATTGGCTTAAATTTGCGAATTATGTGCATCATGGAAACATAGTGATAATGATCACATGCTCAGGTTTGAGAAGGACAAGCCGGTAACAAAACGAAAACCAAGCTAAGCCCCTACCTGGCCGAAAGCACAGCCCTCAATAGAACTACCTAGTCAGTCGGCCATCGGCTTAGCTGCCAAATCGACCTTGCTTCCGGGGCAGGGCTAGCCTCATCAAGAGACTATATAAGGAGGTGCACAAACAAATGAGAAGACGTCAGAGGGGCAAGACATCTCTTGCCCCAAGAGCAAGAGACTGTCAGAGATTCACTGACAGTCTCTTGCATGCAGTTCCTTGTAAGTGCAAACATTGTGTTGTATTGTATATATACAGCATAATTGATACAGTATATGCATATATATATTCATAAATCTCAAAGTTTGCCTGTACTTGTGTAGTTCGGTATGTCCAGTTATCTATTATATAAACGGCAATCGTTGTCTGTCTGCATGCGTGATTGAGTGTCCGCCTTATAGAGTACCATACTTTTTGAACTATTACCCGCTACTGGGTATCTAGGGTGCATTAACAAGAATCTCTGGTTATTACACGCCTCTATACATAACCTATTAATCGTTTGTACATAAAAATCACTTCATCTCTTCTTAGCGTGCCTCTTTACGGTGCCCAATGACCATGGTGCGTTTGAAACAGCAAAGTCGCTGCCGTGTTAAAAAGCACCGTCCTGAGTTCTGCGGCCTATACAAAGGTGCCTATATAGCTATACACATGTACTAATCATTAAATAAAATAAATTAATGAATAGTAATTCACATGCGATTAATATTTACTGCCAACGTGTACTGAGGTCACGCGAACGTCGGTTTCTTGCGGTCACTGGAAAAAACGCAGTTTTCACCTACTAAGTTTCCACACCAAAAAGATAAGTACATCTTATTCAATGTTGTATTGTCTATGAATTGCCACACTTCCAATACATAACCCTTTCACTTGCGTCCATGTGCAAATCTAGCTATCGGCCTACTGCCAGCCATTTTGCCGATATTGCTTCATATGTATACAATATTTTTTCAATTTCAAACTCCATCTAGAACGTTTGTTTTGGTTATATATTTCATTTTGCTAACATTTTAACAAGCACTGCTATGCAAAAAATTTGTTGTATCTATACTTTCTAAATCGGCTATAATGTCATCAACATAATTAGTTATTTGTTTTCTAATTCGGACGCCTTTGATGAACTTACACAAAAATGTTCGTTTTTAAGTTGGAAATCCCCAAACAAAGATTAAAATATTAAACTTTGGGCTAATTTTATAGAGAAATCTTAGGACAACACTGTCACTACCATAAAAGTCCTGAAGATCGTTGGTCATGTTATCAACGAATAATATAATACAGTTACTAGCAATTGCTGGGAAAGTCGCAAAAATGTGTCTACGGCGGTCGACCATAGAAAACGCATAAATGAGTCTACTTCGGTGAAAGGGTTGAAGACGTTAGATTTGCCACTGTTTGTGATAGTAAACATGTTCATTTCCTTCTGAGTTACTTTTACTTTTTTTTCCAGCTACGAGTACTACAAAATTACAGCTGCTACAGAACTTGCACGAGTACTGCTACTGCGTTTTACGTACTAAATTTTTACATTGAAAAGGTTAGTACATTTTATTCAATGTTGTATTGCCTATGAATCGCCACACCTCATCTACTTAATAACATTGGATTTGCCACTGTTTGTGATAGTTGGACAAGTTCATTTCCTTCAGCAGCTGAGTTACTAATTTTTTTTCAGCTACGAGTAGGCCTACTGTAACTTACTACTACAGAACTTGCCCGAGTACTCCGAGAGTTGCGATAGGCGATGGTGAAAAGAAAGAGAGCAGCCAGTATCGACTTACTGTCACCCTGCTTTAGCCATGACCATCTGTACGGCGCCTGCTAAAAAGTAAGCACAAGCCGAGAACTGTTTGTTCATACACCCGACAGAAAAACAAAAAATGTTGTCTATTCGCAAGTGTTGCGTTGAACTAACATTGTGTTATTGTTATGTCATGCTATGTTCTTCATGTTCTGCTATACCACATGCGGCATTTTTAACATATTTTTTAGTATATATATATATATATTGTCATGCATTCGTTATCCTTATTGTATCTCATAAAAAGGCTATCATGTTGGTGTTATGTTTTATTATTGTCAGGTGCTAATGCTGTATCTGCCTTGACATCATACTGTCTGTGCTGTCATACATATAAATTTTATCAACACAACCTCATTACTGTTTGTATATACCATGTCAAAACACAGGCTATAGACGAAAAACTCGTGAGCAATGATTAGTGTTTTAAGCATGTAGTCTCCATTCAATAAATACTGGCGATAGCAAAATATTTTGTATAATTTTTTAGAAGATGCAAAACTTTTCAATACTGCCAGTTTGAAGAATTTCAGTTTGCCTAGCAATGTCAATTTCATTATCAGTTCTCTGTACACAAATAGGGCAACGCCGATTTGAGTGGTTTGAGACTGATGCATTGTAGACTAGCTGTAAAACGTATTGCAGATTTCCATTGTTCTCCCCAACATTATTGACATATATGACTGCATATGCGTATGCATAGTGTGATCAGGGCAAAAGATTTCAGTAGACTGCATATTTAGAGTTGTTTTACAATATGAAAGACAACTCTTGATAAACCTCTTGCTGTACATGAATGTGTCCCTGTGCACGGGTAATGCAGCTAGCGGTTTGAGGCCGTGGCGTCACTCGGGGATGCGCGGGAGACCTTTTTCGCCCTGAGTGCAGCGAGAGTATCCAGGCTCGGCTATCCGGATGAATGAGTTGGCGAGTGCGAGGCGATTGATTGCGAAGCAATTGAGTGCCAGGCGATTGATTGCGAGGTGATTGATTGCAAGTGCGAGGCGATTGGTTGCGAGGCGATCGATTGCGAGGTGGGTGCGGGCCGATTGATTGCGAGTGCGAAGCGATTGATTGCGAGGCGAGTGCAAGAGCACGATTGTCAACTGCTCGGCGGGTAAGGACTGGTCAGCCAAGGCGGGGGCTTGGCGGCAGAAGTGCGCGATCGTCAACTGCAAATATAGACGGTCTGAACGGACGCATGAATCTAGACACATGAATCTAGAATATCTACTAGATGTTACACGCATCCAGCTGTAAAACACATTGCAGATTTCCATTATTCTCCCCAACATTATTGACATGTAATATGTGTGCGCATATTCAGGGCAACAATTTCAGTAGACAATTTACATAATAATACATCAGGGCAACAATTTCAGTAGACTGCATATTTGAAGTTGTTAAACAGACTACTCTCAATACTACTCTACAAAGACAACTCTCAATAAACCTTATGCTGCACGTGAATCTGTTCGAGTAGGCGGATAATGCAGCTAGTCTACTATACAAACGGCAAAAAATTGGTCTGTATATTTGTGTGTGTGTTCGCGTGCGCGTGTTTGTCCACCTTATAGAGTAGTCTTCCCTTTTTCCATCGGACAAATTTCGGTCATGCGAAGCGGAGTGAATTAATATGCGCACCGTACTTTTCAGACTATTAGCCGCTACTTTTTTCTGATGGTTTGAGCCATGCGGCTTATATAAAGGTGCGGCTATTCTGTGTTTTTTTTCACGGCTAAGGCGCATTAACCGGAATCTCCGGTTAGTGCGTCTCTTTACATAACCTATTTACCGTTTTCCGATTTTAACACAAAAATGACAGCTTTGTTTGATCGAAGGTGAGAGAATCTAGATTCTAGAGGCTATTTCTACTCGAGATAATACAATTTTCCGCGTGAAAAGGATTAACCTTTACGGCAATTTAGCAATTGAACTAAATCGCCGTAAAGGTTAATACTTTTCACGCGAACAATTGTATTATCTCGAGTAGAAATGGCCTCTAGAATCTAGATTTTCTCACCTTCGACCAGACAAAGACACTACAATATCTCCTTTTTACATATCGTCGTACCAGTATTGTCGTATTCAGAGTTTTGATGGATAGCTGTTGTTGGAACAGTAGCGTTTTTATACACACACTTCTATACAAGAATTTTCATTACTAATTCAACATATTCGGAATGTTTATTTTGTTTTATTAGTTCGTAATAATTGTGTCATTACCGAATCATCTCTTATTGTAATCGTAGTAAAATAGACTTAATTTAGCTATTACGTGCTTGCTAATTATTTCACTTTTACATCTAATCCCTTTTATAGTCGTTTTATTTTTATTAATTTATTTGACCTGCACAAAACATTTTTTTCGTGACATGAAGTTTAAAAGTTAGAATGGCAAGTATTGCTATATGTTAAATACAAATCAATTTTCTTTCCAAAAACTTTTTATTACCCGAGCAACGCTGGGTTGCACAGCTAGTGTATATATATATGAATATATATACTAGAGGAATGCCCGGCATTGCCCGAGTAGTAAAAGTCTTTGCACAAAAAATTTATTTTCATTTAACATATATGTAACAACAGTCACCATTCTAACTTTCAAACTTTATATCATGAGAAAAATGTTTTGTGCAATTTAAATAAATTAAGAAAAAAAATAAAACAAATGTAAAGATTGTAATACTTTGTCAAACAACTGTAAATTTCAAATTTCATATCATGAAGAAAATGTTTGGTGTAGGTCAAATAAATTAGGAAACAAAATAAAACAACCATACAAGTGTTTAAATGCAAATGTGAAATAATTAGCAAGTAAAATAAGTCTGTTTTGCTATGTTTGCAATAAAAGATTATTTGGTAATTATACAATTAATACAAACTGAAAAAATAAAGTGAAAATCTTGAATATGTTGAATAATTATTAACAATTCATGCATAGAAGTGTGTGTGTATAAAAAAGTTTCCTGTTCCAGCAGAAGCAAAAAATGTCATTTCTAGATTGTAATAGCTGTAGCTGGAGACACCAAAGTACAGAGTCACAGAATAACAGACGACAAACTTTGGGTTTTACATATTTATATGTGTATATAGCCTATACCAGGGATGGCCAAATGTTTTGGTCATGATCAGCTACATCCAAATCTGACAAATTAAAGATCCAAAACGAGCTAAAGGTGTGCATTTTTACCATATAAACATGCAATTATTTGTGTACACCTTAAAACAAAGCATCAAATACGATTTTAAAAAACTTTGTTTATATTTGACTAAAAATCCCTGAATGAATGTGTTGTAATAAGTATGTCTGATGTCAGTGAGAAAAATTATGAGCGAGCTTTGACTTCACAATATTATCAAAACGCAGTTTCCTGCCACTTACAGCGACTCTTAAAGTTCATGAAGAGGAGTATTTGTGAGTCGTGCTCTATAATTGTTTTTACAAAATTCATTTCTGAAAACAAAACATGTTTGTTTTTCACAATATTCATAGCTGAAAACAAAGAATTTACAAACATTCGAATAAAAGTTTACAAAAATCTTTTTTAAACCAAATTTTTAACAAAATACTTCAAAAATATTTATTGACAGCCAACTTGGAAGATCCACAAAAAAAGAATGCAGAGATCGTAATCCGGATCAAGATCCGCCATTGGCCATAGCTGGCCTATAAAATTACATTGAGTGTAATGGCAATCATATATATACAAAGTATATATCTTTCCCATTGCACTCAAGTAGTTGGATTGTTGTGGAACACAACAGTTTCTTTGAGCGTTTTACGATAATTACACATATTTGAAGCTACGAAATAGACAAGAAGTCTAATATCCAACGTAAAAAGGAATGACACAAGAATGGAGTGGGTATAGACAACATGCGATAAAACTTACAGAATCTGGCTCACCATCAGACAGTTTAACAATCTGGACGTTGTACCTTATCTTCCTGATTTCTGCCTTAGTCAATAATTGACTTTCTAAAATCAATAATTACCATTAGCAAACTAACATAATCAATACTATGACAGTACCTCGATATCAAGATAACTATTACTATAACAGTATCTCTATACCAACATAACTATTACTATGACAGTATCCCTATATCAACATAGCTATTACTATGACAGTATCTCTATATCAACATAACTATTACTATAACAGTATCTCTATACCAACATAACTATTACTATGACAGTATCTCTATATCAACATAGCTATTACTATGACAGTATCTCTATATCAACATAACTATTACTATGATAATATCTCTAGACCAACATAACTATTATATGACAGTACCTCTATACCAGGCATGGGCAAACAACGGCCCGGGGGACACATGCGGCCCGTTAAACTTTTTAATCCGGCCCGCCGAACTTGAAGAAATTAAATAAATTAACTTTGAAATAAATAAGCCATAACTGTCACTAACCACTTTTATCGTATTAACTAGGTATATCAAACACGCTGATTCCGATTTTGTACTCAAAATAAAGATTAGTCTACTTACTTTCAGAGTAGTGAAGGCTTTTTACAGTGTTTTAATATTGGTCTCGAAAACAACACGATCGCCATAACAAGCTCCGCCCAAAATTACGTGACGAAACCTAGCTTTATAGGAACAAAAGTTACGTAGGGATGTTTAGACCGATTTAGAATAATAGAGATGGATGTTTTAAATACCATTAATATCTAAATTCAGCCTTAAAAATAATATCAGTCTGTTCTGAAAGGTGGATACGCTATTTAGCATTGCATATTTTAAAAAGTGCGATACCAACGCTAGCTTGTGATAAAACCGCGCTTTTTGAGCTCATTTTTCTCGGCGTTCAGCCCATTTAAACGTCATGTAACAAGCTACGAGCAATTTTAAATAGTTTATATACTTTTCATAAAAAAAATGAAATTATTTTACAGGCTGGATTTAGATAATATTGGGTTTTAAGACACCCATCTCTATTATTCTAAATCGGACTTGTAATTCTAAATGGGCGGAGCTTGTAATGCCGATTGTGTTGTTTTCGAAACGGATATTGAAACGCTTTAAAAAAGCCTAAATGACTTTGAAGGTTAGTTGCCTAATCTTTATTTTGAGTAAAAAATCGGAATCAGCGTGTCTGATTTACCTAGTGAATACGATAAAAGTTGTTCGTGACAGTTATGGTTTAATGTTTTATTTTCCCTGCAATTCTAATGTGTTCCCACTAGATTTCGCACTCTAGATACAGTGACTTTGTTGAGGTTCCGCATATTACGGTACTCCACGTATGCTTTTTGACCCCTCAGCCCTTCTGTAAAATGAGCGGACCTAAGAAAAGGAAAGTGGACAGAGAATGTCGAGTGTTCAAAAAGGAGTGGACAACTAAATATTTTTTCACTGAACACCGATCATCTGCTGTATGCCTGATATGTCAGGAAACTGTGGCGGTTTTTAAAGAATATAATATTAGCCGTCACTTTACTACAAAGCATGCTAACTATGTTAGCAAGCTATCAACAAAAGAACGGGAAGCTACTGCTCAGAAGTTGGCGGCTAATTTACAGGCTCAACAAAACTTTTTTCACCGCCAAACTGCCATTCAGGAGTCAAGTACCAAGGCCAGTTTTATGCTTTCATTCAAACTGGCAAAGGCCAGCAAGCCTCTGTCTGAAGGCGAGTTTGTAAAAGAATGTATGGTAGAGACAGCAAGTGTCTTGTGCCCAGAGAGCAAAGACAAATTTGAAAAAATCAGTTTATCGCACAGGACAGTGACTCGCCGTGTGGAACTAATAGATGAAGATATCACAAGCAACTTAAATAAAAAGGCGGAGTCATTCACGTTATATTCATTAGCACTGGATGAAAGCAACGATGTCAAAGACACTGCTCAGCTCCTCATTTTTATTCGAGGGATTAACAACACTTTTGAAATAACAGAGGAGTTTTTGAAAATGGAGTCTCTGAAAGGACAAACACGGGGAGAAGACTTGTATGACCGGGTGTCTGCTGACATCGAAAATATGAAGCTCCCTTGGAGCAAACTTATCAACGTCACTACAGATGGATCTCCGAATATAACGGGGAAAAACGTTGGCCTGCTGAGGAGAATCCAGAATAAAGTCAAAGATGAAAATCCTGACCAGGATGTTATTTTTCTCCACTGCATCATCCACCAGGAATCTCTATGTAAATCGGTATTACAGCTGAATCATGTTGTGAATCCTGTCGTGAAACTCGTCAACTTTATTCGTGCAAGGGGACTTCAGCACCGTCAGTTCGTTACATTTCTGGAGGAAACTTATGCGGATCACCAGGACCTGCTTTATCACTCACGAGTCCGCTGGTTAAGTTTGGGCAAAGTGTTTCAACGAGTGTGGGAGCTCAAAGAGGAGATTGGTGCATTTTTGGAGTTACAGGGAAAGGTTGACAAATTTCCTGAGCTGAGCAACAAGAGCTGGCTGTGTGACTTTGCGTTTGCTGCAGACGTATTTTCACACATGAATGAGCTCAACATGAAACTACAGGGGAAGAATCAGTTTGTGCAGGACATGTACACAAACGTGAAAGCCTTCAAATCCAAGCTGGTTTTATTCTCCAGGCAAATTTTAAATAAGTCGTTCACACATTTTCCCACACTAGCCACGCTGAAAGAGGCTCGCGCAAAAGTGAAGAAATACGGCGAGTCACTAGATGCGCTGCACGGAGAATTCTGCTGTCGGTTTTCTGATTTTGAAAAAATTGACAAGTCACTTCAGTTGGTGGCCTGTCCCCTGTCACAAGACTCCGAAACAGCTCCAGAGGAGCTGCAGCTCGAACTGATCGACCTTCAGTCCGACCCAGTCTTAAAAGAGAAGTTCAACTATCTGAAACTGAATGACTTTTATGCTTCACTCAATGAAGCCGCATTTCCAAATATCCGGAGGACAGCGCAGAAGATGCTGGCGTTGTTCGGCTCGACCTACGTGTGTGAACAGACGTTCAGCATCATGAACATAAACAAGGCCAGCCACAGATCCCAATTAACAGACCAACACTTCAGACCCATCCTGAGAATTGCTACAACTAAACTCGCTCCAGACTTTGATGCGCTGGCTAAAAAGGGAGACCAACAGCACTGTTCCCACTGAAGGTAAAAGTTTCTCCTTTGTATTATGTAAAAAATGCTTTGGAGAATAATTAGTTCAGTAAGCCTTATATGTTACAAGTCATTTCTGTTAAAGAGCGCACATAAGTGGTGCGCAAATGAACGCACTTTCTCAAAACAAACAATGTGCACCAGATCAAATATAACGCTCTCCGCAGTAGCGCATTATCAATGTTCCGTCCTTGCGTTGATCGTTGTTGACTTTTGGCACTGGAGACACAAACTGAATAGAAGGAGCAGGATAAGTACATCTGAATCTCTTACTGTTTTTGAAATAAATTCAGTCAGGAGGAGAGTGATGATGATATCCAGAAGGTAACAGAACTTGCAGTGCTTTAAATAGAAATTGTTCGTAACAAAATAATTATTTTTTATTTATTTAATTTTCAGTGTATTAAGACTCATTTCAATAAATAGCTAAATACTGTGGGGCTTTAAAGACGGATCTTTTGTTGTAATGCTTTTGTTCATTATAATTTGAAATTAAAGCACATGTTTTCTCCATATTCCATGATATATATTTTTTTCTCCTGTGAGGTGGGGTTACCAAAACACTCCATCCATCTGCTCCTGGTCTGGCCCGTCTGTCAAAATTTAGAACCCATTGTGGCCCACGAATCAAAAAGTTTGCCCACCCGTGCTCTATACCAACATAACTATTACTATGACAGTACATCTATATCAACATAACTATTACTATGACAGTATCTCTATATCCACATATCTATTACTATGACAGTACCTCTATACCAACATACATGTAACTATTACTATGACAGTACATCTATATCACCATAACAATTACTATGACAGTACATCTATATCAACATACCTATTACTATGACAGTACCTCTATACCAACATAACTATTACTATGACAGTACCTCTATACCAACATAAATATTACTATGACAGTACCTCTATAGACCAACATAACTATTACTATGACAGTATCTCTATATCAACATAACTATTACTATGACAGTACCTCTATACCAACATAACTATTACTATGACAGTACCTCTATATCAACATAACTATTACTATGACAGTATCTCTATATCAACATAACTATTACTATGACAGTACCTCTATACCAACATAACTATTACTATGACAGTATCTCTATATCAACATAGCTATTATTATGACAGTATCTCTATATCAACATAACTATTACTGTGACAGTACCTCTATATCAACATAACTATTACTATGACAGTATCTCTATATCAACATAACTATTACTATGACAGTATCTCTATATCAACATAACTATTACTACGACAGTATCTCTATATCAACATAAATATTACTATGACAGTACCTCTATATCAACATAACTATTACTATGACAGTATCTCTATATCAACATAACTATTACTATGACAGTACCTCTATATCAACACAACTATTACTATGACAGTATCTCTATACCAACATAACTATTACTATGACAGTATCTCTATACCAACATAACTATTACTATGACAGTACATCTATATCAACATAACTATTACTATGACAGTATCTCTATATCAACATAACTATTACTCTGACAGTACCTCTATATCAACAAAACTATTACTATGACAGTATCTCTATATCAACATAACTATTACTATGACAGTATCTCTATATCAACATAACTATTACTATGACAGTATCTCTATATCAGCATAACTATTACTATGACAGTACCTCTATATCAACATAACTATTACTATGACAGTACCTCTATACCAACATAACTATTACTAGAAATTCCCCTGTCATACAGCCCACGACCAAAGTGATAATGGAAAAAGAAAGGGTACTGCTGGTTGTTGAGAAAATAGTTACAACAGGTCCAAATTCTACAAAAGTAGAATTATTTAGTTAGATGCTGTAGGCTTCGCCTACAACATCTACTAAAGAATTCTCTGAATCAGATGAGTTGTTATTATTTTGAGTAGCGTGTTGTTGAACATTAGCTTTTGATGTTGATGGTTGCTGTAAGGACCTTCTATTTCTCCCCCTCCATAATAATTGTGAGGCACGTGGAAGGCCACTGCGACGACGTGATGTTCTGGGAGGTTTTATGTCCATGGTAGTTGTCAAGTTGTTTTGAAATGAAACTCAAAAGGTCAATTATGCAAAACAAAAGGTTGTATAAAAATCAGACCTAATCTACTACTATCTCAAGGTTATGTTTTACAACAATAAAATAAATATTAATTCAAGCTGTAGATCTAACCTACTGTACGGAATTTAACTAACAGCAGCAATTATGAAATATGGCTATTATATCTCTGAAATGCATCATTAAAAGTAAAACGGCAAGCTGCCGTGTACTATACAGTTTGAAAGTTGATTGTGTTGTGAATGTAGAATGGTTTCGACAGCAATATGTAACAGAAAGCAAGCATTAGCATTCACGCCTCGGAAAGTTTTCTGCAAGCTGGAGTGAAATAAAGAAATATTTTTGTCACAAAGTGGCATTGTAGTTCGACCCTAACTTGTAGATAAGATGTAAATAAATCTGGCTAATGTTCTAGATACTTTAAAAAACCTTCGGTTATTGGACAAAAAGCGTAGGCTGATAAACTGGGTACCACATTTTCATACCTGTAAATCGGTCTACGCCTCAAACAGTCTACGTTAATTACAGAAACCTTTGGCATTTAAACAATGCTATAGACTGGTGAAATGTCCACGCTTTTCTCGTAAAATACTGGCGACTTAATATTTCTAGTCTCTGTCGCACGGCATTATCGGCGTTCACATGCCAGTCTTAATTTTGATTAAAATAGGCTTGTAAAGTTTTTATTTCGATATAAGGCCAAATTAATCTGTCTATTTATGTATAATCTGATCAGATGGGTTAGTTTTAAGATGTTGCTGTAACCTTTCAAAGACTTTGTAACATATTTAAATAAGTTTATATGTGTTTTGTATTATTATACTTAAACGACTCTACACAAAAATGGGTAAATTTGTTGAAGAGATTTCGGTACAAGGGTTTGGTCACGCCGTTAACGGATAATCTTTCGGGAGTTGTATGCACATATGCGTTTATCATAAAGCTCCCAAACAATCGCTATGCTCGTAATTGGTCATGGGACTATGACAGTACCTCTATATCAACATACAGTAGCTATCAAACTATCTAAGCTTACAGACTATGCGAAAAACTTTACACTACAAATTTTAAATTTAACCTACTTAACACTGATTGGTATATAAACTTGCTATCAGAGTGATATGAATAACAGACCAGAAGCAATTCTACTGAGCTATAAGCATGACTGAGGCTCGTGAATTTTTGTATCTATGAGTTTTATGCTCCCTTTTTCCATGTGACCAATTCTCAGCACTTCCTTTACTTAGCAATTTTAACCTGCCTCTGAACCAGCATGCCCTCCTCCCTTCCGAAGCATTGTCACTGCCATACACAAACATAAACATAGTGATTCATTTCTGCAGATGTAAAGGGCTCACATGGAATGTGTTCTCTATAGCAACTGATGTAAAACTGTCTTTAACTACAGATCTACAAATACAGACCTACCAATACAAACTAACCAATACAAACCTGCCAATAGAGACCCACTATTAACCAACCATTGATAGTCAGTCCAGTAGCTTCAGTTATGCGTAGAGCAGGTAACTCCTTTGCAAGCCTATTGTTTAACTCCAACTCTGCCTGCTTACCATTCCGTATGACATCCACCTGTGTACAAAAATCTGTTGAAACTATGGGTTGCAAAAATAATGTATATCCTTAGATAGTTTTTTCAAGCTAAACACCTTCATTAGTCAAAGTCCAGACAATAACTGACTGCAATCGTCACGCAAATAGGGTGGTCCATTGAGTGCATAAGGAGTGCTAACAAGGATTGCATTCAAGGTCAGCTAAAGACAGAGGTGTGATGGCTAAATATGCAAGAACTGGGTTACTGGGTTACTGGGTGACTAAGTACCTCAACATACATGATGTATGGTCATAGAAAAGGATTACATCACCATTTTTAACAGAAATATCTATACACTTTTTGAATCATACTAACTACATAATTTACCAGAAGAGTCTTGATTTCTTTAATACACACCAGATGATCCTGTTTCAGACTGGTGAGTATTCTCTGTGATAAGGTGTTTAAGTGGGACAACTCTGACTCAACAACATCATCTTTGAACCGAACAATGTTACCCTCCGTCTCTTGTCTCTTCTCATTGAACTCTTCCTCTAAGCTTTCATACAGAGTGTTGATCTCTTTTAGCTAAAACAACAATTAAAATATTTTAGTGGTTAAGAGGATAGAGATAGAAGGTACATCGGCGGGAGAGACAACTCCAGCTGATGTACCTGAATTAACAGTGTTAGTTACCTGCTCCCGTTACTGACCTGTTCCTGCTCATACATTTCCTCAACTGCTCATCTCTAGCTCTAAGTAATAACTCATACATTTCATCACCTGCTCATCTCTAGCTCTAAGTAATAACTCATGCATTTCACCAACTGCTCATCTCTAGCTCTAAGTAATAACTCATACATTTCATAACCTGCTAATCTCTAGCTCTAAGTAATAACTCATACATTTCATCACCTGTTCATCTTTAGCTCTAAGTAATAACTCATACATTTCATCACCTGCTCATATTTAGCTCTAAGTAATAACTCATACATTTCATCACCTGCTAATCTCTAGCTCTAAGTAATAACTCATGCATTTCACCAACTGCTCATCTCTAGCTCTAAGTAATAACTCATACATTTCATCACCTGCTAATCTCTAGCTCTAAGTAATAACTCATACATTTCACCAACTGCTCATCTCTAGCTCTAAGTAATAACTCATACATTTCATCACCTGCTCATCTCTAGCTCTAAGTAATAACTCATACATTTCATCACCTGCTCATCCCTAGCTCTAAGTTATAACTCATACATTTCATCACCTGCTAATCTCTAGCTCTAAGTAATAACTCATACATTTCACCAACTGCTCATCTCTAGCACTAAGTAATAACTGATACATTTCATCACTTGCTCATCTCTAGCTCTAAGTAATAACTCATACATTTCATCACCTGCTCATCCCTAGCTCTAAGTTATAACTCATACATTTCATCACCTGCTAATCTCTAGCTCTAAGTAATAACTCATACATTTCACCAACTGCTCATCTCTAGCTCTAAGTAATAACTCATACATTTCATCACCTGCTCATCTCTAGCTCTAAGTAATAACTCATACATTTCATCACTTGCTCATCTCTAGCTCTAAGTAATAACTCATACATTTCATCACCTGCTCATCCCTAGCTCTAAGTTATAACTCATACATTTCATCACCTGCTCATCTCTAGCTCTAAGTAATAACTCATGCATTTCACCAACTGCTCATCTCTAGCTCTAAGTAATAACTCATACATTTCATCACCTGCTAATCTCTAGCTCTAAGTTATAACTCATACATTTCATCACCTGCTCATCTCTAGCTCTAAGTAATAACTCATGCATTTCACCAACTGCTCATCTCTAGCTCTAAGTAATAACTCATACATTTCATCACCTGCTCATCTCTAGTTCTAAGTAATAACTCATACATTTCATCACCTGCTCATCTCTAGCTCTAAGTAATAACTCATACATTTCATCACCTGCTCATCTCTAGCTCTAAGTAATAGCTCATACATTTCATCACCTGCTAATCTCTAGCTCTAAGTAATAACTCATACATTTCATCACCTGCTCATCTCTAGCTCTAAGTAATAGCTCATACATTTCATCACCTGCTAATCTCTAGCTCTAAGTAATAACTCATACATTTCACCAACTGCTCATCTCTAGCTCTAAGTAATAACTCATACATTTCATCACCTGCTAATCTCTAGCTTTAAGTAATAACTCATACATTTCACCAACTGCTCATCTCTAGCTCTAAGTAATAACTCATACATTTCATCACATGCTCATCTCTAGCTCTAAGTAATAACTCATACATTTCATCACCTGCTCATCTCTAGCTCTAAGTAATAACTCATACATTTCATCACCTGCTCATCTCTAGCTCTAAGTAATAACTCATACATTTCATCACCTGCTCATCTCTAGTTCTAAGTAATAACTCATACATTTCATCACCTGCTCATCTCTAGCTCTAAGTAATAACTCATACATTTCATCACCTGCTCATCTCTAGCTCTAAGTAATAACTCATACATTTCATCACCTGCTCATCTCTAGCTCTAAGTAATAGCTCATACATTTCATCACCTGCTAATCTCTAGCTCTAAGTAATAACTCATACATTTCACCAACTGCTCATCTCTAGCTCTAAGTAATAACTCATACATTTCATCACCTGCTCATCCCTAGCTCTAAGTTATAACTCATACATTTCATCACCTGCTCATCTCTAGCTCTAAGTAATAACTCATACATTTCACCAACTGCTCATCTCTAGCTCTAAGTAATAACTCATACATTTCATCACCTGCTCATCTCTAGCTCTAAGTAATAACTCATACATTTAATCACCTGCTCATCTCTAGCTCTAAGTAATAACTCATACATTTCATCACCTGCTCATCCCTAGCTCTAAGTTATAACTCATACATTTCATCACCTGCTCATCTCTAGCTCTAAGTAATAACTCATGCATTTCACCAACTGCTCATCTCTAGCTCTAAGTAATAACTCATACATTTCATCACCTGCTAATCTCTAGCTCTAAGTAATAACTCATACATTTCACCAACTGCTCATCTCTAGCTCTAAGTAATAACTCATACATTTCATCACTTGCTCATCTCTAGCTCTAAGTAATAACTCATACATTTCACCAACTGCTCATCTCTAGCTCTAAGTAATAACTCAGACATTTCATCACCTGCTCATCTCTAGTTCTAAGTAATAACTCATACATTTCATCACCTGCTCATCTCTAGCTCTAAGTAATAACTCATACATTTCATCACCTGCTCATCTCTAGCTCTAAGTAATAGCTCATACATTTCATCACCTGCTAATCTCTAGCTCTAAGTAATAACTCATACATTTCATCACCTGCTCATCTCTAGCTCTAAGTAATAACTCATACATTTCATCACCTGCTCATCTCTAGCTCTAAGTAATAGCTCATACATTTCATCACCTGCTAATCTCTAGCTCTAAGTAATAACTCATACATTTCACCAACTGCTCATCTCTAGCTCTAAGTAATAACTCATACATTTCATCATCTGCTCATCTTTAGCTCTAAGTAATAACTCATGCATTTCATCACCTGCTCATCTCTAGCTTTAAATAATAACTCATACATTTCATCACCTGCTCATCCCTAGTTTTATGTATCAATTTCCTCATCCGTTCTGTTTCTTCACCATAATCAGTCAGAACACGATCACTCTCTTTGCTAAGGAATGATAGAGTGCTTTTCTTCTCTTCAACTTTGTCTTTCAGTAATTCTATCCTTTCTTTTGCTTCACTATAAAGTTTCTTAAGTGGAGCAGACGTATGTCGGGAGCCTATAAAAAGGTGAGTGAAATTGAGATAAATTGGGTAACAGAGAAAAGTGGAGTAAGAGAGACATGGAGTGAAAGAGAAGCATACAGTAACAGAGGGAAAGGCAGAGAGTGAAAGAGAGACACGAAGCGATCAAAAGATCAAAAACAAAGAAATTCGACGTTACAGAGAAGCACTAAGTGACAGAAAGACATAGATTTGTGAAGAGACATGGTGCAATAGAAAATTGCGAAAGAGCAGGAAAAAGATTGAAAACTATGAATATTATGAGACACATGTGATGGTCACTCACCTGAACAGGCACCTTCTTCATCAATGCAGTCTTCACAGAGAATATCTGAACACCTTCGACAACCAAAAGATAACACTTGTCCTTCGTGTACTGAACATGTTCTTTTCTCCTCCCGTTTGCTTCGTAGGCTAAACTCAGCAATGCTGATAAACTTGTGTTTAGATAGCAAAGCATCATGGTGCTGCAAATGCAAAAAATGAGCCACCATATTTAGTGTAATTTGTCATTAAAATAGTGGTTCAATCTTCGGAGTCAACTAAGGCCTTTCATCTAAGCTAGGTTGACCTGCAAGTATAACTCACCTTTTTATGTTCTGGACAGTATTTCTTCTTGCACTCCGCTTCAGGGCAATATATAGTAGCTGGCTTCTCACACACATCACAGAAGTACTGAGGATTCTGGGTACCTATTTGAGCATCCGGTAGACTATGAATTGGCACATTCAGAACCTGCCTGAATGTCAGAATGTAAAGTTGACAGAGGACAGAATTGGTACTTTCCTAGAGTAATGCTTCATATCAGACTTGAGTTGTGTTTTGATGCTGTGAAAAGGAATAAACTTAAAGTTTGAGCATATTAAAACATCTTAGAATGTTCATGAAGTTTCCTGTGTATCTTTACTATAATCTTTACTAATCATTCTTACTATAAAGCAAGGTTTGAAGTGGGGAAAAAATTGCATCATAAACGAATCGAACCTGCAACTTTTGGCTTCTCAACCCGGCATGCTATTATCTACACCAGGGGTGTGCAACAGGCGGCCCGTGGGCCACAATCCGGCCCACAGGCTAAGATAATGTGGCCCCTACATTGCGGTGCTGGTGTTTTAGAGTAGTAAACTGTCATGCAAGTGCCAAGTATTATTGGTACTTTGCCAACAAACATTATGCTTATTAGCTAAAGCTTTATACAAGCTAATATATTATAGTACTGTCTCATTATAGCTATTAATAATGCTTGTAGCTTTTTTACAAAGCTTTTCTATGACCAAACATATAAATACTTGGGTTTTCTGTTATCAAATCAGTTGTCTCTGGAGAGTGCAATAAACCACATTTCTCTAATTTAATACTCTATTTGATTGCTTCTGTGCAGAAACATAACAGAAGCTAATTGGCGACAAGGATTTCTCTAAGCAGATTTGCAGCTAAGTTAAAAATTGCACCACTACAATGGCAGAAGTAGCAGACCTGATCAAGCTAATGCAGAAGCAGCAGGAGGACCAGAGACAGCAGCAAGAGGAAAACAGACGTCAGCAAGAAGAGCATAGACAACAGCAGCATGAGGAGTTCAAGCAGCAACAAGAGGAATACAGACGTCAGCAAGATGAAAGAATGGAGGAGAATAAGAAACTGATGGAGCTACTACTACAAAACCTACAACGGAAACAAGAAACAGCTGCAACCGCTGTTCCAGCCTTCCCAGGTTTTGACCCAACAGCAGAGCTACTAACAGATTACATAGACAGATTCAACACCTTCATTGCAGCAAATTCTATTCATCAAGACAAGATTGCTGGCACTTTTCTCACCAACCAACAGCCTACACTCTACAAGCAGCTTAGTAATATGGCAGCTCAGCTTTCAACACCCAAGCAGATCAACGACCTCAACATGGATGAAATACTGGAATTTCTCAAAGACCAGTATGACCCTAAGCGCTTCATTGTTAGAGAGCGTTACAAGTATTGGAGTGACATGCAGAGGAAACCTGGAGAAACTATTCAAGAGTTAGCTGCCAGAATTCGTCAGGATGCAACTACATGTGCCTTCATAGACATTACAGATCCATTAGATGAGGCTCTCAGAACAAGATTTATCTGCTCTGTAAACAATGAAGCAGTTCTCAAATCTCTCTTCAAAGTCAAGGACAATGAACTCAACTTCAACAAAGCTATACAGGTAGCACAGGAAACAGAAGAAGCAGCTAAAGTTGCCAAAGAGACAGTTTATGGAAACTCGTCTAAAGTCAACAAGGTTGCTCAACAGAAATCAAGATACAAACCACTCCAGAAAAACAACTCTACACCTGACAAGCAGAAGGAAGGAAAGCTATGCTACAGATGTGACCGAACTAACCATACAGCGGATGACTGCAGATTCAAAGCAGCCACCTGCAACTTTTGTTCTAAACAAGGTCACATAGAAAGAGCATGCAAAAAAAAGAAATCATCTGCAGCAGGAAAACCAGTAAAGATGATAGAATGCACATCAACCAAGATGGTGAAACTTGCTGAAAACATCAAACTGGAGGGAGACAACTTCACACTTGAACTGGACACTGGAGCTTGTGACAACTTCATCTGTAAATCAATATGGGAGAAGCTAGGAAAGCCAAACCTAAAACCTACTACAGTTAACTACAAATCAGCCTCAGGACATCTCATAGAGACGCTTGGCAGATGTGAGCTAACTGCCCAATTGGATGCACAGAAAGAAGTCAGACTACCATTTGTGATTAGTGCTGTACAAGATCTCAACCTACTAGGAAGAACTGCTATACAGCAACTAGGCATCTTTATTGATGACAAGCTACAACAGAACCTTGTATCAACAATCACAGAGAACCAGCCAGATGGGAGGTTACAAATCAAGTGTAAGGAGATGTGCAAAGAATTTCCAGAAATATTCAAAGACGAGCTAGGATGTCTCAAGAACTTTGAACTAGAGATAAACTTCAAACCTTCAACAAAGCCAGTCTTCTGCCGACCCAGACCAGTTCCTATTGCCTTGACAGAAGAGCTCAACCAAGCATACGAAGCAGGTGTAGCTAAAGGCATATGGGAACCAACTCAATTCAACCAGTATGGAACCCCAGTTGTACCTGTACGCAAATCTACAACAGGTCAAGCTGCAGGGAAGATCAGAGTATGTGGAGACTACTCCAAGACTATCAATAATCAGCTAGAAACACATAGGAAACCTATCCCACTACCAGAAGATCTAATCAGAAAACTAGGTGGAGGCTATTGCTACACAAAGATTGATTTAGCAGATGCCTACAATCAAATATTGTTGGCACCAGAAAGTCAACGACAACTAGCACTATCAACACACCGAGGAGTACTACTACAGAAGAGGTTGCCCTTTGGCATAAGCTCAGCACCAGGGTATTTTCAAGAAATCATGGAGCAACTGACACAAGACCTCCCAGGAGTAGCAGTATACCTAGATGATATACTAGTGAGTGGAGCCAATGCAGAGAGCCATCTACAAAACTTACGTCGACTTCTTCAAAGATTAGAAGAAAGAGGGCTCAGATGTAGAAAAGACCAGTGCTGTTTTGCTCAACCGACAGTAGAGTATCTGGGACACAAACTCACTTCAAAGGGAATCACTAAAGGAAAGAAGGCAGATGCAGTACAACAGATGCCAGTCCCAACAGACTTAACTCAGCTAAGATCTTTCTTAGGAGCTACACAATTCTACAGCAAGTTCATACAGGTAGCACAGGTGTATGCATACAGTATGGTTGATACAGTATGCACTATTCACACTATTGGACAACAGCTCAACTCTACAGACTACAATGTTCTAGCAAAGGAGACAAAGAAAGACCCAACACTAGCCACAGTAATGCGCTACACAGCAGAAGGATGGCCTGGTAACAAAGAGATGAAGGAGACTCAGCTGTCACTCTTCCACAAGATCTCAGATTCACTTTCTATCACTGAAGGTTGTCTTCTATATGGCAACAGAGTAGTCATTCCTGTCAAGTTACAACAGGAAGTATTAAAGATCCTTCACCTTGGACACTTTGGAATGGAAAGAATGAAGAAGCTAGCTCGAACTGCTGTCTATTGGCCTCGCATTGACTCTGATATAGAGGAGACAAGCCGACAGTGCACTGCCTGTGCGGAACACCAGAAGCTCCCACAGAAGTATCCTATACATCCCTGGATGCTACCTGAGAAGCCATGGAGTCGTCTTCACTTAGATCATGCAGTAAACTTCACGGGCAGCCAATGGCTAGTGATGATAGATGCCTACTCAAAGTATCCATGCATACACAGGACTTCATCTACTTCTACCAGAGCTACCACAGACATCTTAGAGGAGATATTCGCACACTTTGGATACCCTCACGCCATAGTCACTGACAATGCTACCAGCTTCACCTCAGGAGAGTTTCAGCAGTGGTGTCAAGAGAGAAGCATTGTTCACCTCACTGGAGCACCCTACCATCCAGCTACAAATGGTGCAGCTGAAAGACTAGTACAATCCTTCAAACAAGCCATGAAGAAATCGTCACTCCCACCTAAATCTGCACTACAACAGTTCCTGATGCACTATAGAAGGACACCACTTCCTACCGGATACTCTCCCAGTCAGCTGCTGAATGGAAGACAGATGAGATGCAAGATTGACACCCTATTGCCATCACCCGCACACATAGCACAGTTTCATCAATCCAGAGAAGTCAACCGATCTGCAGAAAAGACAGTTAGCAAGATACACAGCTACAATCTTGGAGCACCATGCTATGCCTTGTATCATGGACCTAGACGCAACAGACAACCTAGATGGGTTCCAGCCATTGTTACTAAGATATATGGAACTCGTAGTCTCAATGTCAAAGTGGTACCAAAGGGACCTACTTGGAGAAGACATGTTGAACAACTCAGACCAAGATACTCAACAGAAGAAGATCAAGACCCTGGAGATAAACCTGATATAACAGAGGAGACAAAACTGCAACTACCAGCCCCTACAACTGTAACAGAGCAACCTCCGTCTAGAAGAAGACCACGCAACCCTCGTCTACCTGATGGAGATGAGTATAGCAGAGACAAACCCCGAAGGTCTAAGAGAACCAGAAAGAACCTTTAGCTTAGTGAGGAGGTGTCATGCAAGTGCCAAGTATTATTGGTACTTTGCCAACAAACATTATGCTTATTAGCTAAAGCTTTATACAAGCTAATATATTATAGTACTGTCTCATTATAGCTATTAATAATGCTTGTAGCTTTTTTACAAAGCTTTTCTATGACCAAACATATAAATACTTGGGTTTTCTGTTATCAAATCAGTTGTCTCTGGAGAGTGCAATAAACCACATTTCTCTAATTTAATACTCTATTTGATTGCTTCTGTGCAGAAACATAACATAAACAAACGTTCATTCACCTAGCGCCTATGGAATAGCCATGAGATCATCATCGCATTAACGACTATATAATAGCTTAGTGATGCTTGTTTATATAACCTATGCTTATAGATTGCACTGATGCTGCCTATGAATCAAATTGACCATTTTAATCCTTTTTTGTGTATTTTAAGCTAAGCTAGAAAGATTCATAGCTCTTGCATTGCCATTTTGCAATAAATTGTATTTTCGTTTATGTTACAGCCAACAATACATGAACTCTGCTGATTTGTATGTACTAAGCCAATTTATACCAAGCTACTCTGCTAGTTGGCAGCATGTAACTTTTTAATATTTACGCTTTATCAACAGTCATAGCTTGACATACAAGTGATCAAGTCTTTTTACTGCCTTACCCGGGTAGAAGGCCAAAGAGGAATGCAATTTATATTATTAGCAATCATTCATGTAATTATTGAAGCATTTGTATATTATAGAACTTATTTATTTTATTGATTTTATATTGCTTAGAAGTGTGCAAATTGCCTACTTATATAAGCTTATATAAACCCATGTCAAAATGTTTTATGTCATTATGTTATGTTTTTATTTTAGTTTTCACGGTTTCGGTTCCAAATAAACAATATAAACCTGAATCAGTTGAACTCAGTTCTTTAACCCCGTAAGGACAGTACACTCTTTATTGATAAAATAAGATTGGGAAAGATTATTACTGGTAAGTGCTAACCAAAATAAAAAAAAAATTTTTTGGGAAGTTGAACATTCTGGGATAGATGTTTCCTCTAATATGTTTTTATTAAGATATTTTTAAAATATTTTCTTCAACTTATATTCCAAATTTAAATGAAATTTATCGACTCTACCCAGTTCTGTGTCAGCTGATTGTACTCATTCAAGCTTTTTTGCGATGGTAATATAACAGTCAAGGAAATTTGTTTTTTGTAGCTAAACATGTCTGCTACTAAGAAAAGAAAAGTTGACGTTGAAGGAAAAGTTGTCTATAAAGATTGGAGTAGCAAATATTTTGTTGCTGAGCACAACAAAAGTGTTATATGTGTAGTCTGCCAAGCTACAACCGCTGTATTGAAGGAATACAACATCAAACGACATTACACATCAATACATTCAGCCTCGTACGATACCTTGTTAGGCCAAGCTAGATTAGACAAGCTGGAACAGATGACCGCAGCAATCAAGAAGCAACAAGGGGTGTTTACTTCATATAAGAAAGACTCTGAGCTTGTAACCAAGCTTAGCTTCAAAGTCTGTGAGTTACTTGCAGAAAAAGGGAAGCCATTTAGTGATGGAAAATTTGTAAAAAGCTGCTTGGGTATATTCACTGATTTCGCCTGTACTGAAAAAAAAAGTTATTGCAACAAACCAGTTTGTCTCGTTTTACTGTGGCACGCAGCATTAACCAGCTTTCGGATAACATTGAAGATACTTTGAAAGAACGAATAAAGAGATGCACATCATATAACTTGGCTTTTGATGAAAGCACAGATAGTTAGTGACACTGCCAAATCGGTTGTTTTCATACGAGGCATCACATATAATTGTGAAATAATTGAAGAATTTTTAGACATGGCCAGTATGTCTTCAACAACCACTGGACAAGACATTTGCGCCAAGTAGTGAAGCTGATGGATAAGTTTGCACTGGACCCTTCTAGGCTCGCTGGCCTAACAACTGATGGGGCACCTTCGATGACAGGGAAAATTAATGGATTCACCAAGAAATTCTTAGATGCCATAGGTTCGCCAGAGGTTGTGTTGAATCACCGTATTATACATCAGGAAAATTTATGCACAAAAATTCTTGGTTTTACTGTTGTGATGAAAAGTGTGGTTAAATGTGTGAACTACATTCGTGCTCGAGGACTCAATGATCGCCAATTCAAGGCATTTTTAGAAGAACTCGATTCAGATTACAGATTGTGGTGTACTTCTCTGCAGTGCGTTGATTGAGCCGAGCTAGTACGCTAAAAAGATTTTGGAATCTGAGAAAGGAGATTATGACTTTCATGGTTAATAAGCAGCAGGATGTTGCTTGTTTAACTGATGATGACTCGTTAAATGACCTTGCCTTTCTAACTGACATCACACAACATCTTTCAGATTTAAATGTTAAACTACAAGGCAAATTTCAGTTGGTAAACAAGATGTTTGAACACATATGTTCCTTTGAAAAGAAGCTTCAACTGTTCCGGAATCAACTGAGTAAAACACAACTTACTCATTTTCCTGGTTTAGCAGTCAGAAAAGCAGAACTGTCAGGAATAGATTGCTCTAAATATACTGAACAACTTGACAAGTTGAATTCTGAATTTTCAATGAGATTTGCTGATTTTAGGAAATGTGAACCTAAGTTCAAACTATTTTCTCTGCCCTTTGACATTGTACCTGAAGACAGTCCTGACCGCTATCAAATGGAGATGATAGAATTACAATCAGATGCTGAATTGAGGAGAGCATATACTAATAAAGATTTAGTCTCTTTTTATGAGAAATATGTATTTGGAAAGTATCCAAATCTAGAGCTGCATGCTAGAAACATGTCATCACTTTTTGGCAGTGCGTATTGTTTTTTTCAAAAGTGAAGTTCACTAAAGACAGGTACCAAAGTCAACTCACCGATGAACATATGACCAGTCAATTTCGAGTTGCTACTACATCAGTAAAAGCGGACATTGAAAAGTTGTGTAGAAATGTAAAATACCAAGTTTCACAATAATTATCTGATATGCACTTTATTTGTTTGTCTCAATTTCTTGGTCCAATATTACAAATTCATTCTAATAAAAGTTTGTATTTATTGTTTGCAAGAAATGTACTTATTTATGTTATAATATTTTCTCAGTCTCCTCAACTCGACACACAATTTTCTATTAGATTACATTATTTTGGGTTGCTGGCCCTAGGTGTTGTTCAAATATTAAAAAGTGGCCCTCAAAAGAAACATGTTGCACACCCCTGATCTACACCAATTATTCATCTGTACAATTCCAGAGTTATTGTGTAAATACTTGTTCTCTGTGCTTTATTGGTGCATGTGATGATCTCTCACAGCACTTGAGACTGCCAGGGTTCTAGTACCAATAATTACTACCAAAGCACTATCACTAAACAATGTCTTAGAATCGTTCTAAAAACTTCACTCTTGTTATGCTGTAAGGCTCTTATCAAATCAGAGACATATAGATATACTGAGAAGCAACTAAAGTATTAGAATAGGTTAACTAACACCTTATTTTGATGTTCTTGTCTCTACTAGAATCATTGAAGTTCTGGTTCATGCTGCTGACCCTGCTGACTTTTCCAGCCAGTAACACAAAAGTACATCAGCATGAAACATGACTCTACTGACACTACTAGAGACAAATTCATAAGTATCAATATAACATATTCCAACACTCTAGTTAATTTGTTAGCAGATGGTCTAGATGATACTGACCTAGTAGAGACACCAACTTAAAATGGTTGTAGCTAATGATAAGATTTGATTACAGTATCATAAATGACTCACTCGCAGTCTGGACACTCTACTATCTTCCGTGCATTCAAAGCTCCATCAAGACAACCTGAGCAGTGTATATGTCCACAGGGTAACAGCTTTGGCATCTTCAAATTTTCATTTTGTTTCAAGCAGTAGCCACATTCTGCTAATGTGTTTGTTGGATCTGGGGCAGCAGCCATTTTAGTTGGTTACTACAAACACATGTTCAATCAGAGAACTCATAATAAATGCCATATTTGTTTATCTAATCTATGATGTGAACTTTCACTATCAGGTTTCTAACCCACTAACTATCGTAAGTGTCTACGAACTTAGTATGACAAATTCTGATGAAGCTAAAGAGGACCTTTATCATCAATTGAGAGATCTGCAAGGAAAAGAATCGCTGCCACAGATAAGTTGTTCATTGCAGGTGACATTAACGAAAGGGGTGATATGTTAACATGAATAATAAGATTAATACGTTTTAATCAACCATTACAATAATTTGTTTCTGCTAATTCTCATTATAAATTAAAGTTGCTAACATTTTGTTACTCAGAAACGTTGATTATTTTATTGATTAATTTCATTCCAAGCTCTGCATTATTGTATACTTGTATTTTTTGGTCCTGTAGGTTTACGGTGTATTTAACAGAAGGTTGACTACTACAAACTATCAGTCAATAAATGAAATTATAATTCACTGTACCATTATAACATCAGTTGGAACCTTCACTACATTCTTATAACTAAGAGAGACATACTGAAACTCTTGCCTCACATTACACCAGACTAACTGTATTATGTCAGCACACACCCTTGATCTGTAGCAATTGGCATTTATATCTACTGTTGATGTAGAAGATATGCAGTGATGAATTCAAAACTAACAAACACTCAACAAGACTCACTTCGGGCAGGTTAAGAGCTACCCTTCGAATCATCATTTCAAGAAATATTGCCTGAAAAACTACAACTTTGTATTACTTACTTACTTACTTTTAATGTAACATAAGAGCTAAGACAACAGCCCAGCTCTGATGTAACAGTGATACACCGTTAAGTTGTTTATATTAATTACTTTTACGTTTGTACTTTTCGCTATTAACATTTACCATATTGCAACATCAGTAGTTGTAATTTTTCAGACACTCAGGCAATGTGTCTACGTTGGGCAGTAATTAGACCACCATAGCTGAAAAGCATTTTCGTCTGTTTTATCTCAGCATTAATCGAACACAGTAGTTGACCTGTATTTGCGGGTGCACTAGGTCAGTTTAGCATGCTTGCCTGTAAGCATACGGGCATATTTTACTAAACTTCTGAAGCTGTGACTTCCTGAAATAATTTAAAACTTTTCAACTGACAAAGCAGTCATGTCCATACTACATCAGCCTACTGCTACCAACCACAGCTCTACTCCTAATCCAAACCTTTCAAACCAAATAAAAATAAACGTTGTCAGCCTACACACAGTCTATAAAACATCAGCCTACACCAACTGATAGTAAGCCTTGCGCATGAGCATATCATGCTTGCACCCAATCTGTTTCTCCTTATCGTACACACCACAGCTCTGTGTCACGATGCTCATCAAAAACGTCAGGAACAAGTTCTACCAACCAATCGCTATAAGTTAGGACAAATAGAAGCTGCGGCAAAAATTGTAGCGCTACAGGCTGAAGAGGAAGCCCATGAACTTGAAGATGAAATTAAAAAACAAAAACTTTGCTTTTGAAAATGAGACTGAAGGCTAAAATTGAGGTTTAGCAAGCAACTGCCCAAGTATAAGAACAATCAATAGAAGACAAAGAGGAGCACAGCGCACTTATGCATCTTCTTGCTCACCTCTCCTCTATAAAACCACAGCTGAATTGTTAGTTATCACAGCCTATACCGCCAGTTAATCTTGCCATCCATGCCATCATTCAAAACAAATGATCAGCCGGCCACATACACACCTAAACACACACCCGACAGAACAGATGCTATCAACAAACACAAGCAGGTCTTGTGGTGTCTAACATTGATTGTGCTGGCTAACAGCACTTATAGGCAACTGATTCCATGCCTGCTACAAACTATATTACTCATGATGCAATAGCAAAGCTAAAACCTGAAAGGCTGTAAACAAGAACTAACGTAACGATCATGACTTCCACTAGATTTGAGCTTGAGTCAAAGCTTGTGACTGGCTTGAATGTTCGCGCTCAAAGAGGCACAGAATGACACATGACAGTTTGCCTACTCACTACCCTCAATGCCTAAAGATAGCAATAGACTTCCAACAAAGGACAAGCTGCAAAGGTGGCCTCACCTGTTACGAGTGGCAGATGAATTACCACACAATTACTATGACATACCAGTAAGACTGCTTATTAGCAACACTTTCATGGAAGCATATCGCCCTCAACAAATTCTACCCACTAATAACAATGATGGTCCGTTGCTATCAAAACTGCACTAGGTTGGAAGGTCATTTGTAAACTGAACTCAAAGTGTGCAATGTATGTCACACTGGTCACTCAACCTATAGCAAAGAGTAGAGAGGTTGTCACTTATTAGTGCACTGCAAAATCAAGCTCAAAATCAAAAAGAAAAGATTTAATATCCCTCTACCGGAAAAAGAGATAGAAATATAGGCGACAATCGCTTCGGCCGTTACCAAAAGGTAGAGAGCTTGTCACTTATCAGTGCACAGCAAAATCAAGCAGAGAACTTTTCAAACTCCCCAACTTGTACAATGCTAGCTTCGCTGAATCACACGACAACACATTGAGCTTATCAATAGAGGACCGTCAATTTTTAGAGTTAATGAAAATTAAGACTACCATAGCAAATAACAGGGTTACCATGCTTTGATTATTCAGAACAAAGCCACCTCACACTGACACACAATCTGCTGCACTTTATCAATTTGACCTTTTTGAAAAAAAAGTCAAGAAAGAATTTGCTTATAGGACACGAGATCACCAATTCATGTCGGATACCATCTCAAAAGGTGAAACAGTAATGGCACCTGACGACTGTCCTGACTTCTGCTACCTTCCTAATTTTGAAGTATTTCAATCTCATAAACCTGATCCAAATCGCGTTGTCTTCAACAGAGCTGCCAAGGTGGGAGGCATTAGTTTAATAGACCTTCTATTCCAGGGTCCTGAACACATGAACAACTGCAAGGCATCCTCTTATGCTTTCGTAAACCCTCTGTAGCATTCATGGATGTTATTGAAAGGATGTTCTACTAATTTAAAGTAGCTACATAGTACCAGGATTACCTTAGATTTCTGTGGTATGATGAGTGTAGTTGTCTGGTAACTTAAAAAATGACAATCCATCTATTTGGTGCCTGATCTTCACCAGCATGTGCCACATATTGTCTCAGACTTTTTGCTGATCGCTTTGATGCGCCAACACCCAATCATTCATCACCTGATTACCTTTTACAACAAAACTTTGATGTCGGTGATGGCCTCTCAAACACTACTAGTGCAAAAGAAACCATATCGCTCATCAAACAAACTCAGGCATTGTGTAAAATTGGGAGCCTGAGACTTCACAGTGTAGCTTCAAACAGTACGACTGTTATGTCACATCTCCCTAGATGTGAGTGCGCTAGGGCGCTAGGGCATTAGCTAACCTTAAACTCACCTTTAACCCACTACCACAAGAGTGGTCTCTTGGTGTGTTATAGAATACTGAGTTAGACCAATGTAAATTTCATCATAATTCTGGACTCAAGCATAACATTTAGCAAGGTGCCTTGTCCACCATTGCATCGGTGTTTGCCCTTTAGGAATGATAGTTCCTTTTACACTTCAAAAAAGAATCATCCTACAAAAGTCCTGTTCGGATTAGGATGCTCTACTTCACCAATTGCTACTCAAGAAATAGTCTGCATGGAAATAGATCTTGACGACATCAACAAAATCACCATACCTCGTTGCACCTTCTTTCTTGATTTTAGCTTCCTTAACTCGGCCCAGCTGCATACATTTGCAGACGTCAGCACTGTTGGCTACAGCCATCGCACATATGTTCAACTAGTGACCTGCACTACAAATGTTTGTGCTACACTTCTCGCTAACAAAGGCAAGGTTGCTCTAATGAAGCAGGTCAAAATTCCCAGACTAGAGTTTAAGCGGCAGTAGGTGCTGTTATAGCTGTCAATAAGTGCATCAAGGAACTTGACACCCCAAACAAAACCACTCACTTCTATTCACATACAACAACAGTAGTTCTGGACTGGGTTATATCAACAAGAGTGCTGCACGGTTTCATACCTATATAGCAAACAAGGTACAGACAATTTGAAGTCTGATGAATATTAAAAGATGGAAGAATGTCCCAACTACAAAAATCTAGCTGACATGAGATTTAGGGGTGCTAGTGTTAATGAGCTACTTAGATATGATTGATTCTATGGCCCTCAATTTCTCAGGACAGAACCCATTGTATTGCTTCATCAGCCGCAAGTTCAAATCGACCTTGATGACGTCTAAGTAAAGCGACAATTTGCATCCCTCAGTACAAAGCAAAATAGCTTCTCTCTTGACCATCAACTCAAAAGTTTCTCTAACTGGAGCAGTGCTGTCAGGGCAATTACCATAATTCAAAGACACCTAAGCAAGCAACCAACACTCAACTTAAAAAATGCAGAGCGAACAATCCTAAAACAAATTCAATCAGTTTTCAACTGAAGAGATTGACCTGATAAAAGCAATACATCCTTTAAAGAATTCAAGCCATTTGACAATAATTGATCTCGTTTTAGATCAAGAAGGCATCCTACGCATTAATGGAAGACTGCAAGAATGCATCGTGCTTTCATATGGTGAGAAACATTCCATAATGCTACCTAAATCTGCTAATATTATCCCACTACTCATTTGTCATCATCACGAACTTACTGTTTATTAAGGTCGAGTGAACGCCCTAGCTTGTGTCAGATCTCACAGTCTCTGGATAGTTCATGCGATATATGAAGTTAACAGTCATTCAAAACTGTATCGAGTGTAAGGAGATTTGTGGTACACCAACCACTTCTAAAATGACAACTTTACCTCCTGAAAGACTCGAAGAGGCTGCTTCATTTACCCATCACCGCATTGACTGTTTTGGCCCTTTCATTGTTATAGGTGATTGAAAAGAGAAGAAAGCCTATGGACTCATGATCAGCTGCCTGTTTTCTAGAGGCATTCATATAGAACTCCTTGAAATTATGATGTCAAATTTATTCATCAATACTCTTTGCGATCTCATTTTTATTTGTGGTGTAGTCTCCAGTATACGGTGTGACCAAGGCAAAAACTTGTTTGGAACTTCTAATGACCTTGCCAAATCATTGAACACATCATATCCTTTCATAAAAATCACATTCAATCCGCCACATTCAAGCCACATGAGTGTTGTTTGAGAGCGTCTCATTCAGTCTGCAGAACAATTCTCAGAGGAATGGAAGTGAAACATGGTGCAAGACTAAGCACCACTCAACTCGAAACTTTATTCTATGAAATATTGGCTGTTATCAACAGTAGGTTTTTAGAAAGTGTCTCAAGCGATGAACTTCCCTTCACACCAAATATGCTCATCACCATGAAATCACCAATCTGCTTGCCGCCTCCTGCCAAATTCTCTGATGCAGGTGTCTACTTGCGCAAGCACTGGCATGTTATTTAGCAGCCAGCAAACTACTTCTGGAGCCGATAGTGCTACAAGCATTTACAGACGTTGCAAGTCAGGCAAAAATCCCAAAATAGTATATCTGAACTTTCAGTAGGTGATATCATTCATGTCATGAAAGAATCCAGCTTTTGCTACGACTGGTCAATGGCGCGTGTCATAGAAGTTCACAAGTCATATGATGATATTTTTAGGTCAGCAACACTACTACTAGACTCTTGTAGATACCCTAAAGTCAAAGCGTGTGGACCGTTGAGTAAAACTGTAGTGCTAAAAAAATCTCACAAAGAATATAACTAGCAAAGTTGCATCCTAAAATTTTAGAAGTGAGCGTAGCAGCGTCTATCCGTGATCATTAAATTTTGCCTGTGTGCCAGCACTATTCTAGCTTGATGATTATGCGCACTTACATGTAGATTACCAAAAAACTTCTAATTAAACACCGCCTCTATTTGACAACCCCTACAAGAGAAAGGTTGAAAAATAGAGCGCCTCAACTATTTGAACGCCAATTTCCATTTGACCTCCACTTTGATTATCTGTGATATTCATCAACCCATAATATCAAGTGATCAGCACAAAAGTGTCCACAAAATTGAATTAATAATGAACCGTTTACATTAATAACAAACAATTATCTCGTTGTCCAATTCGAGAGCTTTTCGCTTTTTTTTAGTAAAATTTGGAAAGCAACACCATAGAAATAATCAATAACGCTTTCAGGCTAATAGTAGTTTCTTGTGTAAAGCACATCAATTATATCAGTACTTTTACCATATATTTCAGTACATCAGGGTCTTGGCTTTCGAATGAGCCTATATCCAATACACAAAAAATAATAGAACTATGAAAAACGGAGTCAAAAGTATGTCCTGCAATAAAAACACACTTGGTTGTGGTTCCCACAATGTGATGTCATAATTATCATTTAGTCTTAGGTCGTCGATCCCTTTCGCTGCCATTGAGGCTGCGCTTTTCTGTGACAATCAGTGCTCTTAAATCCAGTGAGCGCTAATAATAAACTAGGATTCTAGGCAATCAACAATGCCCGGGAATCGTACCAACGCCCGACCAATACAAACACATGTTCTGGGTTAATAGATTTCAGGTGATTGTTAGAGTTTGCTTTTTTCATCCTTTCGTTTATTTTAAACATTTATAGTGATTCTTATCACATCGTTTTGTATATATATGATTTTAAATGCTTTCTAAATATGATTATGCTTCAATAAATATACTGTCGCTGATAAAGGTAATAAAATCACATCGATTAAATTGTGACCTGCAGTGGCGTGACCCTAGGACTATATATAAACTGCACTTTCGCGAGATCACGCAATGCTTGAACTTAATTAGCCTCAGTCATGCCCCTCAACATCACAACAAAATGAGAGAGCTAATGCATAATATCATCGGAAAAATATAGTATGGTGCTTGGAATCTGAGCTATTTATCATAGAAATAATCTGTACATGGAAAGTTAATGGCACTGATTCCTTCGTCATCTTCATTAACTCTCTGGAGTTGTCTTACCCTCATCTGCCACTAGTGTCATTATCATAGTTGATAAATAAGCGGTAAGAGCACACAACACCGGATATGGAAATTGTGATGTCATAATTTCCGAGCCTATACCATTGAACATTTCTGCGGTAGAGCTCTGGGGAAATCCTATAAACACTAACCAATGTCTGTCTCACCATGTCAAACAATGGCTCATTTGAAAGCCAAGATATTGAAGAACCTGAATAAGTTGAAACAGTTCTTATGTATGTAATTGATGTTCTTTAATGCGGTCTTGATACTTTGAAGAAAATGTACCTATATAAAAAATGGTTAAAACTTACGATGATGGATGAACTTTGAAAGCACCGCCATAAAAATAATTACTAGCTGTCTCATAGTAATAATAGTTCATCATTTAACGTGGTCTTAATACTTCGAAGAATATGCATATAAAAACAGTTTGCAAGTTTTGGGCCAAAGATTACGTTTAGCAAGCAAACTTTTACCCGTTGCATTTGTGCTAAATGCAGCATGTAAATGTTTTGCTCTGCCAAATAATTGTTTGGACGCTAATAGCTAATTCGGCAGTGCAGAAGAAGGGTTGAGGCCAAAATATATTGTGGAAGGTACTGGACTACTAGAAGATATTTGTTCTATCGAAAGCAACAATCAGAACGCAGCTATCCGAGCAAATGATGCAAATATTTTTGTTTTAAAAAATGTTAATTTTTGTTTCTGCATGTAGTATAAATTTGATTCACTTATGCCATTTGTTCATGAATATATATTTGTATCATTTGATAGATTATCGTTATATAACTTATAAATACGCATATTTATAGCATGTTATTTAATACCATCCTTGGCTTATCTTAACCTGGTTTACAATGAATGGACCGATGCTCATAACTCCACTTCTATTGCACATAAAAAGCTAGTTTTGGCTGCAAACTGTAGCAAACATATCAATGAGTGCAATGGGCCTTTATGCAACAATGTTAAATATAGATATAAATAAAAATAAGTCTTCATAATTTAGAATGAAATAAAAATTGAAAATGCCAACAAATTGCAAAGAAGACACAAGCTATAATATCATCTCGAGTTAATTGCAATCAATAGATAACAACTGGCAGAGGTATTTCTCGCTTTCTCGATGCATATTTATCAAGAGATCTTTGACAAGTTGGAGATAAGTTAGCAGACTTATTGTATCCATAAGGTTTAATATTCCTCCACCGGAAAAAGAGAGCAAAATATAGGCGACATTTGCTTCGCCCGTAATAGGGCTAAATTGATCATCCAAAATTTTCTGATGAGCCATTGGAAAAATATACCGCCAGTCTCTATTAGAACGCCGCCTCCAATTGACCAACACTATAAAGAAAGGTTTGAAAAATAGAGCGCCATGGCGTTCAATTAGAGGTTTCACAGTAACCTAGTTAAGGTCTCATCTCTACTTAGTTATGTAACAGTCTTTACAAAACTAGACAATAATTTAGTTTCATTCAAGCCTCTCACAGAAAGGTTAGCATACTTTTCAAACTGCTGGTCTGACTTTTTGAGTGTGACATTTTTCTCTGCCTAATATTTGTAAATAAAAAATTATTGTTAACACTCTCTTGGACAAGTGCCAGAGGTACGTGTAATCAACCATTAATATAATTGGTGATTCTCCAATCATAAACTAAAGTTGTTAACACTTTGTTACTATAAAACATTGTATTATTTTATTAATTAATTTTATTCCAAGCCCTATTATTTATAACTAAAAGAAATGTTACAACAAGTGACATTAATGCAAAGGGTGGATGTGATCATCAGAGTTGGCAAGAAAATATCAAATATCAAGGTCTAAGAACATGTAACTCTAATGGTGAACTATTTGCTTTTTCTCAGAGAATAATTTCATCATCTCCATCTTTAACCATTACGATCATCATAAGATGACATAAATGCATCCCAGGTCCAAATATTGGTATTCACCAGACTATGTGATTACAAAACAAGTGGAACGCGGAGATACAGTGAAACACAGATAACTCAAACTTCAAGGGACCGAGCAAGTGTTCGAGTTATTAGAGCGTTCAAGTTATCAGGACAGTCATAAGTGCACGTATTTATCAGTAGATACATGTACATATACAAAATATATATCAATAGAAAGCATAGATTGCTTGTTGCAAGTTAAAGGGTCTCTCGTGTGAAGTTTTAAATATTTTTAATCAGAAAGTATAGATATTTTTCTATCACTTGAGATTTGTTTGTTGCTTTAGGTGATGGACTGCCAGGACGTTCTCAGATTAAAATTGGCAAAACTTGATCGCGATTAAAACGCTCAGAAAAAATACATACATATTTTTCTACCGAGTGTTTTAACCAAGATCAGTTTTGCAGTAAGTCAGTTATTACAAAACTGCTTTACTAATAAAAACCCATTATCAATTTTGCCGATATTACTTTAAAGTTATCCAAATTTTACCTCGCTTTTCTTGCTTTCGGAGGGCTTATCGCTAAGCGGATGTTTGATATAATTTGATTTTTGCAAACCTTTAGAAAAGTCGTTAATGAAAATATTTGCCGATGTTGGTAATAACGAGGCCTAAGAACTACTAAAAATCGATGTTTATCTCTATGGCTTGGAATAAAGTGATATTCTAAAGCGATAGTAACAACCGTCTCGGTAGCCGTTTGGAAAAAACTGTTTGAGTTAACGGAGTTTCGATTGAGTTATCTAAAGCCATTTATCATTGCGTGGGAATGGACCAAGCAAATCCATTCGATTTAACCATGTGTTCAATATATCCGAGGGCGATTTATTCGAGTTTCACTGTATTTAGGATACCCATGTTTACATAGGTACAGACTGATGTACATACTACAACATGGTATGTTCTATGATAACAGTCAAAATACAGAAGGAACATATGAAGACCCATCCGAGACCACTGAAAAAGCTAAATGTTGGAAAGTTGAAAGACCACAAGATTTGAGAAGGCCTAGAGGAGAAAATAAACAAAATGTTAGATGAGAAGGAAAGAGGAAAGATCACTGAACAATGGAAAACTTTAAAGGTTTACTTGCAACAAAAATCACATTATATTTATTTGGTATCAAAAGGCTCACCATGTCTTACTCTGTTGTGTTGAGGGTGCAAAGTATGTGGAAACATGAGTACTAAGTTCTTAAAAGCTAAAAACGAACAGTTTTCACGGATAGTCGGAATCCATTCATTTCGACGACGACTCAAACATTGTGGTTATTGTTTAGACAGGTGATGTTATTATGTGAAGTGAAAGGCCCATAAAAGGCTTAAGATAAACGTTTCGTAGCACTAGTTTATGACAAACACTTCGGGTTTCACGAAAAAGCCCTTATCAAATATAGTGGTCGCTACTCTACAGTTTTGTTTCAGCTTGGTCTAATCATCTAGTCGTAATCTGATCATGTGACCTACACTTCCTGCAAAATGGCGCAAACAATTTCTGCAGCACTTTTCGACCATCACAGGTGACCAACAGGCTCCTCATGTTTACCAGAGGATGATATGCACTACTTTAAGATAAGGTTAGAAAATTAAACAATTTTTATGGTAGGTTGTAAGATATCAGTACTCAACATGACAGCATTACAATGATAATGAGATAGAAGCGTAAGGACAATAGACATGGTTTTATTGAACGTGTGAAGTATATTTGTAAAACTATTTCGACGAATGAGGTTGCGTGAAAACGTAAACAGAAGCCAATGTGTTCAGCTACGCTCCATTTGAGCCATTTTGAAAAGCCATCACGAAACATACGGCGTTTTCGTGATGGCTGCGATTAACTGTTCGTTGTTGAGCTTGTAAGAGCTTGTGATCACATTTCCACATATTTTGCACCTACAACACAGCAGATTAAATCTTTTGATACCAAATAACTGTAATGTGAATTTTGTTGCAAG
Organism: Watersipora subatra; assembly: GCF_963576615.1. Classification (NCBI taxonomy): domain Eukaryota; kingdom Metazoa; phylum Bryozoa; class Gymnolaemata; order Cheilostomatida; family Watersiporidae; genus Watersipora; species Watersipora subatra. The sequence goes on along the minus strand of NC_088709.1, from coordinate 75,905,696 downwards.
TCAACACTTAAAAAGTCTGGCTTTCACTGCAGCATATGAAGTACTAGGACAAGCATCCACGAGACAGCATGATTGGTTCAGGGAAGGTGATGTAAAGCTAAACTAGCTGCCTGAAAAGAAAACGTTGCACAAAGTCGGTATCTGTCGTTACCTCCAGCAATACACCAGAGAACCAATACACCACATTGGTGAGAGAAAAAAGGCAAGAAGCCCGCAGTATGTTGCTGATAGCAATGATATGAAGGAACTTTACCCCGGTTTCAGAGAAGTAAAAGATAAGAAGTTTCGCAGAAAAAACAGTGCAGATAGAAACACTTCATAAAAAACAGTCCTACAGGATAAGAATCCGGCTCTGGATTACTTTGCCGAGCTCTCTTTTTCATATAACACTAGCCAACTCATGTATGAAAACAATAAACTTGTGAATTTTTCAACAAAGCTGAATGAATTCTCATTTATTAGCCTTAATTAAACAATGTATAACATTAAGTGTGCGTTTCCAATTTCCAAATTGCTTTCCATTTCAATTACGCACCAGTTTACACTCGATAGTCCATTATTGTACTACTAACATATTCAATTAGAGGAATACGTCGACGAATCATCGAAAATGCTTATGTACCTGCTTCTAAAAACTTTTTTTTAATGAAGTTCATAAAACTGACTTGATCGTATTAAGCTTTGCCAAGGCATTTATGACTTTTCGCCAAAATGTTTAGCTTATTACAAAAACGAGATCTGAGGCTCCGGGCATTTTTGTCACGTGACGGAAAACCCAGGTAAAGGGAAACTGCATAGAGTCCTAAAATGTGACGTCACGTTACCATGACGCCAAGAAACTCAGTTCTAAACAGTGCAGTCGATCAGAACCGCGTGGTCACGCTTTTATTTGTTGGACGAACAAAGCACTTAAACTATTGCTTTATCGTTTAAAATCACTCAAGAAAAACATTTCTGGATGGAAAGTTAATTATGCTGCCATAATAAACACTTTTGTGTGACAAAAAAAGGTGAAAAGGTCATAAAGGGTCTACTGCTTTGCTCCGACGTGTAACCATGCGTCGGAGAGCCATACTTGCCAGTTCTTCACATTTCCAAGTCCTGAGAAGGCGACAAACGAACACAAACGATGGCTTCGTCTGATAAAGTTGATAAAATATTTATAAGAGTTTTTTAATAAAAAAGTTAATTTTAATTTAAAAAATCAATTACTAAATTGTAATAATAAATTATGTCGATTTTGAGCTAATTCGCTTGATATTTCGCTTAGTCTGGTATCAGTATGGTTCTTGCCGGATTGTCATAGACTGCATTAATAATGAGGTTGCAGCCCCTGAACTAGTGAGTCAACAAAATGCAAGCTATTCGTTTTACCGTGGAATGAATTCATTTAAAGTCATTGTGAGTGTTGTGTTACTGAACGTTAGGGACTCGATGTGTATTCAAATAATAACTGTGGGTCTCGTGGCTTGGTACAGAACTACTTTTATTTATGATCAGTACGCAGTAATAGGCAAGCTCAACACTACTGGCAAAAAGGTGTATTAATACAAACATATAACAACTCCCTTTTGCAGGCAAAGGCTACATCAGTATGCAGTTAAATAAGTGAGCTAAATATTAAAAAAGACAACTATCTGGAGTAGTTGTAAACCCTCAAGAAAGTACACTAAATACTGAATTAAACAATATTAACTAAATAACTAAAGTATAATGCAACACTATAATACTATCTCTACCAATGCAGCTCTAGCAACCTTAGAGCGGGGAAAATGAAACAAGAGTAACAGCAGGGATAACAGTGACTACAAGTCAAGTATTTTGCGTGGCTTGATAGAACGCCCAAAACTAGAAACTTTAGGTAATGGAAGAGCTCTTGGCAACTCTGACTGAAGACTAGGGGCTACACACTGAGGACCATCACCTGAGGAATCTACAACCCCTGAAGTACAATGTTCAACTGGTCTTTCAACTGGGAGAGAAACCAACTGCTGAGTGTTACGTCTAATGGAACCACCACTTTGGTCTTCTACTACATAAGACCTTGGGGCAACTTTGCGGGCCACCTTTGCCTCACGTTGCATATCTCTGATGAACACTCTGTCCCCTTCCTGCAATGGGGCTTTCTCAACCACTCGATGCCTAGCATCATGGTTCAGCTTAGACTGGTGACGTAGCTTTTCCTCCTTCAAGGCAATCTTACTAAGGTCCGCAGGACATGGCTCAAGAACTTTAGGTAGGACTGGAGCTGTGGTCCTTAGCTTCCGTCCCATAAGGAGCTCAGACGGTGACAGGCCATTCTCTTGAGGCGAAGATCTGTAAGCCAGCAATGCCAGATACGGATCATCAGATTTTTTCAGCATAGCCTTTATCGTTTGTACGGATCGCTCTGCAGCACCATTAGACTGGGCATGCTTGGGGGAGCTGGTCACATGAAGAAAGCTATATCTCTAGGCAAATTTCAAGAACAACTTAGACGAGTACTGGGGGCCATTATTCGAAATGAGGACTTCGGGTATCCCATGCTTTGCAAAAATGCTCTTCAATCGCCCAACCACCTCTGCACTGGACAGCTCACTCAGCAAGGCTACCTCAACATACCTGGAGAAATAATCTACTACCAGAAGGTACCAATGATTATCCAAAAAGAAGAGATCACTTGCAACTCTCTCCCATGGACGACTAGGAAACTCCGACCTAATCAAAGGTTCTCGAACTACATTAGCAACCTTCCTACAAGAAACACAAGATCTGACCATATCAGCAATTTGCTGGGACATTCCTGGCCACCAGACTGTCGTTCTAGCTCTTTTCCTGCACTTTGTGATACCAAGATGTCCTTCATGTATCAATTTCAAGGTGTCAAATCTGTCAACGGAAGGGATAACTATCCTGTCTCCAAAAACTAAAACATCGTCAACCATGGATATTTTGTCACGACCTTCGAAGTAAGGACGTAAGAGCACCTCATCAGCAGGCAGATATGCTGGCCAGCCACTTTTTATATACTCAACTACTTTTTTCAACATTGCATCATCTGACTGAGTCTGTCGAAGCAGCATCAACCTTGCATTAGAGGCACACCTGCCCAGTGAATATCTGGCATACTCTTCAGCATCACTGACCATATCTACATCAATGGAGGAGGGCCCAACACTACAAGATCTTGACAGCGCATCAGTGAGCAAGTTGCTCTTACCCGAGATGTGCTCCATGACGTATGAAAACCTCATCAGGCGCATACGAAAACGCTGTATGTGGACTGGCAGACGATCCAGCTCAATATCACCCAATAAGGGAACCAAGGGTTTGTGATTCGTTTGTATTTTAATGCCCATCCCAATGATGTAGTTGCGGAACTTCTCACAAGCCCATACTACTCCTAGGGCTTCCTGCTCAATGGTGGCATAACGCTTTTCTGTATCACTAAGTGCTCTGGATGCCGCAGCAACCAGCTTTAGTTTACCATCTGGCTGCTCTTGCAGCAAAGCCGCACCCAGTCCAGTACGGCAAGCATCCATTTGCAAAACTGTCTTACGTTCTGGGTCATATGGCGCGAGCAAAACAGATTTGGACAGCTCATGCTTAATTTGGTCAAAAGCTTTTGACTGCGCATTCCCCCAATACTACTGTACATCAGAACGCAACAACTCTCTAAGCGGACAACTAAGCTCCCCAAGGCAAGTAGAAAACTTGCTCAGCTGATTAGCTAGACCTAAAAAACTACAAACGTCACTAACATTCTGAGGGGTTGAGAAGGATTGAAGCCCTTGAACTGCTTCAGGGCTAGCTTGTATTCCTTGGGCCGACACTATATGACCTAAAAACTTTATGGAACTACGTGAGAACTCACACTTGTGAGTGTTGAGTGTAACACCAGCTTCTTGCATTTGCTGCAAAACAGTTCTGACTCGAGCATCATGTTGCTCCACGGTAGCTTCAAATATACAGACATTATCCATGTGCACAACAACGCCAGGTAGACCACAAAGAGTATCAGACATGACTTTTGCATAAATTTCAGGGCTGGAAGACAACCCAAATGGGAGCCTTTTAAATGCAAACCTACCAAAGGGTGAGAGAAATGTCGTCAACAGCTGGGCATCCTCTGAGAGCGGGATCTGGTAAAAGCCTGAATTGGCATCCAGTTTTGTGAAAATGGCTCCACCACTAAGCTTAGCTAAGCTGGATTCTACATGGGCCATAGGAAATGTTTCACGCTTTACAACTTTGTTAAGCTGTGTATAGTCCACACAGATGCGGACTGCATCATTTGATGTAGGCACAACCACCATTGGCGAACACCAGTCTGTTGGCTGGTCGACAGCAAATATGACCTCATTGGTTACCACATTTTCCAACTCTTTTCTTAGGTAGGGGACAGAACGTGGAGTATATATAGCAAACGGCTTACTGTTAGGTTCTAATATTACCCTGGCCTCTTGTTTCATTTTCTCTAACCCATCAAAGAGAGTTGGGAACTCTTTCATGAACTTGCTGTCACTCTGAGAAATTTGGTCAATCTCACCACATCTATTAACCAGACCCAATTTTACACATGCATTCCGGATAAGCAAAGCTCGGTTTTGTTCGACGACATACAAGCACTCAGAGTGTACAGCACCGTTCACTGAAAGTTCTGAATGGAAACAGCCTAGTACGGGTATAACTTTTTCACCTGGGCCTTTTAACTCCTTTGTCGGAGTCTTAAGTAGTACATTTTTGCAAAGACTTTTTGGTATTACGAACACATCTGCCACTGTATCAAGTTTGAATTCCGCAGGCTCAGAGAGGACAGACACCCGCACTAGCTTGCTCCACGTTTTATCAGAACCATATTCACTAGTACTATCTACAGTGCCAATAAACAGAGAGTCAACTCTGGGTGACAAGTTCGTGACTTCATTTACTTGGCTCAGCTTTTTGTTGCCAGTTCTACAAACTTTCGCGAAGTGATTTCGACCATTACATTTTTTGCAAGTACTACCTATCGCTGGACAACTGCCTTTAGTATGAGTCATATAGCCACACCTAGTGCATTTGCTTGACAGATTTTGTGACTTCACTTGATCAACTGTTGGCTTATGAGGCTCAGAGACACAATCAGCAGTGCACGTCTCTGAACGTTTCGCAATAGAACTGAGCTCATTGATATTCCGTTCAATCTGCTCAGCCTGCCTAGCCATTGCAATCGCGGTTTTCTCAGTGAGTTGCGCAACATCCATCTTTTGCATTTCTCTACTTGTCTGTTTATCTAGGATCCCAACTACTATGCGATCCCTTATTTGCTCAGACCGCTTGTCTCCAAACTCACATTTGTGGACAATTTCATTTAACGCCCTTACATACTCTTCAACTGTCTCTCCTACAAGCTGATCTCGCCTAAAGAACCTGGCACGCTCAAATATTATATACTTCTTGGGCGCAAAATACCTAGTGAACCCAGCCACAACTTTAGCGTAGTTTTTCGCATCATCATTAGAAAGTCCAAGACTTTTAAAAACGCTGTTACTCGCAGGCCCCATGCTGTATAACAAACTGTTTATTTGAATTGCGTTGTCTTCTTTACTAAGCTTAGATATAGAATAAAACATATCCCATCTAGCGATCCACTCTTGCCAGTTCTCTGGCACAAAATCGAACTCTCCTGGAGGGCTAAACTTGGCCATATTAGCGTGACGATGAGTATTGACAGGTTAGTCAGTCACTTTATTATTCTTATTACTAGTATAATTATACACCACCACTCCGTAATTCGAATATACTTAGCTTCGGGTATAGGGGAGCCACACCGAGGTCTGCCAGGGTGGCTCCGTTGCCTGTGGCACACTTTGAGTTCTGTTGTCACCACGTGCTGGGCACCATGTTGTGTTACTGAACGTTAGGGACTCGATGTGTATTCAAATAATAACTGCGGGTCTCGTGGCTTGGTACAGAACTACTTTTATTTATGATCAGTACGCAGTAATAGGCAAGCTCAACACTATTGGCGAAAAGGCGTATTAATACAAACATATAAAAGTGAGGACATAGTTTTTGAATAGTTTTGTTCCTAGTGTATTATTGAGTGAGATTACATGTATGCTACTGGTTAAAAAGAAATTTTTGCACGGAAATATATTAAATCTTAAATTTAATTTATAATTTAACAGCTGCATACTGCAAATTTAACATTTCTTAAATACAGTCAGATGGAAGGTTACAAATAAAATAATTTACAACTCTCCTTCCACGATTTTGAGGAAAATATAATCACAATAAAACTTAATTAATTGTGGACTGTTTGCAGACCATGAGTTATCCCTTTCTATTTTCATAACTGCTACATATTTTGTAGTCCAGACAATGAAAAAACAAAACTTTCTACCAGATACATGTAAATACATTTGTCCTTGGACTTGATCCCAGTACACATGGTCTTTTCTCAAGGCGTAACTTTGTTCAATTTCATTTTTTCAAGGCAGAATGAAGTTGAATTTAAAGCCTCTGCTATTGTTAGGTTTTGTTTAGTATACGGAGTATTATGATCACTTTGCCTCCGAGACAGTTTCGTCGTCGACAATGCCATCAGGTGAAGCACCAAGAATCCCAGATGAATCAAACCATATGCCAGTATCCTTAACAATTTTCCCTGTTTTTAAGGTGAATGCTGTAATGACTTCTTTTTCATTGTTAACTCCCCACTGGACTGCTTTGACTTTTGGTAAGTCATACTCCCCATGGAGACGTTTTACTAGTGAAGGAGTGACTCTTTTAGCTTTGAGAACAGAGCCAAAGTTACTGGCAGTAAGTCGATCCTTTCTGGCCAAATGCCAAACAGGGTTCTCCCTTTAGCCCACAGTTAACTGGCTAATCTTTGCAATTTTATTTACATCTAGTTTGGAGCGTCCAGTCAAGCAATCCAGCTGTTCTTGACTCTCCTTTGCTCAAAAAAACTCGTCAGAGAAAATAGTTTTTTTGATTGAAGGCATGGGCAGCTTGGTAGCAACAGGCGGTCGGGGCTGAGCAGCCAGCAGAGTGCTGTAAACTTTCCATATCCATTTAGATCCTCATACAGTGTGAAACGATTGGCTTGCGTAGGGTTCCTCGACAGAGCACAGTACCTTTTTGGTCAAGGAAATAGCTATGAAATCACTTGATTTGACGGCATAATTGTGACCTTCCTTTTCCTCCACTGGCATTCGACATCGGTTCAGCTAAGATTGTGATTCCGTGAATAAAAAGTGCAGCTGCATGGCTACATTTAAATGCTCCTCTCGGACATCTGCATGTGGTCGATTTTATCTCTTGTTGATCATCCAAGTAAATCTGTAATTTTCAATATTAAAGGCATAAAAGATAAATTACAATACATCATCAGAAATATGTTTGAATTGGCTAAACTCGCACTGTTTGTGGTAATTTTGTGAACAAACCAAAACATACGCAAAATTGTTTGTTTATTTTTAGTCTACGAACATTGTGTCTTTTGAAAACATTGAGAAATCTTTGCCTAAACCATTTGAATTAAATACAACAAAATTTTTGTATCAAAACAACACAGTATGCTTCCTTAGTTGATAAATCGTAACGTTTACTCACCGTGACTTTATAAACCTTTTTCATACTTGCGTTGATTTCTCTTCGTAAAACTCTTTGCTAGTAATTAAATGCTTCTGCATGATCAGTGTGAAAGTGATTTTCTCTCCTTCTAATCGATTTATTTTCATCTGAGAAGAAAGAAAGCAGCTATGCGATAGATGGCGTGGCCATTTTGATCGAAATGCGAGTTTGTTGAGAACTGAGTTTTTTGGTGTCATGGCAACGTGACGTAATCGCTTTTAAGTTGACTTGCAACAAAATTCATATTACAGTTATTTGGTATCAAAAGATTCACCATGTCTTACTCTGCTGTGTTATAGGTGCCAAATACGTGGAAATGTGATTACAAGCTCTTAAAAGCTCAAAAACGAAAAGCCGCCATAGATTGGAATCTCTTTATTTATTTGAGTATTCATTACAGTTTGGTTATCGTCTTGTCACGTTATGTTCTCACGTGAATTGAAAGGCTAATAAAAAGCTCAGTATAACACTTATCGTAGCACTAGTTTATGACAAACATTTCGGGTTTTACCGAAGAGCTCGTATCAAATATAGATGCTCGCTACTTTACAGTTATGTTTCAGCTTGGACTAATCGTCAAGTCGTAATCTGATCATGTGACCCAACAATTCGAAAATAATTTTTGCAGTACTTTTCAATTATCCCAGGTAACCAACAGGCTCGTCACGATTATCAGACAATGATATGTACTCATTCGAGGTAAGGTTGATAAGTTTAACGATTTTTTACGGCAAGTTATAAGATATCAGTGCTAAAAGTGACAGCATTACAATGACGATAAAACAGATGCGTAAGAACAATAGACCTGGTTTTATTGATTGCGTGAAGTATATTTGTGAAAATATTTTGACGAATGAGATTGCATGAAAGTGTAAACAGAAACCATCTTGTAACAACTACGTTCCATTTGAGCCGTTTTGGAAAGGGAATCCAAACTACGGCAGTGTCGTGTGGCTGCGATTAACTGTTCGTTTTTTAGCTTTTAAGAGCTTGTAATCACATTCTCACATATTTTGCACCTTATTAAATCAAATAACTGTAATGTGAATTTTATTGCAAGTCAACCTTTAAGGACTCTATTTGGTCGTCTAATCCGGAGCTGGATAGCTTCACAAAGTCTCGCGACCAGAAACAAAACCGTTGGTTTCTAAAAAACTCGAACGACATACTGATCGCTAATGGAATACTCATACCTCGCTCACTCAATACATGTACCTCACTTTTTTTGCATTTACTTTACTTTTTTACAAAAAAATATTGGTAGCTTCTGGTAAAAAATTTTGTTTTCTTTATATTTGTGTGTAGTACAACAATAAATTTCAAAGCGACTATCAAAGGGGGTAATTTTTCGTTGGTTAATGTTGCGGCCTCTTCATTATAACTTATACGGTATAAAAATAGTGGGCGTGACCTGTTTGTTCAAAAACGAGCGGGTGCCCATATACGCTTCCTTTGGTCGCATGACTCTTTGAAGCTACATGTATACGCTACGGCTTTGGTTTTACCCAAAACCGTGTAGTGCAACGTCCCGTGGCCAGAACTGAAAACAACCCTAGTTCCCAAACAAACAGTCTATTTTATATACGGTAATCACTAATTAAGAGATTATAACATCAACAAAAAAACATTCATTTTCAGCAGCTCTAAAATTGATAGCTGCATTGTACATCATTTGTAAAAAGGTAGAATTCTCTACACCAACTAATTGATAATTTAAGACAAATTAACCGCTTTAAAGCTCAAATCAAAGCACAAGTCTTACTTAAGCTGGCGCATAGTTCAAAGTCTGATAGGTTTTTGCATCTTGTACTAGTTTATGGTTTGTGTTTTTAGAGGAATGATATGTTTTGATGTCTGTGTCAAAACTCCAGGTGCCGCTGCACAACAGCAAACCGATTTAAGAACCTAGATGCTGCAGCAATGTCCATTTGAATGCTGTATGTAGTGCAAAGGAGTTTGCCGGCCTTTACTTGGCATGATCTAGATTATTACACGAAGAGAATGCGTGTAGTTCCTTTCAATTCTATTATAGAAAGAAATTCCACTGGCCGAGGAGTGTACGGCTATCTGCTCTGCCTAATTGAGTAAGCGCGCTCCTCCATCTTTATCCATACATATTTTTCAAAGTTTGTCAATTGTAGGATTGATTGTCTAGCTATAGATCTTAAAATCTTAGAATAAATATTCCATAGCGAAGAAGATTCGATCTCGGACCCTGCCATTCACCAGTCTGACGTCTTACCCACTAGATCACAGAAATCGATTATCTAGCTTGCCAATATAAGTCATTATATGAGATCAAATACCTAACTGGTTCGCGTATGACGCGGGTCATAGCATAACACCATGAGAAGCTGTTCGCTCACATTATTAAACTGGCTAATAGCAAGCAACTCTCACTACTTCTCATTGTTTATAAGACAAAACACTTTTCTCATGATATATAGTTTGAAAGTTGTTGGAAAATGTTGTTATATGTTAAATACAAATCAATTTTCTGTCCAAAGAATTTTCTATTACCCGGGCAACGCCGGGTGGCACAGCTAGTATACAATAAACTCATCCGTTCGGGCTAACGGAACCGAGTAAAAACCAGATAACATCAGTGATAAAAAGAATCACCAATCTGTTGGCATGGTTATAATACAGCGATAAACGAAGACATAATAGCGATGCAGTCTATGGACAAATTAATAGCGATATAATAAAAAGAACAACACAGCATGCAAGATATAACCTATAAAAATATTTACATGAATTACGGAGTCATGGCCCAGCGTCCACCACACACTCCTCTCCATTAGAGACCGTGTCTAATACAAAAGAGGTTGCGCAACCAGCCGGGCCCATGTCTCAAGCTGTTTAACATGGTGTTTAAAGCGGTTAATTTCTTGGTCAATCGAATGTTTGTCGTCAGTAGCTGGCGTATCCTGATTCTGGTACTGTGGGCTGCCTTTTTGCACTGTCACTTTTCTTCTTGAAGTTACTGTTGCGTGGTCTGAACACGGCCCACTGGCTGGAGGCAGTCCTAATAGAGTGGTCTGATGGCCTGGACTAGACTTTTGGGCCGTCTGGTCTATAGCTAGGTTTTCATATCTTCTCGTTGTCTGATAGACCCAATCACCGTACTGTTCTGGCTTCTTTTTAGTACGGGACAAATGATGATTTAGAACTTCTGTGGCGGGGATGGGGTTTTCCACGGCCTGGGGGACATCGCTAGGTGTTCGGAGTCCAGGTACACATCTAACTCACTGGTGCGTTCTAAAGGGGAAAGGTTCATTTTCTCTCTAACCTCAATGTGGGAATGTGCTGCAGGAGGTTCGGAATTCGAACCCTTGTGCAAGTTTTCGTTTTTGGCATTGGTCTGTGGAGTTACCTTTCCCATTTCGCCGAGCTTATCAGCTGGACTCATTTGGAAAGGAAACTCCATTAATTCTTCATCAGGTTGCAGGCAGTTTCTTCGTGAAGATTGAGCCCTCCTAGCCCCTTTCATATTTGGTCCTCTTCGAGGCTCAAGCGTTGTTGGAGCACGGCCAGGGCTTCCTGGACAAGCATGATAGAGTTTTAACCTGGACTCGTGTTGAGTCGAGGTTTGGCCCTGTGTTTCCACCACACAGGTGTGGTTAGGCCAGGTGATTATGACTTAGTAGGGGCCCACAAACCTAGCTTGTAGCTTAGCGTTTGCCCCTTTTGCCTCCGCTTGTATACCAACCACACCCAATCCCCAGGTGTGAAGAGCGGTGGCTCTTCTTTGTCTGTCTGCTTAGTTTCCATCTGCGCCTCCCTGAGGACTTCATGTGCTTCTTCCAGCCTCTGCTACCTCCGCAGCATGTAGTCGCTGGCAGATTGCATCTCTGTGGGAGGAGGTGTCATTCTAACTGGTCAGCCAGACACAACTCCATGCTGAACATCATGAAGTTGGCCGTCTCGCCTGTCATTGTGTGGGGGTGCTCCGGTACGCTCACATGAGCTGGGGCAGGAGCTCATCCCATTCCTCTTTGCCCCGCTCTAACAACAGGGCTCTCAGAGAGTTGCCCAGGCCTCGATTGTTCCTCTCCATGGTCTCATTTGCCTGAAGATGATAGCGAATAGTATGTGTCTTGCTCAACTTCCAGAGCTGGCGGAGCTTCCTCATCATTTGGCTCTCAAATTGAGCGCCTTGGTCTGTATGGATTTGCCCTGGAAGCTCCAGGTAGCAGAAAGATCTTTCATCGCGGGCATTGGTCACTACTTGAGCCATGGCCTCCGGAATGGGAATGACATCCTGCCACTGAGTAAAGTGGTCCGAGTGCACCAAGATCCACCTATTGCTTCTCAGGGTGGTGAGGAGGGGCCGACTAAGTCGACAGCGACCTTTTGCCAGGGTTGGCCAGTGTATAATCGCTGTCGGATTTTGGCAAGCTTAGTCCCTCCATGGAGGTCTACGTGTCACGCAGTAATTTTGCTTTGAAGATGTGAGTGTTTTGCTATAGTAAGTAATCACTTGTTCTTGATCGCCATGCTGCTGTGACGCCACAGCTCTCACGCTGCACCCGATGGCATCCGTGTCTAGGATGTAGGTATTCTTTGGATCCAGATACCCCAGCACGGGCGCTGTGGTGAGGCTATGGTGCAGGGTGTCAAATGCTGCGTGCTCCTCGCCTGTCCGTCGCCAGGCCTCTTTCTTTCCCACTAGCCGGTAGAGGAGTTTCACAATGGTGGCAAACCTTGGGATGTACTGCCGGTAGTACTCGACAGTACCCAAGAACCCTTGCAGTTCCTGGACTACACGCGGGGTTAGCCACTGCTCAACAACCTTCCCTTTAGCTGGGTTCGTAGCAATCCCTTCGCTACTTACTATGTGGCCCAGGTACCGCACTTGGGACTGCAGCAGCCCGCACTTTGTCGGTTTGTGCTTGAGTCCGGCTTGCCGTAGTCGCTGGAACACTTCCTCCAGCCGCTGGAGGTGGGTTTTAAAATCAGGTGCGATAACAATCACATTACTCAGGTACAATAGTGATGTCTGCAAGTGGAGCCCGTGCAGCACTCTCTCCATCAATTGCTGAAAATTGGCTGGGGTGGAAGTCGGTCCGAAAGGAGGGACTCTTCATTTCCACAATCCTGAAAGAATGAAGGCTGAATTTTTCTTGGCATCTTCATCCAACGGAACTTGCCAGTATCTGCTGATGATATCGAGGGTACTAAAATATCAGCTTCTAGCCAAAGCATCCAGGCTTTCGTTTATCCGTGGAAGGGGATAGGGGTCTTGTTCTGTTACCACGTTGAGCCTTCAGTAATCCACACAGAACCGCCATTTTCCATCATTTTTTTTTACTAATACAATATGTGAGCTCCATGCTCCTCCAGCCTGTACCTGTCCCTTAGCCTTTGCCTCTTTTTTGTGCCCTAGGCGATGACGGGGTTGACGAATAAGTCTGGTCCCGTCTTTCACGGGTATGGAGTGCTCCACGAGCAACGTTTTACCCATAACGTCATCTCCAGTGCTCTGACTCGTACTTGGTCAGTAGGGTAGCCAGCTTTCTAGCCTGCTCTGCATCCTGGTACAAGGGTCTGGCAGCCTGGTACAGTTCTTGGATATGCTGGGGGATCCATGGCTCGGCTTCGACTTGGGTGATTGGCAAACCAGGGTCTACCTTGAGGAGAGGTGCACCGGTGATGAAGGAGGCACTTCCACACTAGATTAAGTGCCTAGGGTAGTTCCTGAACAAATAGTCAGGGGGTTAGGGATTCGGGTTGAAACACCTAAGCAACACCTGTCCATCTGCTCTAGGCTCGTTCAGGCTTGGAGCTAAAGGGCCCTCAGGGTACCCTTCTATTATCCCGAGTTGAAAAAAATTTTGTGTGGTCAACCTACACCTGACAGCAACCTCTGACTTAGCTGGCCCAACCAAGTCCCTAATTACCTAAACTTTGTTCTAGGGGAGCTTCCCCGTTCGGTCCGTACAAGCCAATGGCTTCTCATCCACCTTCACCACGGGTTGTGCAAACTCCATCGAGCATTGGTGTGCCATATGGAAAGACATGCCAAAAGTCGTGTCTTCACTAATCTGACTGACTATAAAGACTTCTTCGGTCTTCACTTTGCGCAGCCTTACTGGGAGTCGGATTACACCGCAAAAGGGTAACTTGGTCCCATCAGCGAGTAAGCCATGGGTGTCACTCTTCTCCAATCATTCTCTTATACCCCGGGGAAGTCGGTCGAACACCTGTTTTCCCAGCAGGTTAGTGATGCATCCGGTATCCAACAAGAAGTGCACCGCTCGATCTTTGATTTTTCTCGAGATGAAGGAACTGGTAGAGTATGGGCACTCCAGCAGGCATGCTTGCACAGGTTCTCTGTGTCCGAAGGGGGCTGCCTGAGGCTGCTTCTTTCGCGCAGGTAGAGAATGTGCCTGGGCGAGTCTCTTTGGATTGCGGGGCTGTCCTTTGCGAGACAGGGCGCTAAGGTACCTGAGAGTAGTGGTTGAAACATGTTCTGGGTACCTGTGGGGGGTTGCTTAAGGTGTAGTTCTGGGTTGGCCTGATTTTCTCGAATAGGTCCATTTGGGTGAGGCCTTGGCTGAATCAGTACTTTGTCTTTTTTTTCCGGTTTCCACAGTGCCTTTATTGCAGTTAGTAGTGGGTGCTACTGCTGCTGTCTTCCTCCATTTCTCGACTCCTTTTTCTTTGAATTGGAGCACCCCTTTCAGCGATGTCCCGTGCTTCCACATCCCCAACAAATAGCAGGCTTACTTTCTGGAAGCTCTGTTGGCTTGTTATGCAGCTGCTTGACCTGTTTCGCCAGCTGCTTTACTGTGAATAGCAGTTTATTCAAAATGTCATGCTTGACACTGCGTACTACACCATGTCCCATATTGGCCTCTGGGTCTTTTATTTCTTTTGCCACAGTCCGGACGGCTCTGCCCAGAGTCAGTTTTTTCCAGATTTGATCTGAAGAAATTCTTTTCCAGCCTGTACTACGTCTGCGAGAGTCTCCGTGGGTACCGCAAGGAGATGCCTGGTAGAGCGAGCTGGTTTAGGGAGTTTGAGAAGTACTCCTTTGCCATGTTGCTTCTTAATGTTTCGAGCAGTTCCGCATAGGCTATTTGGACTAACCATTCAATTTCCATTGCGTGTTTCAGCAGCGAGGTTTGGGTTCTTTTTTTTAAACTATTAAACTTTGCTTGGACTTGTCGGGAAGATAGTCCAATCGGGCTCATATGGCTTCAAAAATGGCCGCCACCCCGCCTGCCCTTCTACAGGACTGTTAATGAAGTATTCTGAGTCTCCGACGCCATTATACTCGGGCATTTTAAACTGGGAGGCTGGTTCCAGGTTCTGACTTAATCTGACAAGTTTCCCAATGGCATCAGCTAGTCAGTTCGTGTCCTGGTCTACACTCCTCGTCCTTTTTTGAGACATAACCTAAGCTTCTCTCCGAGTGAAGAGGACCGTTATAGACGATTGTGGCCTGACTTAGCGGTGCTTAAGTCTTTTTTGGCAGCATCGAGTGCCTTACAGAGTGGGGTGGTCGGCGTAGTGCCAGTCATCAACCTTTTTCTGGAATGCTGGATAACGTGTTTATTTTAAAACACCATGTTTCTCTACAAATGTGGGAATAGCCGTACAGCTTTCTTGGCCAGATTCGGAACCCCCGGTGTTTGCCGTACTACTTCGGTTTTCCTCTACTGAGGTCTGCCGGAGTTAGATTTCTAAATTTCAATATGGTGCCTGCCGGATTTAGCGTAATTCCACTGCTGCCACCAGTGTAAAGGAATTTGCTGGCCTTTACTTGGCACGATCTAAATTATTACATGAAGAAAAGAGAAAGCGTGTAGTTTTTTCCAATTTCATTATAGAAGGAAATTCCACTAGCTTAGAAGCGTACGGCCATCTGCTCTGCCCAATTGAGTGAGCGCGCTTTTTTGTATACAATAAACTCACCCATTTGGGCTAACGGAACCGAGTAAAGCCTGTATAATATTAGTAATAAACAGAATTGCTAATCCGTTGGCATGGTTATAATACAGCGATAAACGAAGACATAATAGCGATATAGTGTATGGACAAATTAATAACAATATAATAAAAAGAACAACACAGCATGCAAGATATAACATATAAAAATATTCACATGAGTTACAGAGTCATGGCCCACCGTCCACCACAGTAGATTCATTACCTTACACTGGCACTCGCCAAGGTACTTATCTGCTTAAGATCCATTAAGCAAAACATATATGTAAAATATATGTACAGTATTGCAAAACATTTGCAAAACTGGACCCAGGTCAACAGTTACAAATATTAAGAACATCTGCATGTGATTAGATAAAAATACAATTTATGTAACAGTAAAAAGCAAAAACAAATCAAGATTGTTGGAAAATTTTACATTTTGTTAAATAGGTTAATGCTGCATTCACAACACTGAATTTAGGTCAGCAGTTGGATACTAATAATATTTTGGCAATATATTAAAATATATAATAATATATTAATCTATTAAGATGAAAAATATTAGATTAAAGAAAGTATAAAAATAAAACTAGATATGAAAAGTCTCTAACCCTCAACACAAGCTTTAGGCTAAAAGTTGACTGGTGCTAAAAGTTAAGTTCATAGTTTGTAGTGATGATGATAAATAGCTGCTTGCTAGTGACGCCAAACTGACTCCATATACTTCGGTTACCAGGAAACATGTCTGAGGTGATTGCTATGACATCCAGCCTAAGTACTTTTGCCTTGGCAATGATATCTATAGTAGGGATTTTCAGGCTTAGGGCTGACATTGAGTGACCAGTGAAATGATACCTAACCAACCTGCTTCCATCTTTTGGCTTTGCCTGCAAAAATCACTGGTAAGTAAATATGAAAGGATTGAAGTTTATAGTTTTCAGTGATGATGATAAATAGCATTAATGGATCAATGGATTCCTGCTCAATAAAAAAATAAATAATATGCAATGCCTTTCACTGTTCTTTAGTTCATGAGCAACCCTTTAATTCTGAAAAAGCCATGAAAATCCTGTATGTATGCATTACTTACTGTTTCCGTTACATTTCTGTACTAAATTTGTGTTCTTCATCAATCAGAAGATATGCTCTTACCACCCAGCAAAGAGGCCAATCCATGATTTGCCTTCTCCTGATAGCCTGGCAGCGTTATCTGACCCAGAACTTTCTTGCTGCAAGGGTCTAAAGGTTGCTGCTCTACAGGTTTCTTCAGTTCCATCTCATCACAAGTGCTGCAAGGGTCTACAGGTTGCTGCTCTACAGGTTTCTTCAGTTCCATCTCATTGCAAGTGCTGCAAGGGTCTACAGGTTGCTGCTCTACAGGTTTCTTCAGTTCCATCTCATCGCAAATGCTGCAATGGTCTACAGGTTGCTGCTCTACAAGTTTTTTCATTTCCATCTCATCACAAGTGCTGCAATGGTCTATAGGTTGCTGCTCTACAGGTTTCTTCAGTTCCATCTTATCATAAGTGAGACAACAAAGTTTGCCAACATCCCCCAACATAAACCTAAAAACGCAACTCAAAGGCATCAAAAGTAACATACAGTATTTGCTGTAAAACCTAAGCCTCAGGTCCTAAGGTATAAATCAGTTAGTATATAAATGTCTTAAGACTTAGTAAAATGATTTCTGATCGCTGGATACCTTTTAATAAACATGAGATAAGAGCAAACGCCTGCAGTTTCATATGTTCACAATAAACAAATTATTTACATTCCTAGAGGTGATTCAGTCGTAAAAAAAACACTTCAGCTTTCATATTTATGTTCGGAATTTTTGCTCGACAAAAACGTCTATGTCTTAAAACGTAACATAATATAGCTTTGGGATCAAATATTCAAACACTGAGCACACCGGGGAAAAGTTCATGTTCATTGTAGAGTTTGTATGGAAGGGAGAGTAAAGCCATTAGCTAACAATTCTGTGTGACCTGTTGTTCCACATGCAAAGTGTAGTTTCAAAGAATTCTTAACAGTTTCTAGATAATTCCAGTGTTCTAGATAATTCTGATAGCTAGTCCTTGTTAAACAACATGTGCATCTTTAGCTCGTGCTGTTTAAGCTTGGCTTTGTCTACCGTTTTCTCTTTCTGCACTTAAAAACGCAAAATTATGAACACAACTCAAACACCAGGCAAATGGAAATATTTTAAGATACACATTACAGAAATACATGCATGATTTAACGTGCAAAAACACTACCCACTCTAACGATTGGACCCAAATTGAACACAAACGTTATTCATTTAAAAATGACAGATTTGTATATATCAGTTTGTATATATAATTTATATATAGTAGCACTGGCAGCTGTAATAAGTATGTACGCAGTTGATCCATTGCATTGCAAATAGGCTGTGTGGCTTAGTGGTTAGCTCACTTATCTGCAGAACTGGAGGTTCCGAGTTAGTTTATCGTTATAACTAGACACTAATGACAGACAAACACTGAGATTTATATAGATATATAATAACCTGATTTAGTCTTTTCTGAAGGTCAACAACCTTGTATTTGAGCTGGTCAATCTCCAAATCACTGAGATGATGGACTAGACCTAAAAATAAAAATAATCATTAAGGAATAGAAATTACGCTTCTTTAAAATAACTTGAAATATTCAATTACTCAGCTTTCTCCGTAAGTCCTGTGGTTCTCCTCCTTGTGTCTAAACATGAATTTGGGCTGATAAAACTATGGAGAGACCCGCATGCTTGATCAGGTGATCAGCTGGCTGTGAGAGGAAAAGGTAATTGTTGTTTAAAAGGTGAAAGGTTTAATGACAAAAATGTCACAGCTGTTAGTATTTTATTAGCACTTTTTGTTAGCATTATTCTGGTAGTGGCTTTATTCCTCAACCAATCACGCAGAAGAAAAATTGTTAGCTGCTGGGTAATATGTTAGCTGTTTGGATGATATCTTAGCCATGCAATGAGTTTCAGGGTGCAGTAAGGTACAATACATACTATTGTAGCAGTAATCTAGTACTATTAGAGGTACTATTAAAATAATCATTAAGGAATAGACATTATGCTTCTTTATAATAACTTGAAATATTCAATTACTCAGCTTTCTCCGTAAGTCCTGTGGTTCTCTTCCTTGTGTCTAAACATGAATTTGGGCTGATAAAACTATGGAGAAACCCGCATGCTTGATCAGGTGATCAGCTGGCTGTGAGAGGAAAAGGTAATTGATGTTTAAAATAGATAAAGTGTTAATTGTGATAGCAGCAGCAATCTATTAGTAAAACAGATGAATGACATACAATACTGCTACTATGCATATCTGGTATGCCGCTATCTACAGTACTACAAACACTGCCGTTTAAGCTGAATTTTCCAGCCAGTGAAAGAAGTAAATCAGCATAAAACATGACTATACTGACTGCACTAGAGACAAGTTAATAAGTATAATAAATATAACATACTCCAACACTCTAGTTAAATTGTTAGCAGATGATGTAGATTAGACTAACCTAGTAGAGACGCCAACTGGAAATGGTTGTAGCTAATGATAAGATTTGATTACAGTATTGTGGAGGATTGGACAAACGCTAACCATGCTCTTAGCTTTAGATACCGATATTCTTTGTTATGACTTTAGGTGTGCTTCTTTTATATCTTATTATGTAATAACCTTGTGTGTGTTTCTTTTATACCCTATTATATAATACTGTGTTTCTGAGCCTGAATCACAGGCCTGCCATCATACCATTATATGTTATTATCTAGGCCTGCCTCACAGGCCTGCCACAACGCATTTGGTGTTACATAATCATTATGTAAGTGGGCGGAGTAAAACCGTATATAAGGAGAAGGCGCAGGCCACCTCAGGGGGATTTTTACTTGTGAACTCGATGCTGTTTAATGCTGTATTGCATATGTGCTGATTATATATATATATATTAAATAGACTACATTTATTCTTACGAACTGATCACGTTTATGCCTGCCTGGTTGGCTTAGTCAGGATCATTCTGCCAGAACTGATCTGGCTTCAACTACGAACTGCTTGGGAGATACCTAAGGAAGGCTAGGGGTTGGCTACGTTACAACCGGACCTGATCAGAAATGCAATAGCATTGGAGATCAGGCCCTACAGTAAGCTAGCCGGAACCTAGACTAGCCAAGATAGAGTCTCAGAGAGCAGGGCGTGTTAGTATTCCAAGTGAGCCTAAACTGAGGGCAACCAGCCGCGGCCTGATCAGACCACTAGGTGTGTCAGGCAGGCCGACGAGGGGAAGGCCCAGTGTTCAGACTGCACCGGCTTGTTAGGAAAGTAAGGGTAGCTCGGCTACCGGGGCCAAACCTTTACACTGGTGGCAGCAGTGGGATCTAATCAACCCACAAAGAGCACTAACAAGGCACAATCATGGCCAGACGCACTCGCTGCGCGGAACGACCGGGAGTCCCCCAAAGGGAAGGACTAGATGGTCTAGAGCGATTGACGAATGCGTTAGAGAGAATGATTGTAAACCAAGAGGTGCAGAGGAATCAGGGACCACTGGTACCCAGAGAGACATTCAAGGCTCCTGAATACGATGGGAATGGTGATGTGGAGGCCTTCATAAGGCAGTTCAATGATGTGGCTACCGCAAATGACTGGGGAGCCAGATCCGCCCTATTACACATTCGAGGAAGGCTGAGAGAGCAGGCCAAGGAATGTGGACATGGGCATATACTGCAGGCGGTGTTTAACACTCTTTGAGCAAGGTTCGGCATGACCCCCAAGGAAGCGAAATCAGAGCTAGAGGGCCTGAGAAAGGAACCTCACACTACGCTATTTGAACATGCTACTCGAATAAAAAGGCTCACGAGCATTGCGTTCGAGGAGCTATGCGATCGCATGAGAGAGGAGATGGCGGCGAACACATTCTGCGGGTCGTTAGGTAACATATACCTACAAAGACACCTTTTGGCAGTACCCACCCCCAACCTGGAGACCGCTGTGAGAGCAGGAAATGAGTACGTGCAGATACGGCCCGATACGACCACCCGGCAGAACCACCCGATGAGATCCGGGATAAGGGTAGTTCAGCCAGAAGGGTTCGAGCAGGCCATAGAGGAGCAGGCGGATGTAGAGCAGGCCGTAGTGGCCCGTACTGCCCCTGACCCACTAGGGGCACTCCTGACAACGATGGAAGGTCAAAAAAGAGAGATGGCAGATCTGAAAAAACAAATCGGCCAACCACGGAGTTTTCCCCAACAGGTGACTCGGAAAATAAGGGTGATGAAGTGCTGGGGGTGTGATCAGGCAGCTCACTGGAGGAGGAACTGCCCCAAGACCCAGACCAGTAGCCGCGCCACCCAGGAACCGAACCAGGGAAACGCCTACCGCCCGCAGTAGTAGGGCAACCTGCTGGCTGCAATAAAGCGCCAAGAACTCATAATCGCTAAAAAAGGAAAGAGGCAGGCCGAAGGAAGGCGGGGATGGACCCAGAAGGCTGGCTCCATCCCGCAAACTCGGTGGCTCTCACCCAGAGGCCTCCGGTGGGGATGGTTCACACCTACAATCCGTACCAGAGCGTAGAAGGCCTAGTTGAAGATGAAGGTGATACAGAGATGGATCATCGCGAGTCGCTACAGGCGACCCGACAGACCCAAAGGAGGGCTAGACAAAAAGCGACATCGGGAAATGTCGGCAGTCTAGAGGAGAGTACAACCGGGAGGAACTACTCCAAGAGATCTAGCCGCAAAGGTCGAAACAGGGAGCCAATCCAGCATCAACTGGAGCTCTCGAGAGACCTAAGCGCAGATCGGGAAGGAGGGAGAAGTTAGCCTTGGTTGAACACTTTCAGGAACCAGAATGACCCAGGTTGGGGGAAGAAGGCCCAACCGGCGCTGATCCTTCCCAGATATTTGGACAGGGTAGATTGGGAGCGAGAGCCAGCTCATCCGGAGCTGAGCTTCTCCAGAGATCTATACCCTTCAGATCGGGAGCGGAAGAGGAACCAGCCATGGTGGAGCACTTCCAGAGACCAGGGGTTGCAGATCCAGGAATGGGGGGGCTGGGATCAAACCTACCACCCCCAAGGATTGGTGTTGGAGGAAGGACGAGAGTCAAACCAAGTTGGCCTTCTCCAGAGTGGAGACCCAGGCCAACGCCTGAGTCCGGTGTCGGGTCCAACAGGCCGGTATGGGGAGAGCACAAGGCCAGATACTCCCGAGGAAAGCCTGGCGGACTAGCTCGAAGAGAGTCCACCACCGGACAGGCCTCGGGGTCTGCCACGAAAGAGATATTCCAAAGAGGCGTATAACGACGCCTGCGGAATGGGGGAGTTACCAAGGATTGGGGCCTTGGAAAAGCCCCATAAATCCAGTTACTTCCTGCCAGGGAAAATGGAGAGACAGGACCTGCTCTTTCTCATAGACACCGGCTGCAACACGAACCTGTTGTCTAAGAAAATATTTGACAGGATGCCAGAAAGGATTAAAGCACAACTGGAGGAAAACGATTGATATGGACTCATGGCGGACGGAAGTAAGCTCGAATTCTACGGACTGATCCGATTAACCGGGAGAATCCCTGATGTGCCGACTGAGGAGAATTTCATTGTGAGTCAGATCAGCGAGGATGCCATTCTGGGAATGCCCTTCTTGATCTCGCACGGATGCAACATGGAATTCGATCAACCAGTCATCTCCATCGGGGACAGAAAGCTCACCTGCACCAATAAATACGGCAAGTTAATGGTGTCCAAAGTACACACCTGGAAGAAGGTCACTATTCCACCATTGTCCGAGATAACGGTGGCGGGGAGAATATCGGCCAGAAATTATGTACCCGTAGGCATAATGGAAGGATCCGACCCGCACCTTCTCGTGGCGCGTAGCCTGAATCAACCCGGAGACCAGGGTGATGTGGCCGTACAATGCCTGAACCCGGGCAACCACCCCATCGAACTGGCGGCTGGGCATGTGATAGACTTGTACACCGTCATCAGGGCAGAGGATGTGCAGGCCAAGCTCTGGGCGGAACAGAAAGACTTTGACACCGAGGTGGCTGGAGTAGGGTATGCAGCTGTACACGCCGGGAGAACAGTGCCTGAGCATCTGGTCGAGCTCTACAATCAGGCCGTCCGAGGTTGTTCCCACGACCAGGAAACACGGAAGCTAGCCGCCCTGCTGGCTAAATACCAGAACGTATTCAGTAATTACGAGGGCGATGTAGGGCGAACTGATCTGGTGAAGCATAGCATACCACTGATAGAAGGAGCCAGACCCATTAGACAACCTCCCCATATGTTGGGACCTCTCAAGGAGGCGGAGGCAGACAGACAGGTGACCGAATTGTTAGAAAAGGGCCTGATCGAACCTGCAAATGGGGCTTGGAGCTCGCCAGTGGTGATGGTTCGGAAAAAGGATGGCGGGTGGCGGTTCTGCGTTGACTACCGGCAACTGAATGCCATAACACAGCAGGACGCTTATCCGATCCCCAGAATCGACGTGAGCTTGGATGCTCTGGCGAGAAGTCGATTCTTTAGCACGCTAGACCTGACCAGTGGGTACTGGCAAGTGCCAATAGACCAGGAAGCCCAGGAAAGATCTGCCTTCGCAACCCGGAGAGGACTATGGAAGTGGAAAGTACTGCTGTTCGGACTAACGTCGGCCCCCGCCACTTTTCAAAGATTGATGGAGTCGGTGCTGCAGGGACTCCACTGGAAAACTCTCTTGCTCTACCTGGATGACATTATCGTCATCGCCCCCGACTTCGAGACTCACCTGGCTCGCTTGGAGGAAGTCTTCCAGAGACTGACAACTGCCAGGCTGAAACTAAAACCCTCCAAGTGTGAGCTCCTCCAGGGGAAGGTGAGATACCTCAGCCATGTAGTAAGCCCGGACGGGGTATCTACAGATCCAGATAAGGTCAAGGTAGTGGCAGAATGGCGAGTCCCACGAAATGTGAAGGAATTACAAGCATTCTTCGGAACCACTGGATATTATCGGCAGTATTTAAAGGACTACGCCACTACTGCCAAGCCGCTCACTGTTTTGACAGGAAAGGAGAAATCATGGCAGTGGGGTAACGTAGAGCAAGCGGCGTTCGAGACACTTCGACGTGGTTTGATCACGGCACCGGTCTTGGGCAATCCCAATCCTAAGAACCAGTATATCCTGGATACCGACGCCAACAATGTGGGGGTGGAGGCGGTGCTGTCTCAGAACCAGAATGGTAAGGAGACGATAGTAGCTTACTACAGTAAAACACTCAGCCCAGCAGAGCAGAACTATTGTGTAACTCGTAAGGAACTCCTGGCGGTGGTAAAGGCCGTCAAGCACTTCCGACCTTACTTGTATGGGCAGCGCTTCCTACTCCGGACGGACCATGCCTCCTTGAGATGGCTGTGCCGAAGAAGGAAACCGTCGGCTCAGGTGGCCCGGTGGTTGGAGATCCTGTCGGAGTTCACCTATCAATTGGAGCACCGACCAGGATCAAACACGGGGACGCCGACGGATTGAGCCGGCAAACTTGCCCAGAGGACTGCCAGCAGTGCACCCAAATAGAAAAGAGGGATGGGGGTCCGAGCAAGCAGGCCATGCTGAAGGAAGATTCCAACAAGGTGGCAGCCATCAAGCTCCCCGGGGAACAAAACTCCCGTCAGTTGGTGCAGAGCCAGATGGAAGGAACCCAGGCCGTGGCTCGAATGTAGTGGGCCATACAAAACGACCAGGAATTACCGGAGGAAGTGTTAACCCTGGGGAGTAATGAGCTACGGATCCTATACAGAAGGCGGGAAGCCATGCGGTTGTCGGCTAACGGGGTACTGGAAGTCAGGCTAGTAGCAAACGGCCACCCTCGATGGTGTACCCTATGCCCCCGGGCAGACCGGAACCGGGTGATTTGGGAGACACATAGACTGGCCCATGCAGGAGTGCAAAAGACGGCAAAGAGGATCCTACTGAATTGGTACTGGCCGGGATTAAACGCAGACGTGCGACGTCTTTTCAAAACGTGTGAGGTTTGCCAAGAGCAGGCACCGGCTACATGCCGGGCGACCTTGGCAGAAGTTGGCGGTTGATCTTGTGGGACCGATGCCATAAGGATGAGGATGAGGAAATAAGTGGATCCTCGTAATCAGTGATCACTTTTCCAGATGGCAAAATGCCATAGCAATTCCATATGCAGCTGCTCCGGTGGTGGCCACGACCCTGGATGAGAGGGTGTTCTGCTATTTTGGCCTACCGGAGGAGTTGCATTCGGACCAAGGGGCCCAGTTTGAGTTCAAACTCATGAGCAAGTTGTGTGGGCTATGGAACGTCAACAAGACGCGGACCACCCCGTACCACCCCCAAGGAAATGGGGTTGTGGAGAGGAATAACCGGAGCCTAGGGGACTCATTGAGGGCCCTACTTCTCCGCCGAGGACCAACAGAATGGGATCTGTTGCTACCCCAAATCATGAGGGCTTTTCGAGGCACCCCCCACTCCGCCACGGGAGAAACCGCCAATTTTATGATGATGGGTAGGGAGCTACGACTGCCCGACCAGTTCTCAGAACCAGTGGCCATGGACAGCCGGCCATACAACCCTACGTGTTGGAGTTGGCCAATCGACTGGAAGAAACGTACGAAATCCTTCGGGAACGACAGATGAAAGTCAGGATCGAGGATGAGGAGGAGCCGCCACTGTTTGAGGTGGGAGACCTGGTGTTGCTGGTAAACAAGAGGCAAAGGAGGGGTGAGAATCCCAAGCTCAAACCCAAATATGTGGGGCCATATACAATTACCAAGTGTCACACCGACAATACATACCAAGTAGAGCGGCAGGGTCAGGTGTCCGTTCAGAATGAAGAACGCCTGAAGCCATATGTTGCGTGTCCAGAGGCAGATGGTAGGGCCTCGGCCACCAAAGAACCTGCTCGGCGCCCCAACATGCGAGGGGCTACCGGAAATAGGAGAAGAAGAAGAGGAGAGCTGGTGGAGCTGCTGCCCACTCTGGAGTTCCGCGAGGGAGAACCTTTTCCCCAACCACCCATGCAGCGCAGAGACATGGACCTTTTCCCCGCCCCGATTAATAGGGAAATGCTCCGGAGACGGATGCTGGAGGCCCTGACGGAAGGGGAGAACCCTCTTCCAGTAGACAGCGGTATTGGGGGGGAGCGCGACGACGTTCCGGAACCCACAGATGCCTCAGAACTAGAGCGGGACGACCCAGGAACCGAGTCCGACCCAATAGCCCCCATTGAGCCTATGAGGCCAGGTTCAATGGGAGATGAGATGGGAGAGGCAGCGATATCAGGGCCCTAGGCCCTCAGAGGACCCGAGCGAGTAGATCCGGCACCCTCCATTGACTCTAGACCGGTTCCGGCCGGGGGAGAGACTCGGGTGGAGCCGGAACCCGCCGGAACAGAAAGGCCCGTCCGTAGAAATCAGAAGGGACGGAAGACCTCGACAAACAACAGGACCGCCCATACGGTATGAGCAGGCAGTGTGCCACCAGATCGATCCAGAGAATGGAGACATGGACAGCTCCTGGCTCTCTGAAGAGGTTAGGAGCAACATAGCGGCCAGGGAAAGATACGAGGTGTTAAGAACCCGAGTGGGAGACATAGAGAAGCTACTCGAGGGAGGGAGCATTAGCCTCGACGAGGAAGGAGAGCTGCAGTATCGAACGCTAAAGGACTCGTTGGAGGAGTTAGAAAGGGCGCTGACCACCAAAAGCCAAACCGCAGGAGCGAGAGAAGAAGGACAAATGATCCTGAAAGAGGAGGCGAAGATCACAGAGGCTGTGGAGATCTCAGAGGCAGAGAGATTTTCCGGCCAGGCACGATCTGGCCCGAGGAATACCGACGACGTAGCTGACCAGGGTCAAGGACGAGGTCCCACTGGAAACTGGCCGTCATTACCCTCATTCAAACACAGCGCTGCTCCTAGCCAGTACATTCACGTGTCACTCCGAGATAGCCCTCTGCTCCAACCAGTTCGAAATTATCTTAGCCACATGGATATGAGAAGTTCAACCTACGAAGACAAAGAGCTGCAGCAATTGTTGACTGAACTCGATGGCATATTGGAAAAAACTGAAGCACCAACCGCGCACAAGAAAATAGACCAGGGACAGGGAGCAGTCTTATCTTCCAAAAATTTGAAGACAAACCAGAAGATAACACCGATTGCATATAAAGGAAGCCAGCCCAACCAGGACAGTGCGACTAATGTACGAATCATCCAGCTATCAGCAGAACCAGACGAAGAAAGGCCAACATGGAGTCTGACTCAGACAAAACGGAAGAATTTCGCAAGGAATATATGGTATACTTCCGAGTCATATCAGAAAATGGAGGCCGCCGAAGATAAAGAGAAGGGAGAATGCCGCCTGTGCGGTTTCCAAAATAAAGAGAGCCGGGTGGTTCGACGACACATTAGGCAGCATTTCTGGCGCTTTTTGGTGTCAGTGCCAGAAGAGTTCCTCTTCTTTCTTCACGATGTACAAACATCAACGAAAGGAGAGGGACCCCGAGAACCACCCTTGCGTGGTATACCAAGTTGACGAGGAATCTTTCCGAGAGTTCTGCCAGCACGTCGGTTGGGAGAACCACCCTCCTTTTGGCACCAGCCTGCCTGTCAAGGATGGGAAGGGGTGGATTGTGAACAAGAAGACGAGTCAGAAGAGACGGGAACATACACAGCCGGAGAAGGCAAAAAATCTCAAACCAGAAATCACGCTAAATCAATGGACAGACCTCCCTAACCTGACAATCCAGATAGGACATTGTCAGGCCACGAAGGACAAGGGGGAACCGAACCGATCCTTTCTCCAAGGATATACCATTCCTAAAATGGCCGGATGAATGAGCACCCGGCAGGAGGCGAGCGCCACACCGGCACCGGCCCCGAAAAAAGGCCTAGAGGAGACACAGGAAGCGGAGCCAATATTAGAGATACACACCAGCACGGCAGACAAAGAAGGGATAGTGACAAACTCAGGCACCAAATCCCACATTCCAACCAGCGGAGGGACAAAGCTCCGACACACCGATAAAAGAGAGAGCTATCTCCGCCGCGCCGACCAGGAGGAGAGGGAGTATCAACGATACCGCCGGCTGGCCTGAGCCAGCCACCAGGAAGTACAACGTCTACGGAGCTGCGCCAGCCAATACG
Organism: Watersipora subatra; assembly: GCF_963576615.1. NCBI lineage: Eukaryota > Metazoa > Bryozoa > Gymnolaemata > Cheilostomatida > Watersiporidae > Watersipora > Watersipora subatra. The sequence goes on along the minus strand of NC_088709.1, from coordinate 75,878,004 downwards.
AGTAGGCCACCTTCGACTCCACCTCTCGTAATTGTTAACCCTAGGCTGAACAATTGGGGGGGGGGAGAGTGTGGAGGACTGGACAAACGCTAACCATGCTCTTAGCTTTAGATACCGATATTCTTTGTTATGACTTTAGGTGTGCTTCCTTTATATCTTATTATGTAATAACCTTGTGTGTGTTTCTTTTATACCCTATTATATAATACTGTGTTTCTGGGCTTGCCTCACAGGCCTGCCATCATACCATTATATGTTATTATCTAGGCCTGCCTCACAGGCCTGCCACAACGCATTTGGTGTTACATAATCATTATGTAAGTGGGCGGAGTAAAACCGTATATAAGGAGATGGCGCAGGCCACCTCAGGGGATTTTTACTTGTGAACTCGATGCTGTTTAATGTTGTATTGCATATGTGCTGATTATATATATATATATTAAATAGACTACATTTATTCTTACGAACTGATCACGTTTATGCCTGCCTGGTTGGCTTAGTCAGGATCATTCTGCTAGAACTGATTTGGCTTCAAGTACGAACTGCTTGGGAGATACCTAAGGAAGGCTAGGGGTTGGCTACGTTACAACCGGACCTGATCAGAAATGCGATAGCATTGGAGATCAGGCCCTACAGTAAACTAGCCGGGACCTAGACTAGCCAAGATAGGGTCTCAGAGAGCAGGCCATGTTAGTATTCCAAGTGAGCCTGAACTGAGGGCAACCAGCCTCGGCCTGATCAGACCACTAGGTGTGTCAGGCAGGCCGACGAGGGGAAGGCCCAGTGTTCAGACTGCACCGGCTTGTTAGGAAAGTAAGGGTGGCTCGGCTACCGGGGCCAAACCTTTACAGTATTATAAATGACTCACTCGCAGTCTGGACACTCCACTATCTTCTGTGCATTCAGAGCTCCATCAAGACAACCTGAGCAGTGTATATGTCCACAAGGTAATAGCTTTGGCTTCTTCATGTTTTCATGCTGTTTCAAGCAGTAGCCACATTCTACAGATGTGACTTTTGGATCTGGGGCAGCAGCCATTTTAACTAGTTACTACAAACACGTGTTCAATCAGAAAACAAGCAATAATAAGTGATAGTCTCACAAGACCGTTTCTCTCTCAAAATCATGTCCTGTAAGGATGTAGACGATAATGATTTTTCCCATATCCTATAATCATGACTTTCCTTTGCAGATATCAACAGTGGTTTGCCATTGCATTCTGTAATGTGTTTTTATTGAGACACTCTCTTTAGCTAGCCATTGGCTCGCAGAGGAGCATCTGAGCAATACTGAGTACAGAGAAAGGTAGACGATCAGGGTAGACGATCAGGGTTTCCCAATCCTATATCCATGCTCACAGAGGAACAGAGCCGTTGGCTCACAGAGCAATACTGAGTGCAGTGAAAGTGTTACTAGTGCACATTTTGCTGTGATAAGTGCAGTAAGAACTTTTGCATCACTTTGTACATACAACGCACTACAGTTTTGCGAACACTCATCATATAATCAAGTATTTAGTTTATTTTGACCACAAAAAGTTGCAAGATGTGAACGGTGCTCAAACTTGAGTATAAGTAGGCACACAAATTAATCATATATGGTTAAGTGATAATCTATTATGGTTTTAATATACGTATAATGTTAATTAGAATGCAATACACATACCTCAACTTCATTGGAGTAGTGATAATGCCTGATTCCCCATTTCGAACTGATATGAAAGATGGAGCCCAAGTTGGATTAGTTGATGGTAATTATTGAAGGCAACCAAATCTTAAGATGTGTACATAACCCAGTTCCATAAGCAACTTGTAAAAACCATTGCTTGGGATGAGAACTTACTTCAGTGTGCAGTGAAGTTGTAGTGGAGGCGCTAGGGAAGCCAACAGAGTCAGTTGATCCATGCTATCAACTTCATAATAATGTCTGGTTGCAGCGCACAGGAAGTTTCAAGTTTTGAAGAATGCGCATTCAGAGTATGCATTAATTGCTTGGTTCCAGATAATGTGTCATGTAAGTAAATACCCAGTAGATCACAGTTGATTATGTTCAGTAGGAGTGCAGTTGCAGTAACAGTAAATGCTACTACGCATTAGAAGCTTGTAATGCAATGCAAAATTATTATATATTCAACTTTTTGCCTTGACACTGCTAGGCAGGTTTTTAAAGAAATTTGTCTTTTGACATATAACAACACTAGCCAACTCATGTATAACATTGTATAACAACACTAGCGAAAACTTGTATGAAAAACAGTAGACTTTTGAACTTTATTCAACACAGCTGAATAGTCTTTAATTGCCACTTAGCTAAAGTACAAGGTAAAGAGAATGGTCCATGGCTGGCCGAGTTGCTGGTTGTCCTACTATATTCATGCTCATAAAGAACTAGGTCTGCCATATGATGAGTAAATGTTTGAACCAAAGCTTGAAGAATTAAGCAACTAAACTTTGAAAAAAAAATTTTTAATCTCTCATCAAACCTCATCACAACCCATAAATTAACTGATTTCCTAAAATATGCTGCCCAACTAGTGCTAACTCAACCCTAAAATCTTTCCAGTGGTTACAAAATTGCAAATAGTGTAAACACACACATGCTATAAATTGTCACCATTCAAAGATTTTGTAATCAGAGATTTGGTTATCAGTGTCACTTAAACCAAGATCATGAATGAGTTCCGTGACAAATATTGGAGATTTCTGTTTCAATTTCTCACCCATCAGGTGACATTCAATAGTCCATTGCCATACAACTAACACATTAAACTGATGAAACACATTGACCACTTGTTTAAGATACTTATTTCCCTGCATAAAGCAACTGTTTCCTGTTTAAATCTAACCAGGGTGATGTGAGATATTAGGCTTTGCCAAAGCATATGTGACTTTTTTTGTCAAAATATGTTTGGCCTCCATAAAAAGGTAAGCATTCCAATGGAGCGAGGCGTCATGGGCGAGGCGTCACGGGACGGAAAATCTAAGTAGAGCAAAACTGCAGTGAATCAAATAGTTTCACCATAGCTTAAGTTATTTACTCTTCGAGCTTTTTGGGAAAGGGAGCAACTCCAAAAGCACTCGACTGTGGATGGAAATGCATAAGTTACTGCACCCTACTTCCTTTGAATCTAATTGTAGCAAGCAAGCAATGGTAACCGGCGAAGCAGTAAGATACAATTAATGCCCCAGTGCTGGTGCAATCAACAATTGAAGCAAACTGACTGCTGGTGCAAATGGGTTGGCTGGAGCAACTGGGTTGGATGGTGCAGCTTTATCTGAACAAACATCTTGACCGTGAAGAAGCTGGCTGGTGCATGATTATATAGATTAGTATTGGTGCAGCACAATATGCTGGTGTAATCTGATATTGAATACAGAGCTATTTTATAATTCTGAACTTGTTGGTGCAAAACTGTGTATAAGATTACTTGAAGAAGTCAAGAATAGGCGCTGAGAGACAGGCTCAGGTAGAGATATGAACTAGTATCGCTTTGAAAAGGTACAAAGATGTGCTCTCTTTAGATCTTGACATCAACTTATATATGGAGTCGACGAAACGTAAAGATAAACAGTCATTGTGAACACTGTGATTATTTTTTAAGTTGCATCAAAGCTGGTAGTTGGAAAGAAAGGGCAAAGTGAGAAAAAGTCCAGCCCAGCTAGTTTACAAAAGATCATATAGCAAGTTGATAATAACCTGTAACAGCTATGCAGATACACACAGTTGCTGATACATGAATGGTATGAGTGAATAGATGAGCAATGGTGAGTGGTAAAATCCTCTACAAAAGTCATCCTCTCTTGATCTAGACTTGACTGCTTAATTTATCATCATCGAGGAAACAATCACCACTTTGATAATTTTAAAGACGGCTCTCTTGATTATTGCTTTGCTTCTTATCATATCTATTGCTCTTCATAAAACAATGAAATTCAAGCTTGTTAGCTAATTGTACAGTGTGCAGACATCAAGTTTCACATATGCATATATGGAATTATCTACTCCTGTATAAGTCACAATAAGCTGGCAGTGACTTTGTGTCTACTCATCAAGGTCAGTATGACAAGACTTTACTGACACTGTTCATAAAATGGTAACTTACTCATAGCTTCATTTGTAGGTATATTTTAAAAAATGAGACCAACTCAGTGTTACTAACTTCTAACTGGATCACAAGCTATAATTGTCCCGGTTATTAGGATCAACCTGGTAAAGGGAATGGTGATCAGAATACATTTTAAAATTATTAACCATTGCTTATTTATCGTAAAACCTGATTGGGTGATTTGTGTGCAATCCATTTATTTTTTAGCTATGTACACCCTGTCAGTGTAATGCACCTTGAGAGATCATGTGTAATAGCTATTCACACAGTTATTCTACAATACAGCAAGGTGGTTGAGTAGAGCAGTTGGTAGTTTGTGTAACTGCAACACTAAATATCTGATTTGATACTCATGTAATGCACAATTTTCTCCTAACCTCTAAGCGCTCTAACTATGGCTTGAAACAGATCAAAGGTCATGGTTTTTATTACAGTAAATATTGACCAATCATAGCCGGCAGACTTGACCTATATTGTTTTCAACCAATCACTTGTGTTTAGTTAGTTTTTTTCTGTATATACTACATGTAAGTCATGTGTTGAAGACTTTAGAGTAGTCTCCTCTTGCTGAGCATTTGTACTCGTTTTCATAAATTAATGAATTCATCCACTAAAAATCTATAAATTGAATCATTGACAGTCTAGTTAGTATAGAACGCTAGTTAACCTATTCTCTCCTTATAAACTATGTATAAGTCAGCATATCTAAGCTGCAGTTGCCGATGTTTCAGCAGTGAGGTTGATGCCTTCTCACCTCCAGGTGGCATGTATTATGTAGGATAAAACAGTTCAACTACATACACTCAAGTTTGCTGACATAGCTGAACTATTCACTTGCTTCAGTAAAGTTGCTACTCGCTATCGAATTAACCAGGCTGGCACTAAGTCTAATTCAACCAGGCTGGTATTTGAACTAATTCAAACAGGCCAGTATTTAGCTGGTCTAATCCAGCCAGGCTAGTATTTGATGCAATTCAGCCAGGCCAGTATTTGATGTAATTCAACCAGGCCATCTTTCAGTACCAGACAGCAAGAATGAGATGCAATAAACTGGCAGTGACTCTTTATATACCCATAATAGTTAGCAGCATATCAATCAGATGATACTGTTCATATCATAATAATCTATTCATAGTTGTATTTATATGTATATTGAAATCAAGTCCGGGTTAAAAATGGGTAAAAATCAACAATTTAATGTTCATGAAAATCTTGTTGGGAGCATAGAGCGTTGGAAATCAATGAAAGTGGTGAGAATACATTCTGACAACTAAGCTGATGTTGCGACTACCTCTATAGAATATATCAACTATTAAGTGGGCTGGATGATCGTTATCAACGATGAATCATAGAAGTCTTCTTCACACTTTCATTAAAATAAATCAGAACTTCTTGTCGTCACCGAATATAATTATTAACACATTATAATAATAATACTATGAAGGCAGCCAGTTTAAAGCAACAAAAAACCAAAGCACTAGAGAATTTAGCGATTAGAATTGTAGCAAAGTATAGTTTTGGTTAAATCTATGAACTTCGAAGATAGTAGAAAGCTGTTCAAATTTGAGCAAAGGGCAGACGAACCTTAACAAACCGCTACTCACAAATACCCCGAGCACTTAAATCCTCAATGAGCCTATCTAGGTAGTCAGGGTCGGGGTAACCGTAGTTGGAAGGACCTCCAGTCATGTTAGTCTTGTGATGGATGTCATTCCAGGTTACGCAACCATCCCGTCCAGTAGTGATTGAATGTCCAACCGTAAAGACAAGCCTCTGATCAAAAGCTTTTTTCAAAAGACGCTCGGCTTGCTTTCCTTTTGTACTGTCAGGTAGGTAAGCTCTACGGCGCGCTCCTTGATAAGGCGCACCCGGCTGAGGGTGTTCAGGCTAAAATACATCAAAAAGAAATAATTGGTAAGTCACCAAATGAGAATCGGCTGGCAGAAGTAAACCATATGAGTTATCTTCACATGGATTGCATGTCCAAACATCCAAGTAGATAAATAATCACATAAATTATACACCTAGCAAGGTGACAGTTTTTCAGCAAGTTAGCAGCTTTAACTGAAACGCTGGGTGGCTTTTAGGATATAAAGAGATAACAAGCCTTTTACTGTGACAACTACAGAGATACCTACCCCTTGTATTCCTCCTGGAATGTCATACACAATGACAATGGTTTTGTGACGCTCATATCCTGGCAGACAAGAAGACATTGTATAACTGGTCATTTTTCCTCCCTTTGGCTGTTTTCCTTCAGCATTTCTGAATGGATATCTGCATGTAGGGCACTGATTAGACTTGGTAGTGGTGACCAGCTGGCTGATGCAATTCTTACAGAACTTGTGAGAACACGGCAGGGCTTCAACATCTTTAAGCTCATCCAGACAGATAGGACACTCATTTTCATTAGGTTTGGAAGTTCCAGTAGCAGAGGCAGCGGGATTGGTTCCAGCAGTTGGTTTGAACGGAGGATCTTCATGCACACCTGGTTTATCTTTATAGGTAGCGCCTCCATGGACACCTCTAATCCCTGAACTAACTCTATTACCTGTGGCAGCAGCAGCACTATATCCAGTGGCAGCAGTTCTACCTTGAGTGTCAGCAGAGTAAGGCGGGCTGGCTGCCTCCAGCTTTGGCCAATGATCACCGTGTTCAGGAGAAAGACCCAAGTCAGCCGGCATGCCTGGAATGAAGTTTGTGAATGCATTCTTTGCATAGTTGTAAGCCATGCCTGCATACGATGTTCCATCGTAGGAATCCTGCCTACCTGTAACTGATTGTGGGTTCCTGCTGTCTGCAGGTCGGCCCCTGCCTCTAGCAGAAACTGCCGTGTGATCGGCAGCGTACAGATTCTATAAAAAACATACAATTCACTTGCAAGTAATGCAAGACTGCGAAAACATACAATAGAGACAGTTCAGTAGGCCTCCAGTACATATTATAATAGATTAGCAGCTTACCTACGTTTGCTCCCATAGTAGATGATAATCGGGAGAACCAGCTTTAAAATAAAACCCCTTCATTTAAAAGCTAGAATGGTAAATGTTGAGCAAAAAATAAATTTGACAGTGTAGTGTATTGGAATAATAGATTAGTATGTAGCTTACCTCAGTTTGCTCCCATAGTAGATGAAAATCGGAATAACCATCTTTCCCTTTCGCAGACATGTCAGCCATAACTCTGTAGAGCTCTTGCATAAACCGAGAGTCATCCACAACAAAGCAAATCTGCTTCAGGTGAGAAACAGGGTGCTTGGAAGAGAACATAGCCAAAGCAACCCAATAACAGAGTCCACAAATAGCGATGGGTACACCCATAACTCCTGTAAGAACACAATGTAGGAGTCGGCAACATGGCAAATTCACTCAACTGCTGATTGTATTGGCATCAACTGCATCTGAAACCCTCGCAGCTGTACTTTAGACTCGTTCAGTTATGATTCAATATTAGTTTGTAAGGTAATAAACAAAATGTACTCTAACATTACCGTAACTTAATAGGTGTATCAATTGATACTTTTAATAGATGTATCAACATAATTCTATGCAATAAAGATGTCAATATATAAGATCCCGATATAAACAAGCAGGTGGACCAACAGTAATGCAAACACATGGCTAAACAGAAGTAATCAGACAGGAAGTCTTTATATCTAAAAATAACTACCAATTTACCTGCACAAATAGCAGGGAAAGCAATAGTTTTAAACTTCAAGTTTTCGGCTTCCTTGAGAGCTTCTCTAATAGTCTTCACTAAAAGTGGTTGAACATCTGCACCTTTCTTAGGTAGTGGGGCTATTGCATGAATGACACAGCGTACACCAAGTTTTGCTAGTTCGCCATCAGCCCTGCAAGAGTTATCGCATTCCCTTTGAGCTAACGGAATCACATCAGCTATCAGCAAGGAATAGTAGACAACGCAGATGGCCACAAGTGCAGAGGGAGAAGTGGAGGAATAGCTAGAAGCAAAGGAGGTAATTGAACTATATACCAGAAAATAAGGTAGAAGGGGGCAGAAGTTGCAGAGTAGATGAGAATTATTCACAGTTTATAGAAGGTGCATCAATCTCAGACTTTGTAAACTGATTAACAAGAAAGGTTTTCTAGTTTCAATAATACTTACACATGTAAGGATGGAACAATAAATACATGATGAACAACCCAAATTCAGCTTTTCAATTAAAGTCATTTTCATATCGAGGTTGATCCTACTTCTGAGATTGTTCTTAGCTTTTAAACGTGTGAATTTGTATCACCAACTTGTTTCAGCTTCAGTCATTTACAATGTACTTGGGTTCTGTATAAGTGAGTTTAGGTTAACTCACACAAATAATTGCTGTAAAGAACCCTCATCAATATGTACTACCCTGTATTGCTACAAACCTGTTGGAGTTATCATCTCTATCTTCATATTAAGTTGTCTTCTTTTCAATTCAAACATTTTAGTAGCTAGTTAGCTAGGTAGTAGCTAGTAACTATCTACATTCACTTTGTGTTATGATTGCATATTTAAATATACTAAGTTGTAGAGTAATTTCATTGTCATTCTAAATCAAGAGTTGTGTTTGCATGGAAAGACTCTCCGCAATGCTGAATGGCAAGGTATAAATTGTTGAGAAAATGTGATGAGTTTGAAACCATATAGAGACAGCCATTTAGTCAGACACATGGCAAACACAGAGACGTCTGAGCATGCAAACACACAGACATCTGTCAGATAATTTTTCATCGTCAACACTTTGTTTCACTGCTCCTGGCCACTATCTCTGTAGACTGTATTATTCCATCAAAGGTCAAGTATTGAACCTGCATTTACAGCCACCTGTTCATGCTCTTCAGGTTCATATAACAGAGCTGGCAGAATTTTTGACTAATATTATCAGATTTCTGTTAAAAACTTATGAGAAAATTTCAGCAGAGATGCTGGAAAGCATAATCTTTACAAAAACCACAAAATGAACTCTATTTCCAATTCACTTTGTAAACTGGAGAAAACACCAACATAACTGCCAGCTCAAGACATTTATTGAGCGTGAGTTAGTGTGATAACTTGGCTTCTTTCTGCTGTGATAACTACATAACTACGTACTAGTTAAAAGGAGCCCACAAATCCAGTGTACAAAATAGCCAAACTTACGGCTGAACAAAAGTGTCTCCCTCCTTCAAAAACCCACCAGTTCTAAGGAACTCTTTTCCTTTAATTTGAAACCGCTGACCACACGCGATAGCTATGGCCTTGCTCACTCCTCCTAAAACATCATCAAGCAAGACCTGTTCACACAACATCTAAACACCATGAAATGTCAAACTCGTTTATGATATAAGAATATGAAATACTGAAATCTTACCTAAAAATAGAAAGTGGGTATACTGAGATCTTAATTTAAGTGGGTTTACTGAAATCGTGAAAACATTACGGTAGGTTTGATGAGGTGCTTTTCTGTACAACGTAAATGGTTCTGTTTTGAGTGCAATCTTACATCTACAGAACTTTGTATTATACTTTCACTGGCTGAATGCCCGGTTAATAAAAGTCTTTGGACAGAAAATTTATTTTTATTTAGCATGTAACAACAGTTACCATTCTAACTTTGAAACTTCATATCATGAAAAAAGTGTTTTGCGCAGTTCAAATAAACTGAGAGAAAAAATAAAACAACTGTAAAAGTATTTAAATGTGAAATAATTAGCAAGTAACGGCTGCATAAAGTCTGTTTTGCTAAGATTACAACGAAAAATGATTTGGTAATGATACAATTAATAAGAACTGAGAAAAAGTGTGAGTATAAAATGGTACTGTTGCAGCAGAAGCTATCCATCAAAACTTTGAATACAACGATACTGGTACAAACCTAAAAATGAGATATCAGACTGTTTTTGTCTGATTGACTGTTCCACAGAGAGAAGAGAATGTAGAGGCAATTCCTACTCGAGATAATACAACTGTCCACATAAAAAAATTTTAGCCTTTACAGATTCGGCAATCAAACCTTAGGAAAAGCCGGAAACAGGACAATTTAAAATTGAAACCGCACATTTGAAAATTACAAATAAAAAGTAGGTAATGGTAAAATGGGAGATAGTAAAGAAACTTTTAAAAAAATTCCAAAGAAAAACAAACGCAAAAGGTAATACTAATAATGAAAAGCACATATTTAGCAATCACGATAAGAATAGATAAAAAGATCATAATGTTAAGAATTTCTTAGCCTAGTAGTTTAGAATAAATTTAGAGAAAAATAAAACAACTGTAAAGGTACGGCCAAACGTAACGAATTATTCTTTAATATGACCGAATTCAAGAAATGAACAGAATTGTCTGAGCATGCAGACCGAATTCATCGACGAAACGCTTTTAATTTGCTGAACAATCTTTTTAGCGAGCGCGATTCTAGCAGCTTTTACAATTAGTATAGTTCGAGGCATGTATAACGACACACAATAAAAGTACCAGCGCAATTCAACATAGTACATACGATCAAGCTGTTTAAAATGTGTTATTGTTGGTTATCAAGCATGATTCTAGCAGCTTTTGCAATTTATCTAGTTCGAGGCAAATAACGGGACACTCAAAAAATATTAAGACACTTCGCCATAGTAAATACGATGCATCTAACTTGATTGTGCTAAAAATGACAACTCTTTCTACTACGGGATTTTTGTCGCTAAAAAAAATTGTTATTATTAAAAAAAAACAATTTGTAGCCATTGTGTTCAAACGATAAAGAACTACCAATAGCGCAATTAAGGCAGCTGCATCGTATGTACTACATTGAATTGTGCTGATACTTTTATTGTGTGTTGTAGTATGTGTCTTGGACTATACCAATTGCAATTGCTGCTAGAATCACGCTCGCTAAAATGAACAATTGTTTAGCCAATTAAAAGCGTTTCGTCGACGAAGTCGGTGTGCATGTACAGCTCAGATTATTCTGTGATATTCGGCCGGATAAATCTGCGAATTTCGTGAATTCGGTCAGATTAACAAATAATTTGTTACGTGTGGCCGTACCTTTATGGTGTTTAAATGTGAAATAATTAGCAAGTAATAGCTAGATAAAGTCTGTTCCACTACAATGATTACAAGGAAAAATGATTTGCTACCGATACAATTAATACAAACTGAGAAAACATATGAGATAAAATCATGAATATTTGGAAATTGTCCATGTGAAAAGTATTTAGCCTTTACAGATTTGGTGATTGAACTTTAGAAAAAAACTAGAAATAGGAGTGTGATGGCACATTTAAAAATAGGTAATGAGTAATGGTAAAAAACCTTTTCAAAAAAAAAAAATGTAAAACGTAATATTAACTAATAATAAAACTACACATCTAGCGTGTGCAATCGTGACACTACATACAGCGTAAGTACATACAGCGTAAGTACATACAGCGTAAGTACATACAGCGACACTACATACAGTATATAGATAGAGAGATGGGAATGATGAGCACGACTTAGCCTTGTGGTTAGGTGCGTTTGTTAGTAGAATTGTGATTTGAATGTCATGAGTTGAAATCCATTACGAAAGTGATTTTCCATTGCTATTACTTTATCACTATAACTAGACAGATGAACAACAGACAAACAAACACTGAGATTTATATACATAGAATACTGCCAATGAAAATTCTGTCTCATGGTTCTTTTTTAATGAGGACTCAAACTTTGCTTCTGCTAAAAACATGCTTAAACTCCACCTGAATATAGCAGTGATAAAAACATGCTTAAACTCAACCTGAATATAGCAGTGATAAAAACATGCTTAAACTCCACCTGATATATAGCAGTGATAAAAACATGCTTAAACTCCACCTGATATATAGCAGTGATAAAAACATGCTTAAACTCCACCTGATATATAGCAGTGATAAAAACATGCTTAAACTCCACCTGAATATAGCAGTGATAAAAACATGCTTAAACTCAACCTGAATATAGCAGTGATAAAAACATGCTTAAACTCCACCTGATATATAGCAGTGATAAAAACATGCTTAAACTCCACCTGATATATAGCAGTGATAAAAACATGCTTAAACTCCACCTGAATATAGCAGTGATAAAAACATGCTTAAACTCCACCTGAATATAGCAGTGATAAAAACATGCTTAAACTCAACCTGAATATAGCAGTGATAAAAACATGCTTAAACTCCACCTGAATATAGCAGTGATAAAAACATGCTTAAACTCCACCTGAATATAGCAGTGATAAAAACAATTGGTTTTCCCGTTAACCATTCCTTATGTTCAATAGTTCTTAAATGGTTTCAGTCATAATGGTTGAGACAATTCATTTTTCCTTTAGTATAATGACAAAGACATAGAAAGAACTAAGAAAGCCCATCATAGTTAGCGGAAGCTTTAGTAAATCGCCAAAGTCAAACTATAATGAAACTTGTGAGAGTTATTTGCTTGATAACTCACTACAATTCACAAAACTATGATAATAGATACCTGAGAAGCTAGTGATGATGACAACTTACGTTGGTGGGCAAGGTCAGCACCAGAAGAACTAACAACAGCATCTGTCTTCATCTTAGTCAAATCTCCCTGCATTACAGAGACGACTGTTCCATTGGGTAATGTGATGTCAAACTGCTTCTTCTGCATCACATGATGGGCAGGTCTCTTTTTTTTGTAGTGAGAAATGTAACTGTTTAAAAGATATTATAGCACGATTTTAAAAGATATGACAGGATGATTTTGTTTGGAACTCAGATCTTAATTATTGTTGAAGTTTTTAGCTCTGTATTGAAATCAAAATTACAAAAACATGAACTAGCCGTTCCAAGAGTCGAACATCTTTATCTTTGTTAGCTAGTGACCCGATAATCCTGATCCCATCATTAGCGACGAGACGAGCGATGAAACCATATTCTGGGCCCCTCAGATGCTCTATCAGAGCCTTCGCTAATTCTTGTTTGTCTCCATCATAGTTAAACTACAATAATAACAAATATATTAGAAAATATGTTAGTGTCAATCAGCACAACAAATTTATTTATGGTGACCCAGAAAGCCAAACTGTCTGTTAGATTATTGCCACTTTGTGAATTAAAACTAAGCAACCAATGGCTATCTGATAAGATCTGATAAGTTACAGCAATAGAACTTACCTTGATGGAGTGAGAGTAAACTGATTTGGTGACATCATTGAACAGCTCAATCAATGCATCCATCATACGCTCAGCTTCACCATGTGTGTATGATTTTACTCTGACTATTATAAGTTGGTCATTATCTGGATGCTCTGATTCAGTTAGTTTACCCTTAAACTTCTCTACAACAGTTTAGTATGAGGTGGATAACAATATATTTGTTATATACAAAATAAAGTCAGCATAACCTATCCTATAATGTAACCATATGCATGTCATCTGAGTGTTCTACAATTATTATAACACAAATAGTATTGTAACACACCTAGTATCTTTGAAGTGAGGTCTTTAGCATGTATAATCTTCAGAAACTCATAATGAAATTTGTCAAACTCGTCCTTCACTTCTGTTTGTCGCCGACTTCTGTTGAACCCCTTTACCACTGTTTCCTCTTCTTCCTCCTCAGGTTTTAAATTATCCATTTGTTGCGTCACCAATGTAAACTCTCCCTCCTTCTCTAAAACCTCTGACTTTGGAGCCTGACCAGCGGCAGGTGACGCATCAGTTACATGTGTGACGATTTCAGTTATCGGATTGGAAACGCCTGGTTTGGATTTGTCATCCAAGGATGAATTGGTTGACTGAGCCAAACCTGCAGATTCTTCAGGAGTAATACGTACACCAGGCTCGGTTAATGAAGAGACAGGAGATGGAGCAGCTTGTGCATCTGTAACACTTGTTGTCTTACCAGCATCAGCTGTCGCAGTTGTAACAAGATCATCTGCAGGTAGATGAGTAGAACCAGTTGATGTTGGGTGAGGTGGTGACTTGGGTAAAAGCATTGATGAATTCGAGACAGAAGGGATCTCTTCAAGACGAGGTATATCAGAGGAGGCATCATTCCTTCGGGGTTCTGCATGAACCTTGGGTGCAGAGGTTGGTGGAGAACAGTTAAGTGATTCCTCTCCATTACTGGGATTCACAAATGTATCAGGCAATGATGGATAGATCCGACGATTTTCCATTGTGAATGAATAATTAACATCAAATACCTTTCCTGCAGAGACATCTTCCGTATCTTTACCAGCCTTATGATTCTGATCCACAGATGCTAGATCCGCTGCTGGCCGTGAATCAGTACGCCTTACAGAAGTCTCACTTGGAGGTTCACCAGAAGTCTCACTTGGAGGATCACCAGAAGTCTCACTTGGAGGATCACCAGAAGTCTCACTTGGAGGATCACCAGAAGTTTCACTTGGAGGATCACCAGAAGTCTCGCTTGGAGGATCACCAGAAGTCTCACCAAAAGTTTCACTTTGAGGATCACCAGAACTCAGCTTTGCTGGGCTTGCGGATGGTGGTGTTGGAGACACCTCAACGTGGCTAGGAGGTTTTTCATTTTCAAACAGTTTGTCACCAGCTAAAGGTTCTCCTCCAGAGAGTGTATGGTTATGAGTTGAATCGGTTTTACTAGCATTTCTTCGTTCATCATCAGACTCAGATAAGTCGGCGATTGCTGAGGCATCAGGATTTTTCGAATTATTTCTGGAGATAGTTGAAGGTCTGGACAAATCATTAGAGCTTAGGGGATTACGAGGTGAGTTAGGGGGTGAGTTGGGGAGTGAGTTAGGGGAAGAGTTGGAGAGTGAGTTAGGGGGTGTTTTACGGGTTCTGACAGCATTGGGTAGAGTAGATTCAAGATAGGTGTTTAGAGCAGCAGTTGTTGGTATGCTATCAGTAGAAACCTTTTCAGCTAGTTTTTCAGACTCCTCTGGCAACAGCGGGTCTTTCTTGTTGCTATTAATGGGAGACTGGTGAACTTCAGCTGCAGATCTGCCATGTACAGACGGGTCATCTAATTCAAACGCTGGTTGATCCAGGGCTTTCTGCGAGGGCAGTATTTGATCCGCAATCTCATCAGACAAGCGTTTCAGGGCAGCCTCAGCAAGTTTAATTTGAAAAAAGAATCCTTTTATCAATAGCCTACAAGAATGAACAATAACTCAAAAGAACTACTATTATTGACAACATAAAAGAATAAACCTAGAAGATGCTTTTGTAGAAAACCTACAAGGACAACAGCGCACTGGACAATCTCAAAGAAGAAATGAAAGCAAAAAAAACAAAGAAAAATGATTACTAATGGCGACAGGTAAATTATGAGTGTATGCAGGTTTTCACCAAGCCAATAAGTAGTCTCAGCCTTTGTGATCTTGGTGGCCTTAAACTTGGAGTGCAAGATTGATGGCTTTAACCAAGATCTTGAGCAATTGTAGCTTCAAAATTGAAACAGAGCAGTGAAAACAAGCAAAGATCGCCATTTTTTAAATCCCTAAACAAATGCAATGCGATCAATCTTGCAACTTGGCATTTCGATTTCATCAGCGTGCAAATTCTTTTGTATAATAGCCGTTTTGCAATTTTGCGAAAGATTACATCAAGCTTCTTTGACACTACAGGCCTCTAAATAGTGTAAAGCCAATTTTTACCCACTTTATAGCAAATCCCTGTAGAATGTTAATAAAAATTTTACATTGATTAACACTATATATACTAAACAAACTATTAAAAACATTTTGATTTATAAAACCAAAGCATGTTAAAATTGTCGAAGTAGACTCATAGTTATTACGCCAACATAACTTTTATTTTATCGCCTTTCGTCTACAAATTTATTCACAAACAGAACTTCCAATATTTTTCAAAACTTTTAACTCAATTTTCGCTTTTTTTCAACTCTTAGAACAGTTCAACTTTTCCAGCCCCTCCAAAAATGATCGACTACAAACCAGAATATTAACACATGATGGAGTTCATACCTTGAACTGCTTTCTTCAACCACAGCTTGTATCCCGGTTTCAAGCTCGATACGTGATTTCAACTTATCAATAGTGAACTTTTTCTGCAGTCTTGTCAGCAGCGGTTGCGCTATGGAAGTCTCGGCAAGTCCAAAGCACTGACAAAAGATTTTTGGCTGTTTAAAATACTAGAAATTTCACTGTCACACAGCCCACGACCAAAGTGATATTGGAAAAAGAAAGGGTACTGATGGTTGTCGAAAAAGTAGTTATCAGCAGGAATTGACAGAGTATAATGTAAATGAGACTTGTTTGAGATGATATAAAATAAATTTGAGGGAGCACGACTCTAAAAAGGCGCAACAGAAATAACAGAAATGTAACAGAAATAAATATTAATAAAACAAATAATTAACTATCTCAAACTTATGTTTTACAATAATAAAATAAACATTAATTCAAGCCGTAGACCTAACCTACTGTACGTAATTTAACTAACAACAGCAATAATGAAATATGTTTATTATAGCTCTGAAAAGCAATATTACAAGTACAGTGCACCCTCGAGATACGATTACCCTGATATACAATTTTTTCACCTTACGAAGTCAAATATTGTGATATCTTCACCTCGCTATACGAATTTTATTTCACCATACGAATTTGAAAAAAGTTTCGCCCGAGTTAAAATTTGGCCGTTGGTGTGCTCATAACACACGTCGAGATAAAAAAGACACCGAAATATAGTTTGCCAAAAACATTCTTAGAACGTTTAGAAGAGACACGATTATCGACTTCTCTCATGTCCGCGTGGAAAATTTCGTGTAAAATACACAAGCGAGAGCAAATATTCATTTGTAGCGTTATTATAGCTTTTACTATAAACATTCAAGTCAGCATACGTATATAACTACAAGTATCTACATTTAATTCATTAGCTATGGAATCTGAGACCGATACAAACGTTACAAAACGAAGGAAAAATGATTTCTATGTCAACAAAGTTGGATGTCGTAAATAAGAAGGGACCCGTATTATTAACATTGTCAAGGAATATGATCGCAACCAATCAGCATTTGCAATTATTATTAAAACAAGAACTCCATTAAAGCAAGCACAAGAAAGAGCTTCCGACTGAAGATTTGAATGAGCTAGGTCATACACGCGATCAGCATTCAAAAGGAGCAACCATTTTGTAAAGGCAAGGATTTAGAAAATACAGAAAATCCCACATTCGCAGAAATGTTTCAAGTGTTTAATTTACTGATGTGGACTGGTACATTAAAACAATGCATGTATAATATATATTATTTATCTCTTGTGTGGCATGTTTTTCATATTTTATTCATTTTATTTGTTTCCTTTTGATTTTATGTTATATTTTCTTGTTTAACCATGTCTTTGCATATGGGCTTGTTATCTTCTATGTGAATACAATTCATTGTATGTATGTATGTATGTAACTCATATAACTAGCTACTCAAGATAGTTGACGCATCCACATTACTTTCTGAAACTTGCTAAAGCCCTGTCCCCCCATAGGGTATAAATACGTATAAACTTTGTATGTATGGTTACATTGATTCTTGTGCACATTTTATACAAGACAAACTACTGTACCACATTCTCTGGATCCTTTTACAAGCGCTAGCTAGCAATTTTCTGCATTGCACCATCAATTTTTTTGTAGAAAAATTGGACAGGAATGGACAACTTCTTTTAGTGTGCTAAAAAATTCCAATTCATTACGTTTTAAATTTATTTTCAAGTGTGCAGCACCATAATTAACATTGATATGTTTTTGCCTCCTTTCTGCTTTACCCGCTACATGTACCAGCTACGTTACTTCAAAGGTATGTACGCCCAGTATAGAAAATATAACTTTATTTTTCTTTTCGGTAGCCATTAAATGGTCAAGTGTGCGAGAGGCTGCTTTCTATAACTGCATCGCTCGGCCTTATTGATTTAGGTTGAAAAAGATTTCAACCAGATAGGCTAAAGTTTATAGTGAAAGTGACGATAGGAACTGCTGAAGGATAAAATTTCATAATAAAAAGTTGAAATTCATTAAAATAGTTCCAAATACATACTAAAACATAGTTTTAAGTGTAGGTTTAGCAAGCTAAACTTACTTGAAGTGAATTCAAAGTTTATGTTATGCGTACCTTTTGAAGGCAAGAACTCCTTACCGTACGTACTACATTTGGTACACATATTATAATTTTGCGTTTTCTTGCAGATCATAACCATTAAAATACACTAAATACAATACAGTTACTATAGGTAACTATAATTACTAAAGTTAACATACTATTTTGTTGCTAATTGTCAATATGTACACATTTTTATAAACAAAATTGACGATTTTTACCAGGGGGTGTTTGCATTGTATAATTACAATGGTCTTTATACCCCGATATATGAATTTTTCACCATACGATGCCAACTCTGGAACAAATTAACATCGTATCTCGAGGGTGCACTGTAAAATATATTGTAATATACAGTTTGAAAGTTGGTTGTGTTGAATGCAGAACAGTTTTGACAACGATATGTAACAGAAATAAATATTAATAAAATAAATATTTAACTATCTCCAACTTATGTTTTACAATAATAAAATAAATATTAATTCAAGCTGTAGACCTAACCTGCTGTACGTAATTTAACTAACAACAACAATGCCAACAATAAAGAAATATGTTTATTATATCTCTGAAATGCAATATTAAAAGTTAAACGGCAAACTGATGTGTAATATACAGTTTGAAAGTTGGTTGTGTTGTGATGAATGTAGAATGGTTTTGACAGCGATATGTAACAGAGAGCAAGCGTTGGCATTTACGCGCCTGGAAGTTTTATGCAAAATGGAGTGAAATAAAGAAATATTCTTGTCATAAAAGGGCGTTGTAGTAATGCCCTACCTTGTAGATAAGATGTAAAGAAATCTGGCTGATGTTCTAGATAATTTGAAAAACCTTCGGTAATTGGACAAAAACGTAGGCTGATAAACTGTGTAACACATTTTCGTACCTGTAAATCGGTCTACGCCTCAAACAGTACACAAACAGTACACAGTAAACAGTTCTACTATCTGTCGCACGGCTTTATTGGCGTGTCGTAAAGGTCGGTCGAAACTATTAATAAACCAAGCTGTTCAAGCGTTTTGTGGCGATTTGTGGGAAGACTTTATCGTTCTATTCTCTGTCGCTCGGCGTTTCAATTTCCGGTCTCAACTTTTATTAAACGAAGCTTTTCAAGCGTTTTGTGACGATTTTCGTCCTAATAAATCTGTCTATTTATGTATAATCCGATCAGATGGGTTAGTTTTAGGAATTTGCGGTAACCTTTCAAAGGCTTGGTAACATATTTAAATAGGTTTATATGCGTTTTGTATCATTATTATATTTAAACGACTTTACTGAAAAATAGTTAAATTTGTTGATAGGATTTCGTTGCAAGGGTTTGGTGACGGCCGTTAACGGATAGTTTTTCGGGAGTTGTGTGCACATGTGCATTTATCATAATTCTCCCAATCAATCGTTTCACTCTTGTTTGGTCGTGGGAATATTTTAAAATGAGTTATAGTTTATAATAATAATATTGTAGTGTTTTGCAAACCCAGCACAGGGCTAAATAACAGGCTGATGAGTACAACATATGACTAGTTGTTAGGTTGATGAACCCAACATATGACTAGTTACTAGGTTGGTGAACCCAACATATGACTAGTTATTAGGTTGGTGACTCCAACATAGCACTTATTAATTGGTTGGCAAACCCAGAACTGGATAACTTATTAGATTGGAAAGCCCTGGATAAATCTAGTTATTGGCTGGGAAGCTCAACAACTATCTATTCTACCGGTAAAATGAAAGAGAAAAAATTATAACAGAACAAAACTTGCTAGCTCGAGGAAAAGGCTAATTACCTGTGAATCTGAAAACTCAAGAATTTCTTGGATTGGAGGCTTTTTTAGTTCAGCTAACCTACCCACAACACCTACAATTAAAAGTATTATAGACTGTAGAATGCTTAAATAATGTATATAGAATTCGTAATTAGTAAAATTCCCCATGGTGAGGTCTGTCTAACAAGCAACAGAATTACAACACACACGAGGCTTTCTGACTATACTTTAAAAGTATTGTTCATAGTTCTTGCATAGCAGAAGCACTACATTGAACATCATCTAACTGAAACCAACAAAAAATCAGGGCCTGAGCTAATATGGCTAGACTCATGCTATTTTTCTCAAGTCAACCAAGAGGTGAGCCATAACCTGCTCTTCATGGCAGCATTAAGCATTGAACTCTTTTAATGTAACTTTCCGTTGTTTTGGCAGTTTCTCCAACTCAGAAGCATATACATGTAAAACCAGCAACTTGCATTGGATAAAACTAAACCACACATACTGGTGCTGCGAACAGTGACATACAGCTTTCCCTACAGACCTTGCATTACTGTCAGTACAGTTTTTAGTCAAACTCATCAGTAAACCTAGAATGACAGTTCAAACTATTGTCAACTATAAGATTACAACAATTTGAATTCACTCTGCTTGACATTATCGACTTTACACATATCATATGTTCAATTCACCTTCCATATTTAATGTTGCAATGCCAAATTATAATTTTTAGGATACATTAACCGTAAGTATCCAGCCAAAGAAGAAAACTCCTCCAGCACAAATTTATGACCGAGGTCGTGAGCCATTTGTAATGCTTATATACCCTACTATGCCAGATTGTCTACCTGCAGCGATGCTACTGCCTTTCTGCAACATACTAATCAACAGTGCTTTAAAGCTAACTGGCATCAGAAGAACAAAAATGAAGTAATACAATCCACCGAAATATCAAAATTGCATAGAAAATGCATCAATCTCAAGGAGATTATTAGAATATTTAACAGCAGACATTGTATATCTTCTGCCCCTTGTTTTTCACAAAAACCACTTAGAACTTATAAAGTGAGCCTGAATGTATAACACAGCATATTCAGATATAGGAACATGGATTGTATGATTGTTCAAGTTCAGAAAAAAAAAATTTCAGGTAAATTATATACTGATATTCCTTCAATCTCTTAATTTTATATGTAATTTGCTATGTAATCTTGCAATCGCTAATCAGTCCTTTAGCAACCCCTGCTTATAAACATGAGACGACAGAACTCATGTACTGCCAAGATCTGCAGCCGATAATTTACCCTACAGGATGAATTTATTCGCGGAGTTATATTTCGCGAAAATTGTCTTTTCATGCATATTCGCGGATGAATTTATTCGCGGCTGAAAACTGCCACTCTCTAGGAAAAGTTAACTCTATTGCGGCTAGTAATAGATATTCCTACGCAAGCGCACACCACGTGTTCCGGTTTATATTTAGCTTCCAACAGCAAGGCGATCATGCTATTCTACGGTAAACAATTTTTGCTGCGTCCAGAGGTTTTCACGAATATTCATCGCTTTGGAGGCCTTTGATAAGCCAACAACTTGTGGTAAGTAATGAGTTTTTTACATTTACTAAATTAGTTGAATCTTACTTTGGTTCTTCGGTAAAACGCAATACTAATTTTTTCCATCCCTACTGCTTCATTATTTGTTTTAGTGTGAGAGAGAGATTTTTCATCATACACCGAAGAACAATGATTGCAAGGGTGGTCGCTGTCATTCTTAGAAGATCACCAATCATTCAGGGAGGTATGGATATTGAGGTTGAAGTGACCGCAGATACGAGAAGAATATATCCGTTTTTAAAAAAGGAACAAAAACGCCTTTACGAGCACAAATCTTTGGTCAACCGGCAGAACTTTGCAATAGTAAGCCACGAGGAGGGTTCTGATGATAACTTCCTTACCAGCCATGTAGTAGCGAGAGAATCGCCTCCAACACTTACCCAAGACGGTGACAGCGACAGAGCTGCTATTACCAAAATAACTAGTCAGAAAGCACCATTACACGCTAGTATTCACATATCATGAGTACCAGTTTAATTTTATTGCTAGACAACCGCCATATGGACTAAACTGTTTATATTTACTCCATTCATCGTTTGTAAAATTTTATTTGTATTTGAAATATTTTATTTGTACACTCAAGTTTGTAATAAATTATAATACATCTATATATGAAATAAAATATATAATTTGATCATGTTTGCTACAGCGATATCAAGGAGTTGTTGTTGATAAAGGGGTCTAGGTTGACTGGTTGCTTCTCTGCCAATATTCCTGCCTTGATGAATATTACTACTTGTTTCTAGTTTTCGTAATCGGAGTAGGTTGTTTCATTCTCAATCTGCAGTAAACACAAAAAGAAAAAATATTAACGAGTGTTGAGGAAGTACAAAAACAATAGCTGAAGTATTTGATGAAAGCGATCAGTTTTTAAACAAAAGAATTAACTAATGCAGTTGATTATGGAAAAACGTATCTGCACTGCAAATCAAATACATACCATAATGTCCAGATCAGAATCATTATCGTCCTTGACTTCGGTATTAGAGATTGATGGAGTTGATTCTAATGTAAAAAGACTAGGAGAGCCTTTTTGCTATGCTGAAGCCATGCCGAATAACTTGTAAAAACCTTGAATAATTTTGTGAAGTTTTAAGCAATGGCAATAAAGCTCGAAGCCTGGCGATGATTTTAAAGAAGTTTTGGAACTCGGCTACGTTTAGTACTTGTGCCTCGCGGCTATTTTCGTGATGACGCCATTCTGCATATCTTGTGATAACCTGGAATAATTTTGTAAATAAATGTGATGCATTGCCAATGGTGTTAGCTCAAAGCTTAGGCAATGATTTTAAAAATGTTTTGGAACTCAATTACGTTTAGCATTTACATTAAAAACTAGGCTAGCGACTAGTTTTCAATTTGATGCAGTAGTTATTCTCTCTTGTGATTAAAAATGGAACTAATTATTCACTGATTTTAATAATTCGCGGGATTGACTGTTCGCGAAATCGCGAATTTTTATGACCAACGAATATTTTCATCCTGTAGGGTATAAAACAGCAATTTTCCTTAGCTAGTATACTTCTAGTAGGTGAAGAAAGGCTAATGCTGACTATCGCCAGCAGATCCAATTTGATAAAATTTGCTTGCTGATTGCTTTCTAGAAACAAAGTTAAAACGGACTCGGTCGCAGAAGTTGAACACGAGCAATAAACTGCTCAAAACCCCATGAGCCAGCATAGAGCCAAGTACCAACTATAGGAATGAGTCAAGAATGAAACATGCTCTGTCAAGAGAACATAGTAGATTTGAGAGCAGGATATTGACTGACAACTCCAACCCGCAAGCATGGTTACTTAATATGGAGGATACTGGTTTGCTAGCATAAAGCCAATACAGAAAATAAAAATTGGTGCAGCAGAAAGAATATGTGAATATACTTGTAGCGGGCAAACCGAGTAAATATTCTAAGATATAATAGTCATTAATTATGCAATACAGGAGTATGAAACGGGTGTAAAAACCACTACAGTTAATGTATCTCAAAAATGATAATTTAGCATTGCAACATTATATATGAGAATAGGTGAATTGAGCATATCAGATGTGTAGAGTCAATGATGTCAAACAGAGTGAATACAAATTGTTTTAATCTTATAGTTGACAATAGTTTGAACAGTTATTCCAGGTTCACTGATGAGTTTGCCTAAAAACTGTACTGACAGCAATGCAAGGTCTATAGGGAAAGCTGTATGTCAATGTTCGTACCACAAGTTCTTATAATTCATTTTCATCCAATGCAAGCTGCTGATTTTATATGCTCCTGAGTGAAATCGTCAGTAGCTGGAATGTTCCACTAGTTTACTTTCACTAGTAATACTTTCATTGGTGCGGAGAGTATAGGGGTATAGAGGCAATAGCAAGGAGAGCTATGTCTCTAGGTATGGAGCAGATAGTGGAAAACATAGTTCGCTACAATGGTAACCGATGTGGCCATAGCGTCCGAAGTTGTCCAACCATCATATATTTTTTGTGGGCAACAAGGTCATTTAGTCGAGTACTGCAGAAATAAGGTAGAGAAGTGAGATATGACAATTGAGGTAGCAGCAGTAGGCTAAGAGATAGCCGTGACAGCAGGTATGAGAGGTATGGCAGTCAGGATAAAAGTAGGGATAGGTATTGGGCCAGAGACAGTCCTCGTGATTTAAGGGATACTGTCAAACCTCTATTTAAGCACTTCCTTTATTTGAACGCCACTTTTATATGACTGCCACTATAAGAGGGTTGGAAAATAAAGCGCCACCCATTAATTAAATGCTGTTCAATTAAAAGGTGGCATTCTATTTTACCGCCACTTTGAAACTCTTTAATTGTTACGAGTCCATAATAGCAAGTGATTAGTAGAAAAGCGTTCGCAAATTTGCGCTAATAATGATGGGGTTATATCATTAACAATTAATTCTTTCATGGTTGCTGTTCATATCAAAGTCCATTTTTCAACTCCAGAGCTTACTGTTTTTTCTTTAAAACTTTGAAAGCAACGCTATGGAAATAATTAGTAACTATATCGTGCAATAGGAGTTCCTTGTTTAAAATGGTCGCGATACTTTGACATATGCGAAACCCGGTTTACAATTACGATGGAATCTCTTACTACTATTTTCAGACTATAATTTGTACTTGGCGCACATGCGCTAACAGTTAACCATTATTTTTGCGGAAAGATTTTTAAATAGCAATGCGTAAATGTTTTGCTCTGCTAAAAAAATTGTTGGAATGCTAACGTCGACTAATTAGGAATGTAATGAAAAGCGTTGAGGTCAGCAGACAATGTAGAAGGTATTGAACAGCCAAAAGATGAAATGGTTCCATACAGAAGCAACAATCGGAACGGAATCTGCCGCAATGTTAATTGTTGTTTCTGCGCGTATTATAATTATGGTTTGTTTATATCACTTGTTTTTGAATATATATATATATATATATATATATATATATATATATATGTATATATCTGTAGCGTTTAATAGATTATTCTTATATCACTTATAAACTTGCAGGTTTATAGTATATTATTTGATAACATCATTGCGGTTATATAAACTCAGATTATAATGGATTAACGCTAATTGCTCCACTTCCATTCCACATAAAAAACACATAAATGAGGGCAATTAGCTTTTATGCAATGTTGTTAAAATAGTTATAAAGTAATAAGATGCCTTCAAATTTAAAATCAAAAAATTGAAAGTTTCAACTAATTGCAATACAGGCTATAAGATCTTCATAGGTTAATAGCAAGCAATAGATATCAACTGGTAGAGATATTTCTCAGCTTTCCAATGCATATTTATTTATCTACGGCAAGTTCGAGGTAAGTTATAGCAGATTTATTGCACCCAAAAGGGTTAATATCGCTTCGCTTGAAGGAGAGTGCAAAATACAGGTGACATTCGCTTTGTGTGTAAAAGGGTTAAGTTTAGCTTCCCAAATCATGAAAAATTAAACGCCATCTTCTATTTGAATTTCACCTCTAAAAAACCACTACTCTAGAGGAAAAATTGAAATAAAGGTTTTACGGTAAACTGAGTAGATTTAAAGATTACAGTATGGACAGGTATGAGAGAGTCAGTCGGCAAGACAAGACAAGCCAGTCGGCAAGACATGAGAAGCAAAAGACAGATGGGCATGACGAGAGGCACGAGAGACAGTAGTGAAAATTCATTTCCTAAGAGCTGTAACAATAGTGAAGACAGTAACAGGAATAAAAGCATACGATTTCTTGATTTTAGAGACAAATGAAGACCAATGAATTGTCCAAAGAATTGTAGTGTTTGAAGGTCAATGGAGTGAATGTTGAGTTTATGTTTGATAGTGGTGCTCAGGTGTTGATAGCAAGTAAAAGAACAGCCAACAGGCTTGTGTCGCAGTTAAATAAGCCATTAAAAACTTTAGAAAATCCTGATGGTATTGAGTTGAAAGTAGTTGGAATGGCGGTAGTTCATTTGGAAAGTAAACATAGGACGCTGGATGCTGAGATTTATGTGGTAGAAGGTCTGAGAACAAACCTTTTGGGCATAACCGAGTTGAAACAGCTGAAATGATTGACTGTTTTACATGCGTTATGGTAGAGCAAGCCTATTAAGAAGTTTAGTGGTATTAAGTCAGTTAGGCTGTTTTCGTTGAGGCCCATTACTGCTGGGTTAAGTTTTTATGTTTCAGATGATGTAAAGTTGTAAAACCTGACAAATAAGTCTGACAGAGCAGACGATGTTGAAAAGAGCTGTACAGGTCGAGGTTTGCGGACTGGTAAAACCTGGGAGTGAGAAGTAGAAGAAAAGAGGTATGAAACAGGTTTGTTGGAAACCAGCCCAAAGACAGCGATGGAGAGATTAGTAGTCAAGAGATGACAGACCAAAGGCACCAAGAGGTGAAAGCGTCTATCGGGCATGATAGGAGAAGCAGTATGTAGAGAAGCATCAGTACTTGTCACAGAAAGGACCAAAAAGTGTTCTTTGTAGACCTAGTAATGCTACTAGTAGTAATCCTTAGGCAAACCTCATCTACCACTTTTCTAACCAGGAAAAGTGGTAGATGAGGCGTTAGGCAAGGTAGCGCAATAAAAGAATCAAAAATCCAACCAATGTGCTCCGGGTTAGCCAGTAGTGATGGCAGTGCTGGTGGGGAGGGTGGAAGTTTTGAAAATGACAGTGGTCACTGTGGCAGTAATGGCGGTGGTCAGGGTGATGGAGAAGAGAGCGCATGCTGGCGATGGTGCGGGCACTAAAGAGGAGAATATTTTAGCAGTGGCACAAGGTCAGACAAGTCAGACACATGGCTGATAAAGACAACCCTAACAGAGTCAAGTAACGAGTCACAAATAAGGTGAGTTACTATGTGTGCTCATTGGTAGTTGTGGTGTGGCCTAAGAAAATAAAGAGCATGTTGTATGATAGGATTTGTGGGCTCAGGTTAGATTGATGTCAAAACAGTTGCGGGTGATCGGGGGACAGCAGCGGTAAGAGGATAAAGCCAAGGGATTAGATAGTATTAGGATGCATATAAGTAAGTGGAAAGGAAGATTGTGTGGTATTGCTTCTGATAAGGTAAGAAATTAATAAACATGAAGTGATCCATGAGATAAGTGACAGGAAACTGTTAATTAACAGAAAAGCACAAAGAGGGACAGACAAAGTGTGCGAATATAATATCGATACAATAGTAGGAAGATAACTCTAAAGTACATGATACAACATCTCTCTTTTTCCGACAAACATGAACATTGAAAGTGTAATAATTACATAAAGACATATATTGATTGGAAAATGATCATCACAATAATATCAACATCATTACGCCGACCTACAAAAGTTACAGAGCCTTGAGTGCTGTCATCTGAACCAGAGAGCTGACACCACGTTGTCAGATTCATAAGTCGAGCTTCACAGGATGCCTAACTGTACGACCAGACCTTGATATATAGTGCTCCTCAGGACTGTTCGGTGGCGGTTCAACGTCGTCAGCTATATCTCCAACAGGTCGTATGTCGATTCGGTTACAACGAATTGAAGTTCCACCTGAGTTTCAGAGAATATAGGATCGAGGAGCATTTGGGGAAATTGCTGCTACTTTAGTTTCATGGTTTAAATCTGGAACAAAGACCTGTTGTCCAGGGACAAGCGGTTGCAGTTCTCTGGCACAGCATCGGTTGTCATAGAAGGTCTTGCTTTTTTCTCTTTGGTCCTCCTCCTGAGCACGAATGCTTTGGAGGTACGGCTTAGATTAGTACAGCGTGACGGGGAGTGCTGGTATAGTTCGCAGTTGTCGGCCCATAATCAACTAGGCAGAAAACTTGCCATTCTTAAGGGGTGATGTACGATATGTTAGCATTGCAAAATGAGGGTCGGTCTCTTTTTTCAGCATGGACTTTATCGTTTGAAGGGCTCTCTCAGCTGCGCCGTTTGATTGCGAATGCTTTGGCAAACTAGTGATGTGTTTAAAATCCTAGCTGGTGACCAATCTTTGAAACGCTATTGAAAAGCACTGCGACCCAATATCTAAAACCAGTAGCTAAAGAATGTCTTGGCATGCAAAGAAACTTTTCAAGCGGTCAATGGTCTCCAGACTGTTGAGCTCTTTCAGCATGACGACCTCGACGTAGCAAGAATAATAATCAATTAACGATAGATACCAACAGTGCTTAAAATAAAATAAGTCACTACCTATGCACTCCCATGGAAACTGATTTCATTAGTGGCTCTGGAGAAACTCGGGTTAATTTTCGACACAATTCACATGAGCGTACCATATTCGCAATTTGTTGCAACATACCAAGCCACCAAATTAACTTCCTTGCTCGATCTCTGCACTTAGTAATGCCTAGATAGCCTTGTTAAACTTTCTGTAACATTTCGAGATGGTCAGCACGCGGGATGATTATTCGATCATCGAGAACAAGTACTCTGTCAATCATGTTTATCCTAGAATGATTCTTAAAAAAGTATATACCAGTGAGTCATTGGAGGTCATATACGCACACCAGGACATATTAGCAAAGTGGTGAATTTTCTACAATATCTAGTCATTTTTCTGTGGCTCAGTGAGTTTGCTGAGCCTCTCATTAGAGGCAGAGTAAAGCAGAGTACTACGGGTGTGATTTTTTACTTCCCCAACAAATGCTTTGTCCTCCACAATAGTAATGGCATTTGAACAGGAAAGTGCATCAGCCACAATATTCTGTTTTCTAGGAATGTTTATAAGGGTTGAAGAATGTTAATGCCATCTGGTACTGGAAGCGTAACATGCGCTTGCTGAATCGTTGAATGCGAGATGGCATTTTGCTGAGTTATGCATCAGCAAATGAAGCCACAAGTAGTTTGTGGCCAATTTGAATACTAACAGTCATGCCGATAATGTAACTTTTGAGCTTTTCACAAGGCCACACAATGGCGAGGGCTTCCTGTTCAATTGTGGCATATCGCTGCTCTGTGTTAGTGAGAGCTCGTGGCGCAGCGTAGACTAAATGAAGTGTGACATCGTGTTGTACTTGCAGTAATGTAGCACCAATTCAATTTCTGCATGTATCTAACTGGATAATAGTTTTGCCAGTTGGATTGTATACCGCCAGCTTTACAGATTGGGACAGCTTGTCTTTGATGTTGGTGAAGGCTTTAGCTTGCCGGTCCCCAGTACCATAAACTGTTTTCGCAGAGCAAGTTCCTGAGCGGTGTGCTGAGATCATTCAGATGCATAGTGAACTTACCAAGCTGGTTGGCCATGCCAAAAAAGCTCCACACATCACTCATATTTTTCGGTGTCGCAAAATCTCAAATGACTTGAATGGCTTCAGGGTTAGGTTTAACGCCATTGGGAGCTTATTACATAGCCTAAAAATTTGATGATGTGACAGATGAACTGAGATTTAAACTCATTTAGCATCATATCGGCTCATGCCATACGATCTAACACAGCACGGACTCTGTTATCATGATTCTGTTGGTTGTCTCCCCATATTCCCACATCATCCATGTGGCAAATAACTCCATCAAAGCCATCTAGTACGCTTGATATAATTGTTGAGTAAATCTCAGGGCTAGACGTCAACCCAAAAGGTAAAAGCATAATGGCTAAGTGGAGTGAGGAATGTTGTCAGCATTCTGGCTTCAGCGGTTAATGGAATCTGGCAGAATCCTGAGTTTGCGTCTAGCTTGGTAAACAGTTTACAGTGCCTAGCTTTGCCAGGTTCGACTCAACATAAGCCATTGGATAGATTTCCCTCTTGACTTCTTTGTTTAACTTAGTATAGTCAACATAGATACAGACACAGGAGTTTGGCTTCGGCATAACCACCATCGGAAAGCACCAGTCACTCGGTTTATTAACTGGGAAGATTACATTGTCCTTAGCCACCGCCTCGAGTTCTGATTTGACATGGTCGACCAACGGATAAGATACGGTTCGTAGCGCGTTCATGGCCTACGGTTGGCAACCTGCCCGCAGCATACTATCAGCTTCCTGCATCATACAGCCAGAGACCCTGAAACAGCTTAGGAAATTCACATTTAAAACAGCAGTATACACATGGTCAACATTACAACTAATTTTTACCAGCCCTAACTCAATGCATGTGTTTTTACTTAGCAAAGCTTTTGTCTAGTCAACTACATATAAGCATTCTGCATATAAACATAAGTGCTCAGTATTATTTGCACACAACCTAGCTGAAAATTAGCCTAACACAGATACTGTATAATTTCCACGCCCTATTAGAATCTTGTCATTTGGTTCTAAACTTTGACCAGCACAGAAGCTACTAGGTATGACAGAAATGTCAGCACCAGTGTCAAGTTTAAACTTCACTGACACAGGTTCTGACTGGCTCACCCATGTGCACATCGATACTTTTCCCCATTGATTAGGCTACTATAACTCTGGCTATCCTGGACTTGACCTAGGAAGATCCTCTCTATCTCATAAACTGACGTACGGCTCTTGGAATCTGGCTTAGGCTTCCCAGCTGACATCAAGCATACTTTCGAAAAATGTCCTACCTTTGACCATCTCTGGCAAACAGCACGCAGAGCAGGGCAGTTTCCTCTAAAATGCTGGTAATAACCAGTTTTTACACAGTTGGTGTTGATCTTGGTGCTGATGGCCATAGGGTGGTGGCAGGCGATGGCTACTGCGACTCGGCTCTCGTTTTTGATGATTACCGCCATGGATAGCATTGACAGAGGTGTTATCCTCACTGCGACTAAACAACTTCATCTGATGCTCAATTTGCCTCTCCATGGCAACTGCTTTCTCCTGAGTAAGCTGAACCATTTCCATTTTTTGCATCTCCCGGCTAACATCCTTGTCTGCGATGCCCACTATGATACGATCTCTAACCTGCTTTGATTGATGATCTTCAAACTCATATTTATCTGCCATTGCACAGATAAATTCTTCAACAGATTCACCAAGAAGCTGGTCACATCTGAAGAATGTCGCTCTTTCAAATATAACTTATTTTCTTTGGGAAAAAGTATTTGTCAAACCGCTCTTTCATCTGTTTATAATTTTGTTTGCCTTCTGCAGGCAATGCCAAGCAATTGAAAATTTTCTCGCCTTTAGATCACATAGTATACTGCAAACTATCTATCTGCAGCTGATCCTCTTGCTTATCTAATGTAGCTGTGACGGGCTACGAAATCTACCCCATCTGGTCGACCACTCAACCCACTTCTCTGGTACAAAAGCAAATTTTGCTGGAGGGTTAAACTTTGCCACATATAACACCGATTGAAAGAAGTTTAGACTGAAAAGGCTTCTTAGCAAACGAGTAACACAAGAGTTCTTACGATGTAGTATAGTACTGGCTACCATGTGGTATTTTTGGTGGATGTTTCTGAGCAAGTAAGAGATTAATAAATGTGAAGCAATCCATGAGATAGGTGTATCATAGCATATATGATACAACATATGGAGGCCCGTCTTCTTGGCCAATATTCATGTGAGTACTTATCTTAATACAACAATAACAGCAAAATTATGGTTTGGATACAAAAACTATGAAACTTGTAGCTAATTTAATGACAAAATGCAAGTCGTAATAATTTTACTTGATAGTTTATGCGTTGCATTTTTTGTTGTAGTTGAGACAAGGCGCCTTTGATGTTCGTGAATACTTTCTACAGACTAACAAGTTTCAACGATCTAATTACTCATTAAATTATTAATACTGCTAAGCTGATAAACTGATAAAAGAACGCTCAATACTAACGCTAATATATTCTACTCTAACAACAACAACTAACAATTAAGGTGAGCCACTACTTGAAAATACAACATTATAAAGTGCAGTAAAACATTTTATCACATACTATACAAAAATAAAAACTTATTACCTTTGTCGCTATACTCGGCATCAAAGATAACCAAAGCTTTATCTCGATTTTCTTCCCAGGGATATATTATTGTAGAAATATCGCCCCCTCCATTTCGTTTCAATTGGCAATATTTCTCGATAAATCTATCAGGCTGGAGTGAGCATTTTTTATGGTCAAACAATACTTGCGCTGCAATCAAATTCTCAGAGTTAAAAGAAGCTGTCGTAGTATCATTATACGCCATGACATAATTTTGAAATCCTCACAAATGCTTGCTTCGAACCTAGCTGGTCTACTATTCACTTAGAGGCAAAATGGCGAAGCTTTTCGAAGCCGTCTAGACAGACTTTTGTGACATTATATGAAGTTGTTTTATAACGTCCCGTTAAAATAAAGAAACTAGGCTTAGCTGAAGAAACTGAAAATGGAATTCCCCATTTCCACAATTCAGTTTCGTTTTGTTACCGAAAATACGAGGAGTGATCCAAGAACAAACTTGGCGTTTTAGGGCGTTCAATATCAGACTTCCCTGGATGTAAAATAAACTAAGCCACGGCCATTTTCAAACGTCAAATGAGCGAAGCAGGTTTTGTGGCGACAGATATAAATCACTTGTAGGCGTAATCTCTGGCACCCGTAGAGGTACATGCATGCGCTAAGGCCAGCCGCAATACGGCACACGCACGATAAAATTAATCAATTACGCGGAGTTGATGAATTTTATCAACTCTATCAGTAAGACATCCTTATTGGTTCCGTCGCTACAAATGGATATACAGCTGTAGTGGTATAGCTAAACTTTTCATCAGAGTGGGACCTCGAAAGTATCCGTAGAACGCGTCGTCTAAAGAGAAAAACCATCTATCGACTCGAACTTTGAGACATCTGTTAAAATTAGTGGAGTGCCAACTTTATATGAAATTAATCAGGCTTGGTGTTTAGAGTGCTCATTTTGTTGTATAGTATAGTTTTGTTCCAGACTTATGTTTAAGTCAGAGAATGTATCTATAATAAAAACACAGTCTGCAATACACAGGTTATTCCTAATATTTATCAACAAAGTTATTAATGATAAATAAATCAAGACAGAATAGGGCATAATAAACAAGCAGTTACTCTCTAAGTCTTAGTGAATTACCGTTGAATTACAAACAATCTGGATAAACATAACCCTCTGTTAATGCAAGACAGTGGGATCACAACGTCAAATAAAAGGTAACAATCAATAAGGAAAGGAGAACATAACTCTGAATTGAATTATATCGACATGCCCTTTTGACAGAAGTTGTTAGAGATTTGCTATACAAAGCTATGTCGATCCAGTGCGAGTCCTTTCATAAATCACACAGTTTTAATCCATCACATAATTTTTAAACCTCACAGAAACTGTTGATTCGTGAAGATTGTTGAAGCGGCGTTGACTCACTGTTACCAGTGTTTTAACCAGTTTTTTGTGAGGCATTCAGTTCAAGCATTGGCTGTGGAGGCTCTGGTGCGTCTTCAGTTGGAGGTGGTTGTTATTCATCTGCGGCACAGCTTCTGCAATAGGTTGAGTTTCAGGTCTCGGAAGTTTACTCTGTTTCTTCGTATAATGTTGTCACTGTCTTCATTCAGTACTGCGTAAGTTCTATCAGACAATTGTTCTATCACCAATAACGACGCCGTTTATCCCCGACACATATTGTGAGAATTTTTTAACTCTTAGCATATACCTAAAGCTTCTATTTCTATTGTCGCATACCTTTGTTCAGTCCAAAGTCGTGTAGCTTCACAGAGTCCCGTGACCAACGGAAGCTTATATGGGAGCTCGCTCATTTCCAAACAGGCCACGTTCACTATTTTTATATAAGTTATAATGGGGAGGCCGCAACATTAACCAACAAAAATTACTCCCATTGGCAGCCACTTTAATTGGTTGTTGTATTATACACCATTTGAAAGAAGACAAAATTACCTATAAAAAGCTACTAATTACTTTTTTGTAAAAACGTAAAGTAAATGCAAAAAAGAAAGGTATTGAGAGCGAGGTATGAAGATTCTATTAGAGATCAGTATGTCGATTGGGCTTGTTTGGAAACAAGCGATTTTGTTTTCGGTTTTGGTCACGAAACTTTGTGGAGCTATACGACTCTGACAGTACAGAGTTGTACAGTTTCACAGAGTCCCGTGCCTAACAGAAGTGCATATCGGAGCTTGCTCGGTTCCAAACAAACAGGCCATCATTATTGTTTTATATAAGTTATAATGGAGAGGCCGCAACACTAATCAACAAAAATTACTCTCATTGGCAGTCACTCTGAAATGGGTTGTTGTATTACACACCATTTGAAAGAAGACAAAATTACCTACAAAAACTACCAATAATCTTTTGTAAAAATGTAAAGTAAATGCAAAAAAGTGAGGTATTGAGAGCGAGGTAAAAATATTCCATTAGAGATCCGTATGTCGATCGGCTTTGTTTGGAAACAAGCGTCTTTTTTTGTCGCGGGACTCTGTGAAGCAGAGTATACGCCTCTGGTTCAGTCTATTGGGTGCCTTGATAGTAGCAGCTGTTACTCTTCTGAATCTGTCAGGCTGGATTTGGCTTAAACTAGCTTATAGTCCTGTGTTATTCACATCAGTTGTAATTATAGTCACCTTATTATGGTCATGTATAGCCAAAGCCAGAGGCTATTGAAAAAGCTATTTAACAGTATTGAAGACAGTTTCTGGACTACTATCCCCAATCCATGACACACCTTTTTCAACACTCTCAGTAGTAATGAGACTTGCTAGCAAGCTCAATACGTTTTCAAATTGGTTCACTAAACACTATTGCCCAAAACACTACATATTGCTGAAACTAGAGTTGAGATTGGAAAATTAATGATTCTTCTCTCGATCTGGTGCACTGTGGATTCGACATGTACTCCGTTCTCATAAATTATGTGACCCACAAATGTCACAAAGTCTTCAACAAAACACTATACAGGTTTTTGACATTCTTGGGATATTTTTGACCCGGCAAAAAAAATTAAGTAGGGCCCAGATTGTGTACACATCGGCAACCAGAAAAGAGAGTGTGCTTTTGTGTGGCTTTCCTATTCAAGTGGCTGGAGGTGATAAGGGTGGACATGTTGTCACCTTTCTTGTGGTCTCCGATGGTCGGTACAAGAAGTGCAGCTAACTGTCAATCTTTGTTTTTTGATTGCATCCATCTCTGATATGCGAAACAAACATATTTAAAAAGTGCAAAGCAATAATGATTATGTTCATTACCACTTACATTACAGGAGCCAGCAAGATTTATAACTTATTGAACTTTTAAACAGTTGGTCTGCTGTATAAATAAATGTACTCACATGAAGTTGTTGCCAAGAAGAAGAATCGGTCTTTCATTCCACTTCCTTAAATACTACCCAATACTACCTTATACTACCTAATCTACTAGCTCTATTCACCGGCTTTACCCACCAGTTTTATTCATTAGCTTTATTCATTCACCGTAATTGCCACAACCACTTGCAACTGATTTGAGCGCAGACACCGATATAGCCTGAGGCTTATGAATCCTATAATACAACATGCCCTTTCTTTTTTTGGGCCAAACCATAACTACCAATGAGCGCTTGTAGTAACTCACCTTACTTGTGAAGCTCATTATTTGACTCCATTAGAGTAGTCTTCACAGGGTATACTTCTGGCTAGTCTGACCCTGTGCTACTGCCAAAAATGCTCCCCACGTTACTGCTAGCACCATTACCAGTGCATACTCGCTTTTCCATTACACTCACCTGCTGTCACTACCAACACTGCCACTGTGACCACCAACATCTCTATCACTACTTCCACTAACCCCGACTAGTCCGAAAACTTTTGGTTGGGTCAGTAATGACTCCTCAACTTCATCTTCCATCTTTACCACACCCTCCCTAATAAAGGCAGGGTCAACAGGCA
Source organism: Watersipora subatra (assembly GCF_963576615.1). NCBI lineage: Eukaryota > Metazoa > Bryozoa > Gymnolaemata > Cheilostomatida > Watersiporidae > Watersipora > Watersipora subatra. The sequence goes on along the minus strand of NC_088709.1, from coordinate 75,842,222 downwards.
TCCTGTGGGAGGGCTCTACCTGGGTCATATCTGACTGCACAGGGGATGGAACCTTAGAATTAGGAGCTGTCATAGGCCCAGATTTATCAGCCTCACCCTCAACTGGTGAGGACTACTATCAACGATTCTCTTCTGAACCTCTGCCAACTGCTTAATTGTCACCCTGAAAGCCTCAACATTCTCCAATTCCTTGACCGCTACCCTGCATTTGGTTTTTAGCTTGGCCATTTTTCCTCGAACTTCCTAATTACCTGTTTTTCCTCCCCCTGTCAATCTCTGCTACCTTTCTCTTATAACCAACTCTGTCCAACATTCCATCACTGGACATTTCAGCTAAAAAAGAGCACACTGTCTCCATTATAGATACTGATTCAGCTACTTTCTTAGCACCTTCACTTACCTCAGAGTGACTGCGTTCCTTACCATGCCTCATAGACGCTTTCACCTTTCTGGTGCTTTGGGCTGTCCCCTTTGACTACTAATTTCTTAATCACTGTCCTATACCTTTATATAACTGTGCATCCACTACTCGTCACTCTCTTGGTTTCACAAATCTCGGCCTGTGTAGCCTTTCTCTCTGTCAGACTTATTCGTCACGTTTTGCAGCTTGACATCATCTTAAACACGACAACAACTGTCTTAATATCTCTACACTTCTCAACAGGCTCAAACTTTCTCTCGCATAACGTATTTACAACAGCCAATAATTTTAACCGCTTCAACTCAGTTATGCCCAAAAAGTTCATTCTCAATCCTTTCACCACGTAAACTTCAGCAGCCATAGTCCTGTGTTTACTTTTCAATTGAACTACCGCCATCCCACTTCTGTTCAACTCTCCACCATCAATGTTTTCTAAAGCTATTGATGGCTTCTTTAACCATGGGTTTAACCTATTAGCTGTTGCCTCGGTTACTAACGACACCTTGGCCTCAGCATCAAATGTAGACTCAACAGATGCTCCATTGACTTTCAAAAACTGCACAATTCTCTGGCCTAGTCATTGGTCTTTAAAATATTTATCCATAGAGCCAGAAAATCTTACACTTCCACTCCTGTTACTGTCACAGTACGTTTCATTAACGCCTATCCGTCTCTCTTTTCTCATATTGATTGTCTCTCATACCTTTCCATACTGTTATCCCTGTATCTACTTCACTTATATCTCGCCTCGTGAGGGCTCTATCCGCTTCTATACCTTTCCCTACTACTATCTCAACTATCATACCTCTCAAAGTTGCTGTCATGGCTACCTCCTAGCCTACTGCTGCTACCTCGTCTGTCATACCTCACTTCTCTACCTTTTCCCCTGCAATATCAGGATATATGACCTCTTTTCTCACAAGAAAAACATTTAATGGAAGGCAACTCCACACCTCGTGGCCACCACACTTGCAATTGTAACAAACTCTAATGCTACTACCTTTTCTATTATTTGCTCCATATCTAGAGACATACCTCTCCCTGCTATTGTCTCTATACCTCCTACTGTCCCTGTCTTTACTACATTCCTGACTCCTTGCCCCATCCCTACTAACATCACGCTCATCACTGATATCACCATAATTCTTTTTACCACCTCTAGGACTATTTCTAAGACAATATCTACCTCCTGAATCGTATCTTCTATCACCAGCACTCAGGTACTGCACACTTCTGTCATACTCTGACACCTTCGCTACCTCCTTAATCTCACTTTTCATTTCACTACCTGTACTCTCCACTCTCAACTCGTTAACTGCCACTATTAGAGCAAGCCTTACTCTATTACCATTATTTGCTACCTCGGCATATCTGCTCAACTCTGAACTCGTCGCAAAAACTATTTATCTATCACTCACCAAGTGCCTGTCTAGCCATCAAGAACTTACGCCCATTCACAAACATGCACTCTTGTCTACCATAATATTCCTGCAAAATCTCCACTGCCTCCTCATAAAGGGAATCCACACCATCTACATAGAGTGCCGAACCTTTTAGCACTTCTCTACTACTGTGCCCAATAGCGGCATCAACTTAGCTCGACCTCTCATAGTAGGTCGTCTATTATCAGCTTTACCTTCATAACCTCTCTTTTTTCAACTGCACTTTCAATGCATAAATTTATATCCTCTACAAATCTCTCCTACAAACCATCACCATGCTGACCAAACACCAGCTTTGATTAACTGGACTCCATTATACCACAATACAATTTATTCTTTACCACCAGGGCAATTCACTCCAAGCTGTCTTCCCGTTTATTTTCAATTCACACCTTTTCCTTCACGAATAATAAATATAAATGCCTCACCCAAATATCTTTAAAACGACGTTTCACAACTTCGACACTTTGTAACTATGACAATTCACCTTCAGAACACTATATCCCCATCGCATGTCACTTCACCTGCACGTCTGTAAAAGGGTACCGTCAGTTATTAAACTTACTACACCATCAGTAATTTTTCATCAAAGGATAATAAAAAGATTTTAGAGCTTTGTCAGCTGCACCATGTTGTATAAATAAATGTACTCACATGAAATTGTAGCCATGAAAAAAACAATATGTCTTTCGTCCCACTTCCATACACTACCCAATACTGCTTAATACTACCTAATTCACTAGCTTGATTAACTAGCTTTACCCACCAGCTTTATTCACCAACTTTATTCACTCACCGTAATTGCCACGACCACCTGTACAGCTGCTTTGAGCTCAGACGCTAATATAGCCTGAGCCCCACAAATCTCATGACAACACAGTCTACATATCATCATCAACCAGCCACAAGCTAGAGCAACATTAATAATATTTTTACTAAATATATTTTAGTTATATCTAGAACATTGCTTATTAGGAGTAATATTTTGTGGTATAAACCGTACACTAGCACGATATTTTTATTCGTAGACATTATCTATCATTACATATACACTGTACATGTATTATTATATAGACATAGATATTGTATTTGACCAGATAATAGTTATTAAATAGCCTAAGAAATACATAAAACAAAAGTATTTTCAACGAACACAACTTGTGTAGGTAGCAACGCCATAAGCTAAAGAGTTCTAGAAAATTATTTTCATAATGCTAATCATTACTATAATAAGAGCCAGGTTTGGGTAAAAGATTTCTTCATACGGTATTTAAACTCATGAACTCATGACTTCCTTCCAGCATTGCCAAATAATTGTACACATAATTATTCTCTGTGCTCGATCAACACACCTGATGAGCTCTAATGGCTCACTGGACTAATATGCTTTATTATATAGTCAAATCTTCGTAGCCTCAGCTTGAAACATGGGATTCTCGATGAGAGTTTATCTAAAAATAGATTTGTAAAATATGTTACTGGTCTGTGGTCTATTTCAATAACATCTCCATTCATTCTCAACACGTATTTCGTGATTTTTTTCAATTCCCATTATTGGGTACTAGTGCAATTCATTTTTGAGTTGTGGCCATTTCGGTAGAATTAGTTGCTGGGCTAGAACTACCATAAAACCTCTAATTGAATGCCACCTTTATTTGAATGTCACACCTCTATTTGACCACCACTAGGAGAGAAGGGTTGAAAATAGAGCACCACCCGCTATTTAACGCCACCTCCATCGGACCGTCACTATAGAGGAAGGGTTGAAAAATAGAGCCCCATGGGGTTCAATTAGGGGTTTTACGGTATTTTGTAAGGGAATCCCAACATCAGACCATAAGCTCAGCTATTCTGAAAATAAACATTCAACAAGTTTTGTGGCAGTGTTGGAATGAAAACATACTGAGTTTTACAAGTCATACAGAGTCATACAAGTCGAAGTGAGTGGTCATAGACTGTCATAAGCATTTTGAAGTGTTGACGGATGGAAGCCGAGAGTCTTTGAAGCAAAAATGTCCTTTGAAACAAAATTCAAAAGGAGGCTGCATATGTTCTTTAGAACAAGAACTTCTTTGCTCAGTAGATATGCCTGTTCGAGCCTTTAACCTATCTCATGTAACATTGATGAAAACAGCTCTTTATAAATGGTGTTAAAGCAATGGTTTCAAAAGTGCAGAGTAGATCGGAGTTTTAAAAGAAACATATTGAGCAGGTTTTATTGAGAGGTGTTTGAATAACCTGTATTTAAACATGGAGATAAAAGCCACGGTACGATAAAGTTCAAGCTCATTTGCAGGAATGGATCTCACCAGCTCCTGAAACCACCGAGAGGTGCAGCGGGCTAGTAGTAAAGTCTGATTATCTCACAAGACTGAACAATCCTGTAGGAAAAGAGAGTCGCTCATGATCACAGTAGGGAAGGATGTTGAACAAACTCAATAGCACTGCTTTTAGTAAACTTAATGCCAGAAGCAACTCCTGATAGATAAACTTAGACTCAAAGTTAAGTCTACTCACCACCTTTATGTCTTTGGTTAGTCAACGATGTTTCAAAAAATTACTCTCTGGTCAGCAACGTTGATAGAAATACCAGGCAATATCTGCCAGATGGAGGATGTACATGGGTGAGTTGCTGAGTCACGCAGTGATCACACTAGCAGCAACTAGAAAATCTTTACAAACAATTAGTGTGTAAAAGACTGATAGACAGCCAACTATAAAGACTTATAGAGAAACTTTTTTCCTCTGAATCTCATCCAGATTCTCTTAAAGTTCGAATACAAGTTTGATGCTTCAAGCTATGATATTAAAAGTTATGTGATGTTTCTATAAAGAACAGTGATTTATTTAACAATGGACAATAAACTTAACCAGGCTTTTAGGTTTGTGTTAGCCTTTAATGCTTTAGAGGATTTTTAGCCCATGTTTTGAAGCCAAGCTCTTTTAATAGCAGCATGTGTAGAACATTTCAGCCGTACATTCGCACAAGCACTGATAATATTTAGTAGTACTACCATTAGATTTGATCTGGAATGACAAATTGTACCCACACATGTCTAGAATATTTTGCTTTCTTAAAAATCTACAACTTCTCTGGTATTATTAGAAACGATCAAGTGAATCAATGCAAGCGAAGGTATTTTAATCCGCCGGCTTTGACAATGATTAAGTAGGATAACGGAGAAAGTCAGCTATCATCTATTTTGCTCGACATTTCTCTGTGTAAGGTTTGAATAGCGATAATTCATTGGTCAGCAGTCCTAAAAAATCTTGCAGAACTCTTTATATACATCATCAAATGTCTAATTGAAACCATAGTTGGTTTTCAAGCCGTGGCTAAATATGCATGTACATTGTGGTCAGTTACAAGAAAACTGATTCTTCAAATTATCTGAAAGTTGGTATTGCTATCTCCAAGATTCTGTTTAACAATTTAACAACTTCCCTTAACAGATTGTCTCACCTGAACATGACCTTTGAACTCTATTGTCTGACTAGTTATCCACTATTTGACAACAAATACCACCTCAATCACCATATTCGTGTCTTTCCTTTTTTTTGGGCTTTTAAAGGAAATCAAATTAGGTGAACCTTACATAGAGGAATGATAAGCGTGTTTAATAATGACGAAACTCTTTCACGTGTACAATTCACTCCTTTCACTCTGCATGATGCTATAAATCTACCACATGAATTATTTTGACCTGTTTGTTTCTTTCAAAGCCTCATCAGAAGGCATTGGGTCTTGCTAGACTTGATCAATGAGAACTCGGTCTACTTTTGCTTTTAGCACTACTAGCTGTGCTGCCCGGCGTTGCTCGGGTAATAAAAAAGTCTTTGGTCAGAAAATTGATTTGTATTTCAAATATAAAAACATTTGAAATTCTAACTTGCAAACTATACATATCATAAGAAAAGTGTTTTGTGTAATTGAAATGAATTGAGAGAGAAAATAAAAACAACTGTAAAGGTTTTCAAAGTTTGTCAAACATTTTTTAACCTCCATATCATGAGGAAAATGTTTTGTGCAGGTCAAATAATTTAAAAAATATAAAACAGCTATAAAAAGGTTTAGATGTAAATGTGAAATAATTAGCAAGTAATAGCTAAATAAAGTCGGTTTTGCTACGATTACAATAAAAGATGATTTGGTAATGATACGATTAATAAGAAGTGAAAAAAACAAAATAAAAATTATGAATATGTAGAATTAATAATAACAATTCTTGCATAGAAGTGTGTGTGTAAAAAAGGTTACTGTCCCACCAAAAGCTATCCATCAAAATTTTTAATACGCTACCTCTCGATACCGGTTCAAATGAAAAAATGAGATATGTTACTGTTTTTTTCTGACCGAACGGAGAGATACTGTCATGACTCTTTCTCGGAGAGGATATAATTGTCTGCGTGAAAAGAATATGCCTTGACTTCAGATATAGTAATCGAACCTTACAAAAAATATTTTTTAACAGGGGCATCGTAACGCGTGGCCGCATTGGTAATATAATCAGCATGCGCTATAGATATAGCCGGAATGATGGACCCACAGATACAATTTAAAAAATATATATATAGATTTATAGCTAACATAGCGCAGTTGGTGTAAATGCTTCATTATTCTCCAAAAGACTGACGATTGTTGGCACTCTTTTGAAGGCAAACATGAGAAGTGGTGGTGAAATAAAGTTTAGGTGTGGTGAAGCAGTACGTGCGGCGTTTAAATATATTACCTTAGTGAGAAAATAAGAACGAAATGAACAAAGGTATTCCCACGACCAAACGAGCGGGAGCGAAGTTTAATGATAAATGCATGTGCACACAACTTACGAAAATTATTCATCAACAAAGTCGCAAACCCTTGTTTCGAAATCTCATCAACAAATTTAACCATTGATTTGTAGAGTCGTTAAAATATAATAACAATACAAAACACATATAACCCTATTTAAATATGTTACCAAGTCTTAGTAAATTGTCGACAGTCTCTTAAAACTTACCCATCTGAATGGATTATACACAAATAGACAGATTTATATGGCTGAAAATCGTTATTAAAACTTGCCAAGCCTTACTTTTATCAAAGTTAAGACCGGAAATTGAAACGCCGAGTGACAGAGAATAGAACGATTAAGTCGTTCGCATTTCACGAAAAAATAACGTGCACATTTCACCAGTCTATAGCATTGCCGAAGGTTCCTGTAATTAACGTAGGAGTACTGAAATCGTTTAATTTTTGCCAATTTCAAAGTAACTGACATTTTAGACACTTTTGAGTACTTTGGTATTCTAACTGATGTCTAACGCGGTGTAAGTAAAGGAAATGATGATGATATTTTTTTCTAACGATTCTTATGAGATTATTACAATATTTGGTTATAAGTTTGAATGACTATTGAAGTGTTATAGTCACACTAACAACATCGATGATGTGCAATATGTTACTGTTATTATTTTTTCTAAATATTTTTGTTAAATAGATTTTCTAAAAATCTATATAAATGTCACAACTTCTTGATATTGTTAGCTATGACGTTTTGAAATGTAAACAAAATTGTGCATTGGTTTTATATTATTACTATATTAATAATATTGGTTAATCTAATAATATCAGTACATTTTACTTCTAATATTGGCCAATATTGCATTTCTCCTATTGCAGGGGAAGAGATATAAACATGTAATCTTTTCCTTTCATTATTGCTATTTGTTGTATATAATAACACCCACACCCAGTACATTACAGCTACCATTGCAGTTATCCTATTGCACTGCAGTGCCATTTGACTGCTAATATTGCATTTCTCAACCATCAGTACCCTTTCTTTTTTTCCACTATCACTTTGGTCGTGGGCTGTATGACAGTGGAATTTCTAGTGAATAAAATGTGTGTTAAATAAGAGGGTGCAGTGAGTAGCAATAAGAACTGGTTAGCTAGAGCTTGTGTTAAAAGAGCAGAGAGTTTGTTTACAGAAAAATTCATTGAGGAGATGAACTGGTGTATTGAAAGTGCATTGCATAGATGTAGTACCCATGGGATGACAACTCATAGATGTAGATTGACAACTCATGAGAAATGGTACTGTTGCTGAAAGTTATTCAACACTGAAGCAGAGAAGTGTTAACAGTTGGAGAGATTGGTTTCAATGGTGCAGCTTCTAGCTACAAAGGAGTGATAGATGTTTGGCATGCAGCTTATCGTAGAGAGAAAAGGCATGTTTGTAAAAGGGCATAAATTCCTTCCTGCTAGGGGTTACATTCTCAGATTGCTAAATTTACATTGTAGTGATTAGCACCATCATTTGCTAGTCTGACAACTAACATGTGAGGATAGTAAATGTGCGCACAGAACTTCCTGTTGGTATCAGGCCATGTTTGCACAGCTTCCTACATTTTACCATAAGTTTAAGCCACAGTATACTAATATATACTCTTCACGTTCATCATCACTGACAGATCTTTTGAGCTATAATCATCATCTCCTGTGTAGCTGAAGAGCCGTTAACAGGTCATTTGAGTTAACATAACAAAGTTATCATAACTCAGAGGGCCTGGCTCTTTGAAGAACTGGTTGGTTATGATAACAAAGTTATCATAACCAACCAGTTATGTTAACTTGTGATTAGGACAACAAAGCTATCATAATCAAAACTCTTGAGTTATTAGCTGATATGGAAGCTGTGAAGATGTAGGCTAACTAGGTACATGAAACTTAGATCTACACATACTGTAATGGCAGAGGGCAGGGCTAATACACTTGCTTCAGGAAATTCTAAGAGGATAAAATGGCGAAGTGAAACTTAGGCCAAACCAACTTATTAGAACCACTAAACCAGCAGTTGAAAATAAAACAAGATTTGTTGGAGTAGGGGCTGTCTCGAAATTTTAAAAAGTTGTCAATAGTCAGGCTCAAAAGCTAACCTTGTAGAATCCTGTAGTAAAGATGAGACGCAGTACAGCATCATGTGTCAGGGCAAAATTTTGAACATTTGCATGTACGATTGAAGTGATCACAAAATTTATTATTGGCTCCTGTAGTGGCATATCGATAATGCAGTGTTGGAGGGTTTTAAGGGTTCAAAAATCAAGTGCAAGTCACATTAAAAAACTTTTTAAAGAAATATTATGCCTAACCTAGCCTCTCAAAGTTTACCGCTGTATGCAAGGTAGAGAATTGCATGAGGAGAAAGTTTGTTACAGGAGAGGCGTGCATTCAAAAATGTATTCACATTAATAAAGGACGATATTTGGCCCTGCTGTCTCAAAGTTAGTCTGTGAAAAGTATGATACCATATGAGTAATGCTACTATCAGTGCAGATTAGCGCGATGTCACTGTTAGGCACCCAGGGATTTTTAAGAAAGATAAAAAGATTAAACCCACGGTGACTTAAAATTATCGACGGGTGTGTAGCCAGGCCTTCACTGTTAGGTGCCCCACGGTCACAGAACTAGGACTATAAACAAGCTGTATTTATAATTGGTTGAGCATCATAGCAATGAGCCTACTGAACATGTCAGTAAGTGGCCTTTACCTATTTGGGTTGCTCACCAAAAGTGATGATATGTGTTAGTGTATTAATATGGGACACACCTAAACAGCCATAATTCTATAAATACATCAAATTTCTATAGTTGATGGGATTTTGTTGAACATTTTAAAGTCAACTGGATCCCCTGTCAGCTGGGCTTCAAATGGTGGTTATGTCTGCTGTTGTTGGAAGTAGTTGAGGAGTTGTCTGCTGTTGAGAAATAGCCATGATATCATGACATGTTTAGGTATAAAAAACAATCATTAAGTAGCTCATCAGTCTCAGAGAATTCGTAAGATAGTTTAAAGGTTGACTTGCAACAAAATTCACATTACAATTATTTGATATCAAAAGATTCACCATGTCTTACTCTGTTGTGTTGTAGGTGCAAAATACGTGGAAATATAATTACAAGCTCTTAAAAGCTCAAAAACGAACAGTTAATCGCAGCCACATGAGACCGACGTAGATTGGAATCTCTTTCTAAAACGGCTCAAATGGGACGTAGTTGTTACAGGATGGTTTTTGTTTACACTTTCATGCAACCTCATTCATATTAAGTATATGAAGTAATATTCATAAGTATATTATTTCCTTGCAGACAACAGGAACACTCAGGTTACTTGATGGCTGCAAACAGTTGTTACAGTGTGAGGGTGTTTTGGCCAAACACCCATTGGTTTAACCCCAAGTTTTGTGTAAACAAGACTTGCTCAAGACTTCAAGAGTGATAAACTATTTAAGTAATGTACACTGCACATATAGCAATCACATGTAAAAACAAACTCTATAACCTGAAAATGCTTCTTCTATATAAAAACTATGATAACATGAGTGACATCAAAGCATGAACTTGGCCAAACACAACTTGGTGCGTGTGACGCACAACATTGGCCAAAATACACATTTTATGTTTGAGATGCTGAGGGCATGACCGAAGTTCACAAACATATCATTACGTTGAGTAGAGTTTATCAAGAATAAACCATAAATGCGGACACAACATGAGATTGTTTACTTTAGACAATTTACTTAGCAGCGACGAATGTCAGTAATGGCCATCAATTTATAAATAAAACAGTAGGCATTGCATGGCCTGTGTAAATGAGTGAGTTTTATGAAAATGTTGCAGCAATCTTGTTATAAATATATAATGGTTGTCAAATAAATGCCTATCTGACAACAGCAGCCGAGGCTGACATATTCAGGTCAACACCGACATAATCATTATGAATATATCAGTCTTTTTCTTCTAATATGAAATGTGTTAATATCTTACAACAGGAAATCTATGTAGAATATTACTCCCTTGCAGACAACAGTAACTCTTGGGGTGCTTGAAATTTTAACATCTCGTTGTCTGGGTAAAAAATGTGTTTCTATTAAGCACTATAGTTTTTATCTGGGCTTACCTTGACTACTTTAGTTCATTATACTTTATTTGGGATTTAATATTGATATCTTACACCCGACATTTCATGAACATTCAGAAAGATTGTTTCACATTCAACAAATGCTCGTTTATCAGTGATGTATTAAAACATGTCAGCAAAGGATGACTGGTTAAAGGATGACTGGTTAAAGGATGACTGGTTAAAGGATGACTGGTTAAAGGATGACTGGTTAAAGGATGACTGGTTAAAGGATGACTGGTTAAAGGATCGCTGGTTAAAGGATCACTGGTTAAAGGATGACTGGTTAAAGGATGACTGGTTAAAGGATGACTGGTTAAAGGATGACTGGTTAAAGGATGACTGGTTAAAGGATCGCTGGTTAAAGGATCACTGGTTAAAGGATGACTGGTTAAAGGATGACTGGTTAAAGGATCGCTGGTTAAAGGATCACTGGTTAAAGGATGACTGGTTAAAGGATTACTGGTTAAAGGATGACTGGTTAAAGGATCACTGGTTAAAGGATCACTGGTTAAAGGATGACTGGTTAAAGGATGACTGGTTAAAGGATGACTGGTTAAAGGATCACTGGTTAAAGGATGACTGGTTAAAAGATGACTGGGTAAAGGATGACTGGTTAAAGGATCACTGGTTAAAGGATCACTGGTTAAAGGATCACTGGTTAAAGGATGACTGGTTAAAGGATGACTGGTTAAAGGATGACTGGTTAAAGGATGACTGGTTAAAGGATGACTGGTTAAAGGATCGCTGGTTAAAGGATCACTGGTTAAAGGATGACTGGTTAAAGGATGACTGGTTAAAGGATCGCTGGTTAAAGGATCACTGGTTAAAGGATGACTGGTTAAAGGATTACTGGTTAAAGGATGACTGGTTAAAGGATCACTGGTTAAAGGATCACTGGTTAAAGGATGACTGGTTAAAGGATGACTGGTTAAAGGATGACTGGTTAAAGGATCACTGGTTAAAGGATGACTGGTTAAAGGATCACTGGTTAAAGGATGACTGGTTAAAAGATGACTGGGTAAAGGATGACTGGTTAAAGGATCACTGGTTAAAGGATCACTGGTTAAAGGATCACTGGTTAAAGGATGACAGGTCAAAGGATCACTGGTTAAAGGATCACTGGTTAAAGGATCACTGGTTAAAGGATCACTGGTTAAAGGATCACTAGTTAAAGGATGACTGGTTAAAGGATCACTTGTTAAATAATGACTTGTTAAAGGATGACTGGTTGAAGGATCACTGGTTAAAAGATCACTGGTGAAAGGATCACTGGTTAAAGGATGACTGGTTAAAGGATCACTGGTTAAAGGATCACTGGTTAAAGGATGACTGGTTAAAGGATGACTGGTTAAAGGATGACTGGTTGAAGGATCACTGGTTAAAGGATCACTGGTGAAAGGATCACTGGTTAAAGGATGACTGGTTAAAGGATGACTGGTTAAAGGATGACTGGTTAAAGGATGACTGGTTAAAGGATGACTGGTTAAAGGATGACTGGTTAAAGGATGACTGGTTAAAGGATCGCTGGTTAAAGGATCACTGGTTAAAGGATGACTGGTTAAAGGATGACTGGTTAAAGGATGACTGGTTAAAGGATGACTGGTTAAAGGATGACTGGTTAAAGGATCGCTGGTTAAAGGATCACTGGTTAAAGGATGACTGGTTAAAGGATGACTGGTTAAAGGATCGCTGGTTAAAGGATCACTGGTTAAAGGATGACTGGTTAAAGGATTACTGGTTAAAGGATGACTGGTTAAAGGATCACTGGTTAAAGGATCACTGGTTAAAGGATGACTGGTTAAAGGATGACTGGTTAAAGGATGACTGGTTAAAGGATCACTGGTTAAAGGATGACTGGTTAAAGGATCACTGGTTAAAGGATGACTGGTTAAAAGATGACTGGGTAAAGGATGACTGGTTAAAGGATCACTGGTTAAAGGATCACTGGTTAAAGGATCACTGGTTAAAGGATGACAGGTCAAAGGATCACTGGTTAAAGGATCACTGGTTAAAGGATCACTGGTTAAAGGATCACTGGTTAAAGGATCACTAGTTAAAGGATGACTGGTTAAAGGATCACTTGTTAAATAATGACTTGTTAAAGGATGACTGGTTGAAGGATCACTGGTTAAAAGATCACTGGTGAAAGGATCACTGGTTAAAGGATGACTGGTTAAAGGATCACTGGTTAAAGGATCACTGGTTAAAGGATGACTGGTTAAAGGATGACTGGTTAAAGGATGACTGGTTGAAGGATCACTGGTTAAAGGATCACTGGTGAAAGGATCACTGGTTAAAGGATGACTGGTTAAAGGATCACTGGTTAAAGGATGACTGGTTAAAGGATGACATGTCAAAGGATGACTGGTTAAAGGATCACTGGTTAAAGGATCACTGATTAAAGGATCACTGGTTAAAGGATCACTGGTTAAAGTATGACTGGTTAAAGGATGACTGGTTAAAGTATGACTGGTTAAAGGATCACTGGTTAAAGGATGACTGGTTAAAGGATGACTGGTTAAAGGATGACTGGTTAAAGGATGACTGGTTAAAGGATGACTGGTTAAAGGATGACTGGTGAAAGGATGACTGGTTAAAGTATGACTGGTTAAAGGATGACTGGTTGAAGGATCACTGGTTAAAGGATGACTGGTTAAAGGATGACTGGTTAAAGGATCACTGATTAAAGGATGACTGGTTAAAGGATGACTGGTTAAAGTATGACTGGTTAAAGGATGACTGGTTAAAGGATGACTGGTTAAAGGATGACTGGTTAAAAGATGACTGGTTAAAGGATGACTGGTTAAAGGATCACTGGTTAAAGAATCACTGGTTAAAGGATGACTGGTTAAAGGATGACTGGTTAAAGGATGACTGGTTAAAGGATGACTAGTTAAAGGATGACTGGTTAAAGGATGACTGGTTAAAGGATGACTGGTTAAAGGATCACTGGTTAAAGTATGACTGGTTAAAGGATGACTGGTTAAAGGATGACTAGTTAAAGTATGACTGGTTAAAGGATGACTGGCTAAAGGATGACTGGTTAAAGGATGACTGGTTAAAGGATCACTGGTTAAAGTATGACTGGTTAAAGGATGACTGGTTAAAGGATCACTGGTTAAAGGATGACTGGTTAAAGGATCACTGGTTAAAGGATGACTGGTTAAAGGATGACTGGTTAAAGGATGACTGGTTAAAGGATGACTGGTTAAAGGATGACTGGTTAAAGGATGACTGGTTAAAGGATGACTGGTTAAAGGATGACTGGTTAAAGGATGACTGGTTAAAGGATCACTGGTTAAAGGATGACTGGTTAAAGGATGACTGGTTAAAGGATGACTGGTTAAAGGATGACTGGTTAAAGGATCACTGGTTAAAGTATGACTGGTTAAAGGATGACTGGTTGAAGGATCACTGGTTAAAGGATGACTGGTTAAAGGATGACTGGTTAAAGGATGACTGGTTAAAGGATCACTAGTTAAAGGATCACTGATTAAAGGATGACTGGTTAAAGGATGACTGGTTAAAGGATGACTGGTTAAAGGATGACATGTCAAAGGATGACTGGTTAAAGGATCACTGGTTAAAGGATGGCTGGTTAAAGGATGACTGGTTAAAGGATCACTGATTAAAGGATCACTGGTTAAAGGATCACTGATTAAAGTATCACTGGTTAAAGGATCACTGGTTAAAGGATCACTGATTAAAGGATCACTGGTTAAAGGATCACTGGTTAAAGGATCACTGGTTAAAGGATGACTGGTTAAAGTATGACTGGTTAAAGGATCACTGGTTAAAGGATGACTGGTTAAAGGATGACTGGTTAAAGGATGACTGGTTAAAGGATGACTGGTTAAAGGATGACTGGTTAAAGGATGACTGGTTAAAGGATCACTGGTTAACGGATGACTGGTTAAAGGATGACTGGTTAAAGGATGACTGGTTAAAGGATCACTGGTTAAAGGATGACTGGTAAAAGGATGACTGTTTAAAGGATGACTGGTTAAAGGATGACCGGTTAAAGGATCACCGGTTAAAGGATGACTGGTTAAAGGATGACTGGTTAAAGGATGACTGGTTAAAGGATGACTGGTTAAAGGATGACTGGTTAAAGGATGACTGGTTAAAGGATGACTGGTTAAAGGATGACTGTTTAAAGGATCACTGGTTAAAGGGTCACTGGTTAAAGGATGACTGGTTAAAGGATGACTGGTTAAAGGATGACTAGTTAAAGGATCACTGGTTAAAGGATGACTGGTTAAAGGATGACTGGTTAAAGGATGACTGGTTAAAGGATCACTGGTTAAAGGATGACTGGTAAAAGGATGACTGTTTAAAGGATCACTGGTTAAAGGGTCACTGGTTAAAGGATGACTGGTTAAAGGATGACTGGTTAAAGGATGACTGGTTAAAGGATCACTGGTTAAAGGATGACTGGTTAAAGGATGACTGGTTAAAAGATGACTGGTTAAAGGATGACTGGTTAAAGGATGACCGGTTAAAGGATCACCGGTTAAAGGATGACTGGTTAAAGGATCACTGGTTAAGGGATGACTGGTTAAAGGATGACTGGTTAAAAGATGACTGGTTAAAGGATGACTGGTTAAAAGATGACTGGTTAAAGGATCACTGGTTAAAGGATGACTGGTTAAAGGATGACTGGTTAAAGGATGACTGGTTAAAGGATGACTGGTTAAAGGATGACCGGTTAAAGGATCACTGATTAAAGGATGACGGGTTAAAGGATCACTGGTTAAGGGATGACTGGTTAAAGGATGACTGGTTAAAGGATGACTGGTTAAAGGATGACTGGTTAAAGGATGACTGGTTAAAAGATGACTGGTTAAAGGATGACTGGTTAAAGGATGACATGTTAAAGGATGACTGATTAAAGGATCACTGGTTAAAGGATCACTGGTTAAAGGATGACTGTTTAAAGGATCACTGGTTAAAGGGTCACTGGTTAAAGGATGACTGGTTAAAGGATGACTGGTTAAAGGATGACTGGTTAAAGGATCACTGGTTAAAGGATGACTGGTTAAAGGATGACTGGTTAAAGGATGACTGGTTAAAGGATGACTGGTTAAAGGATGACTGGTTAAAGGATGACTGGTTAAAGGATGACTGGTTAAAGGATGACTGGTTAAAGGATGACTGGTTAAAGGATGACCGGTTAAAGGATCACTGGTTAAAGGATGACTGGTTAAAGGATCACTGGTTAAGGGATGACTGGTTAAAGGATGACTGGTTAAAGGATGACTGGTTAAAGGATGACTGGTTAAAGGATCACTGGTTAAAGGGTCACTGGTTAAAGGATGACTGGTTAAAGGATGACTGGTTAAAGGATGACTGGTTAAAGGATCACTGGTTAAAGGATGACTGGTTAAAGGATGACTGGTTAAAGGATCACTGGTTAAAGGTTGACTGGTTAAAGGATGACTGGTTAAAGGATGACTGGTTAAAGGATGACTGGTTAAAGGATGACGGGTTAAAGGATGACCGGTTAAAGGATCACTGGTTAAAGGATGACTGGTTAAAGGATCACTGGTTAAGGGATGACTGGTTAAAGGATGACTGGTTAAAGGATGACTGGTTAAAGGATCACTGGTTAAAGGATGACCGGTTAAAGGATCACTGGTTAAAGGATGATTGGTTAAAGGATCACTGGTTAAAGGATGACTGGTTAAAGGGTCACTGATTAAAGGATCACTGGTTAAAGGATGACTGGTTAAAGGATGACTGGTTAAAGGATGACTGGTTAAAGGATGACTGGTTAAAGGATGACTGTTTAAAGGATCACTGGTTAAAGGGTCACTGGTTAAAGGATCACTGGTTAAAGGATAACTGGTTAAAGGATGACTGGTTAAAGGATGACTGGTTAACGGATGACTGGTTAAAAGATCACTGGTTAAAGGATCACTGATTAAAGGATCACTGGTTAAAGGATCACTGGTTAAAGGATGACTGGTTAAAGGATCACTGGTTAAAGGATCACTGGTTAAAGGATGACTGGTTAAAGGATGACTGGTTAAAGGATCACTGATTAAAGGATCACTGGTTAAAGGATGACTGGTTAAAGGATCACTGGTTAAAGAATCACTGGTTAAAGGATCACTGGTTAAAGGATAACTGGTTAAAGGATGACTGGTTAAAGGATGACTGGTAAAAGGATGACTGGTTAAAGGATCACTGGTTAAAGGATCACTGATTAAAGGATCACTGGTTAAAGGATCACTGGTTAAAGGATGACTGGTTAAAGGATGACTGGTTAAAGGATCACTGGTTAAAGGATGACTGGTTAAAGGATGACTGGTTAAAGTATGACTGGTTAAAGGATGACTGGTTAAAGATTCACTGGTTAAAGGATCACTGGTTAAAGGATCACTGGTTAAAGGATCACTGGTTAAAGGATCACTGATTAAAGGATCACTGATTAAAGGATGACTGGTTAAAGGATGACATGTCAAAGGATGACTGGTTAAAGGATCACTGGTTAAAGGATCACTGGTTAAAGGATGACTGGTTAAAGGATGACATGTCAAAGGATGACTGGTTAAAGGATCACTGGTTAAAGGATAACTGGTTAAAGGATGACTGGTTAAAGGATGACTGGTTAAAGGATGACTGGTTAAAGGATGACAGGTTAAAGGATCACTGATTAAAGGATCACTGGTTAAAGGATCACTGGTTAAAGGATGACTGGTTAAAGGATCACTGGTTAAAAGATCACTGGTTAAAGGATGACTGGTTAAAGGATGACTGGTTAAAGTATGACCGGTTAAAGGATGACTGGTTAAAGAATCACTGGTTAAAGGATCACTGGTTAAAGGATCACTGGTTAAAGGATCACTGGTTAAAGGATCACTGATTATAGGATCACTGATTAAAGGATGACTGGTTAAAGGATGACTGGTTAAAGGATGACATGTTAAAGAATCACTGGTTAAAGGATCGCTGGTTAAAGGATGACTGGTTAAAGGATGACATGTCAAAGGATGACTGGTTAAAGGATGACTGGTTAAAGGATGACATGTTAAAGAATCTCTGGTTAAAGGATCGCTGGTTAAAGGATGACTGGTTAAAGGATGACATGTCAAAGGATGACTGGTTAAAGGATGACTGGTTAAAGGATGACTGGTTAAAGGATCACTGGTTAAAGGATCACTGGTTAAAGGATCACTGATTAAAGGATCACTGGTTAAAGGATGACTGGTTAAAGGATGACTGGTTAAAGGATGACATGTTAAAGAATCACTGGTTAAAGGATGACTGGTTAAAGGATGACTGGTTAAAGGATGACTGGTTAAAGTATGACTGGTTAAAGGATGACTGGTTAAAGAGTCACTGGTTAAAGGATCATTGGTTAAAGGATCACTGGTTAAAGGATCACTGGTTAAAGGATCACTGATTAAAGGATCACTGATTAAAGGATGACTGGTTAAAGGATGACTGGTTAAAGGATGACATGTTAAAGAATCACTGGTTAAAGGATCACTGGTTAAAGGATGACTGGTTAAAGGATGACTGGTTAAAGTATGACTGGTTAAAGGATGACTGGTTAAAGGATCACTGGTTAAAGGATCACTGGTTAAAGGATGACTGGTTAAAGGATGACTGGTTAAAAGATGACTGGTTAAAGAATCACTGGTTAAAGGATCACTGGTTAAAGGGTCACTGATTAAAGGATCACTGGTTAAAGGATGACTGGTTAAAGGATGACTGGTTAAAGGATGACATGTCAAAGGATGACTGGTTAAAAGATCACTGGTTAAAGGATCACTGGTTAAAGGATCACTGATTAAAGGATCACTGGTTAAAGGATCACTGGTTAAAGTATGACTGGTTAAAGGACGACTGGTTAAAGGATCACTGGTTAAAGGATGACTGGTTAAAGGATGACTGGTTAAAGGATGACTAGTTAAAGGATCACTAGTTAAAGGATCACTGATTAAAGGATGACTTGTTAAAAGATGACTGGTTAAAGTATGACTGGTTAAAGGATGACTGGTTAAAGGATAACATGTCAAAGGATGACTGGTTAAAGGATCACTGGTTAAAGGATCACTGATTAAAGGATCACTGGTTAAAGGATCACTGGTTAAAGGATCACTGGTTAAAGGATGACTGGTTAAAGTATGACTGGTTAAAGGATCACTGGTTAAAGGATCACTGGTTAAAGGATGACTGGTTAAAGGATGACTGGTTAAAAGATGACTGGTTGAAGGATCACTGGTTAAAGGATCACTGGTGAAAGGATCACTGGTTAAAGGATGACTGGTTAAAGGATGACTGGTTAAAGGATGACTGGTTAAAGGATGACATGTCAAAGGATGACTGGTTAAAAGATCACTGGTTAAAGGATCACTGATTAAAGGATCACTGGTTAAAGGATCACTGGTTAAAGTATGACTGGTTAAAGGATGACTGGTTAAAGTATGACTGGTTAAAGGATCACTGGTTAAAGGATGACTGGTTAAAGGATGACTGGTTAAAGGATGACTGGTTAAAGGATGACTGGTTAAAGGATGACTGGTTAAAGGATGACTGGTGAAAGGATGACTGGTTAAAGTATGACTGGTTAAAGGATGACTGGTTGAAAGATCACTGGTTAAAGGATGACTGGTTAAAGGATGACTGGTTAAAGGATCACTGATTAAAGGATGACTGGTTAAAGGATGACTGGTTAAAGTATGACTGGTTAAAGGATGACTGGTTAAAGGATGACTGGTTAAAGGATGACTGGTTAAAAGACGACTGGTTAAAGGATGACTGGTTAAAGGATCACTGGTTAAAGAATCACTGGTTAAAGGATGACTGGTTAAAGGATGACTGGTTAAAGGATGACTGGTTAAAGGATGACTAGTTAAAGGATGACTGGTTAAAGGATGACTGGTTAAAGGATGACTGGTTAAAGGATCACTGGTTAAAGTATGACTGGTTAAAGGATGACTGGTTAAAGGATGACTAGTTAAAGTATGACTGGTTAAAGGATGACTGGCTAAAGGATGACTGGTTAAAGGATGACTGGTTAAAGGATCACTGGTTAAAGTATGACTGGTTAAAGGATGACTGGTTAAAGGATCACTGGTTAAAGGATGACTGGTTAAAGGATCACTGGTTAAAGGATGACTGGTTAAAGGATGACTGGTTAAAGGATGACTGGTTAAAGGATGACTGGTTAAAGGATGACTGGTTAAAGGATGACTGGTTAAAGGATGACTGGTTAAAGGATGACTGGTTAAAGGATGACTGGTTAAAGGATCACTGGTTAAAGGATGACTGGTTAAAGGATGACTGGTTAAAGGATGACTAGTTAAAGGATGACTGGTTAAAGGATCACTGGTTAAAGTATGACTGGTTAAAGGATGACTGGTTGAATGATCACTGGTTAAAGGATGACTGGTTAAAGGATGACATGTCAAAGGATGACTGGTTAAAGGATCACTGGTTAAAGGATGGCTGGTTAAAGGATGACTGGTTAAAGGATCACTGATTAAAGGATCACTGGTTAAAGGATGACTGGTTAAAGGATGACTGGTTAAAGGATGACATGTCAAAGGATGACTGGTTAAAGGATCACTGGTTAAAGGATGGCTGGTTAAAGGATGACTGGTTAAAGGATCACTGATTAAAGGATCACTGGTTAAAGGATCACTGATTAAAGTATCACTGGTTAAAGGATCACTGGTTAAAAGATCACTGATTAAAGGATAACTGGTTAAAGGATGGCTGGTTAAAGGATGACTGGTTAAAGGATCACTGATTAAAGGATCACTGGTTAAAGGATCACTGATTAAAGTATCACTGGTTAAAGGATCACTGGTTAAAGGATCACTGATTAAAGGATCACTGGTTAAAGGATCACTGGTTAAAGGATCACTGGTTAAAGGATGACTGGTTAAAGTATGACTGGTTAAAGGATCACTGGTTAAAGGATGACTGGTTAAAGGATGACTGGTTAAAGGATGACTGGTTAAAGGATGACTGGTTAAAGGATGACTGGTT
Organism: Watersipora subatra; assembly: GCF_963576615.1. NCBI lineage: Eukaryota > Metazoa > Bryozoa > Gymnolaemata > Cheilostomatida > Watersiporidae > Watersipora > Watersipora subatra. The sequence continues at coordinate 75,821,412 of NC_088709.1, read as the reverse complement.
AAAGGATGACTGGTTAAAGGATGACTGGTTAAAGGATGACCGGTTAAAGGATCACTGGTTAAAGGATGACTGGTTAAAGGATCACTGGTTAAGGGATGACTGGTTAAAGGATGACTGGTTAAAGGATGACTGGTTAAAGGATGACTGGTTAAAGGATCACTGGTTAAAGGGTCACTGGTTAAAGGATGACTGGTTAAAGGATGACTGGTTAAAGGATGACTGGTTAAAGGATCACTGGTTAAAGGATGACTGGTTAAAGGATGACTGGTTAAAGGATCACTGGTTAAAGGTTGACTGGTTAAAGGATGACTGGTTAAAGGATGACTGGTTAAAGGATGACTGGTTAAAGGATGACGGGTTAAAGGATGACCGGTTAAAGGATCACTGGTTAAAGGATGACTGGTTAAAGGATCACTGGTTAAGGGATGACTGGTTAAAGGATGACTGGTTAAAGGATGACTGGTTAAAGGATCACTGGTTAAAGGATGACCGGTTAAAGGATCACTGGTTAAAGGATGATTGGTTAAAGGATCACTGGTTAAAGGATGACTGGTTAAAGGGTCACTGATTAAAGGATCACTGGTTAAAGGATGACTGGTTAAAGGATGACTGGTTAAAGGATGACTGGTTAAAGGATGACTGGTTAAAGGATGACTGTTTAAAGGATCACTGGTTAAAGGGTCACTGGTTAAAGGATCACTGGTTAAAGGATAACTGGTTAAAGGATGACTGGTTAAAGGATGACTGGTTAACGGATGACTGGTTAAAAGATCACTGGTTAAAGGATCACTGATTAAAGGATCACTGGTTAAAGGATCACTGGTTAAAGGATGACTGGTTAAAGGATCACTGGTTAAAGGATCACTGGTTAAAGGATGACTGGTTAAAGGATGACTGGTTAAAGGATCACTGATTAAAGGATCACTGGTTAAAGGATGACTGGTTAAAGGATCACTGGTTAAAGAATCACTGGTTAAAGGATCACTGGTTAAAGGATAACTGGTTAAAGGATGACTGGTTAAAGGATGACTGGTAAAAGGATGACTGGTTAAAGGATCACTGGTTAAAGGATCACTGATTAAAGGATCACTGGTTAAAGGATCACTGGTTAAAGGATGACTGGTTAAAGGATGACTGGTTAAAGGATCACTGGTTAAAGGATGACTGGTTAAAGGATGACTGGTTAAAGTATGACTGGTTAAAGGATGACTGGTTAAAGATTCACTGGTTAAAGGATCACTGGTTAAAGGATCACTGGTTAAAGGATCACTGGTT